>NW_020955033.1:8960103-9003004 GCF_900497805.2 Vombatus ursinus
GGTTGGTGTCCTTCATTCTTAAAGAGGACCAAAATGACATCACTATGCTAGAGTCAAGTTAAAATGTATCTGACTGTGGTTGATCAGGCCAATACGAGCTCAGAATGCTCAACCACAGGTCGGACACAAATAGTCTATACAAACATTTGGGGTGGATCCTCTAAATTTGCACATTTTACATTTCTTTTGAGCTACTTCAATTCTGCTTTGCTCACAGAGCACAGCATCTAATCTGATCAGGGAACATCATGCTGGGAGGTTCTGTGCCAGTGTCTCATACATATATACACAAATATTATATATGTATGTATGTATTTATATATACATATAAAACATACACATATATAATTTATATACACATATATGTCCTATGTTTGTACCTAGTGGTATACATGTGGTTTCTACCATTAGATTGTGAGCTCTTTGAGAATATGGAATATATTCCACCCCCCCCTTTTTTTCATATCATCAGTGCTTAGCACAGTGCCTGGCACACAGAAGTTACTTAATAAATGCTTGTTGACTTGACTTGTTTGGATCCCTGAAGCTCAGCACAATGATTATCATTACTCCTCTTCCTGCTCCTCCAGCTCAAATCACTGTCCATCTGCAGTATTTGTCCAAGATATGTGTACTGATAGACAGATTTAATGGGCTGCCCATCCAAGTCATCATCATCATCATTATAATCAATATAATTGGCATTTATATGCAACATCTGGATTCGAGAAAGTACTTTTACATTTCATTTTCATTCATTAACAGCCCTGTAAAGGAAGTAACAGCTATTTTTATCCCATTTTGCAAATGAGGAAACTGAGGAACAGAAAAGCTGAGTAACTTCTAAGAATGTGCAGAACTGGGATTCAAATGCAGTTTGACCCCTGACTCTAGATCTGTTGTTTTGTCCCTGATATCACAGATGCTTCTACGTAGAATCTAGATAGTCCTTATCTACTTGTTTTTTTCCTGTGTGGATTATTAAATGACCAATCTCTTTTGAGTAGGAGGTCCTAAGGTATCCTAAGGCTTAGTATAGTTTGCATGATGCCATTAACAAACACTAACATCTGCTTAACTTGCCCATCCATAAGGAATCCCCCTTCCATTTAGACATGGAACAGAACATCCTCCAATAACAGTAATGAATACTTTTGGGGAGCAAGTCTCTGTATTTTACATGTTAATAATCAGAGGGATGTTGAATAAGGTAGAAAGGGAAAAGCAATATGCATTTACATAGAGTCTACTACCTGCCAGGCACTTTGCTCAGCATTTTTCACAATCTGAAAGATAGGTGCTGTTATTATCCTCATTCTACTATTGAGGAAACTGAGGTTAAGTGACTCGCCCAGGGTCACACAGCTAATAGTTTGAACTCAGGTCTTCCTGACTCCAGGCCCAGAGCTTTATCCACTTAGATGCCCCCGAGTTATAAGCCAATGTTACCATGGAAACTAGACCTATGACCATGAGGTCCTATGTACTATCAATATTTATTCATCTAGCCAACAAACACTGATTGAGTATAGTTTGCCAGCATCAAAGTCATGATCACCAGGGCACAATTTCCATGCACTAGATTTGTGCATGATGAAAACCAGATACCCTAAAGCAAATACTTGATTGAAGTGAAGTAGAACAAAGATTAAGTAAGAAGGCCAGGATAAATGCTTTAAAGAACAACAGCTAGCATTTATATAGCACTTTGAGATTTATAAATCTCTTTAGGTTATCTCATTTGATCTTCATACCAACCCCAAGTACGAGTTATTATCTCCATTTTTAACAGATGAGGAAACTGAGGCAGGTATAAGCTAGGTGACGTGTCCAAGCCTACACAGCTAACAAATTCAGGATCTGAACTCAGGTCTTTCTGCCTCCAAGTCCCATATTCCATCCACTGCACCATCTAGCAAACTGAAGCAGTACAAAGTGATGATGTTTATTTTAGTTTAGGTACTTTCGCTCTAATGAAAAGAGTCATCAACTGCAAAATACTATCTGCTACCTCTACAGAGAACTTGGTGGATTACCTGGCTAGAATAATCTTGTTTAAGTTTATTTACTGAGATTAAACAGATTTTCTAGGAGGCCCAGAGCAAGAATTTGGGGAAACCAAACACCAACTCCCACCTTTGAGGAAAAATGAAACCTAACTCACACCCCTGCATTCATTAGATATTTACTCCAGCAAATAGGACTGAAGCAGCTGGAAAGGGAGGATAACTCCAACTGTGTGTATCACAGAACTGCTCTGATGCACAAAACAAATACTCAGTAATTCCAAACAAACAGAGACAGATACCTTAACCCCCCAATTTCATGAAGAGTTTGAAAATTTAGAACTATGAGTTTTGTCCCAACACAGTTTTAACAGAGGTGATATAAGTTCTTCTCCTACTATGCCAAGGCAAAGTAAATCAAAGCTATATTAGAAATTAATAAAAGTAAATATTTATATCAGAGTCCTTTACCTTTCATATTCACACCACCAGTACCTATGAAATCAAACACACGCAAAAGTATTAGATGTCAACAGATAAAATTACATTGTAAAGGCAGAAACTTTGGAGAAGCCTGAAATCTGGCACAATATAAACAGGCATGTGTTCTACAAAAAAGAATATAAGCACTTTATTTTTCCACTATGACTATACATAAAGTACTAAAATAAAGGGCAATAAGCTTCATTTGGGAAAGAATTTCATACGATCATAGTTGTAGAGCTGGTGAGAATCCAGAGAAGAGCAACCAGAATAATGAAGAGCTCTGAGTCTATGCCATAGAAGGAATATTCAACCTGAAAAAAGAAGACACCTTGTGGGGGAAGGAGAGTGGAGAAGAGATATGTAACTGATGTCTAAATATCTAAACAGCTACAACATGGAAGAAGCATTAAACTTATTCTGTATAGCCCCAGAGGGGAAAACCAGCAGTACTATGTAGAAGTTGCAAAGAGGCAGAGTTAGGCTTAATGTCAGGAAAAACTTCCTATCAACTGGATCTATCCTGAAGGAGTGGGTTGCTTCCATAGATAATGTGCTCCTCCTCCCTGAGGTCTCCAAGAAAAGATAGGATGACCACCACTTTCGATGCCCTTAGAGGTCATCTAATCTAACTCTCTCACTTTTTAACAGATAAGGAAATTGAGACCAGGAGGATAAAGTGATTTTACAGCTAGTAAAGAGCAAGGATTTAAAGCTAGGGGCACTGACTCCAAATCCAGGATTCTTTCCACTGTCACATGATGCCACAGGTGCCAGTCAGAATGTACCATTTAGGTTAGACCAATGACAGATTATAGTTTTAAAGGGATTGCATAGAACCAAAAAATCTCCCACAATCACCTTCTTGTATAATTGTATTGGTGAAGAAGAGTATAGGCAGTTCCTAGTCCCAACCCATAAATCCCAGATTTCCCTGAAAAGCAAGCAGTCTAAAGGAACATCTCTCATCCCAACAGCAATATTTGTCCTAGACAAGGAAGAATAAGTACGTTTTTGTATTAACTTCCGATGCAGTTAAGAAAATTATTTCAATACATAAGGGATTGTTTCTCAATTTTTACATTTCTTTTTTAAGTTAAATTATGAATGTGGTATACTATCACTTTACTAAAGTAGTGATATCACTATAATTAATAGATTGCTGATTGTATCACCTATCTAGAGGAAAAGATACTAACAAAAAAAGACTAAAATCAATATATGTCACAGTATTTCTCAGAGAAATGACTAAACACAACCAAAAATTATTAGTAAGATACATAAGCATGTCTGTATTTAAATTTCTTGATTATCATCTACTTTTATTATGATGATGATGATTATCCCACAGCTCCTTAAAAGAAATAAAACAAACTTTCTCAAAAGCCCAAATTGCTTTGTAGACATGGTTTTACTTCTCTTCTGCCTCTCCCTCTTTGTGGTCCTATTTCTTCCTGAATTCCAAATTCCAAGCCTCTTTCTCAAAGGCCTATTCAAAAAAGAACGTTGGGTGGCTCTCTGTTACTTTTCCCTTGTGGAAATTCAGCTAAATTAAAACAAAAGAACCAAAAATTACGTAGGGAAGAAAGTAAATGCTAACTTGCTCCATGATTTTACAGGAAGAATGCTACCCACAAAGCAAATGAAAGACTGAGGAAGCCAAGACAACAGAAAAAGACAATTGATTTAAGCACATTTTCCTTCTTGCATCCCTCCTGAACACCTCCAGACTTTCTTTTTCCGAGCTTCTATTCCTAAAACCTAACGGAATGTTTCAAGTATCTACAAGACAGATATACCTAGCAAAATACAGTGCTGATAAACCAGTCTCCCACACAGTCAAGATAAGCACAGCAAGTTCTGACAGGTAGGTAGGGCGTGGGTGTTGGACCATGGGAACCTGGTGAAATTATTTTTCCCTCCCTCAGATCCAAATACCAAAGTGAGCCAAGGCCCAGATATTTAGATGCTAGACTCCTAAGTATAAGATGAATACAAAACACACTATGACAGAAATTTTAACTGTTCCTTATCTAGCTGCCTGCTAATCTGCACCTTCTTCCATATCTCTCTTGACATTCCTCCATTTTACTCAAACACACATATCTGAATACTTAGGGTGCTAGAGCATTCTTTGCCATCTTACTACCTAGGAGATCTTCAAGAGTTCCTTGAATGCTCTATTAAAAGACCCCATGTTATTCAAAGTTTTACTTTTGCTATTAGTTGGTCTCATTTTATATACCAGATACATTTACCCAACTGTGCATAAAGCAAATATCTGTCTATGGAATAATAGTATTCCCTTGGATTCCATTTTAATTTTTGAGGTAAACTCTCACAAGGGTTGCCACAACATATAATAATCACACTTAAGAATTCTGATATTTAATGGAGTGTTCAGTTTTTGTCGATTTATATATATTTAACTCTGCCATATTACTCCTATAAGAGGTTAGTCAAAGGGATTAAGTCGCATTATCCTTGAGCATTCATCAACTGTGTACCATGTCAGATTATTTCCCTCAAAACTGAAAAGAGGCCTTTTTTTCTTTTTTTGTCCTATGATTTCATTGTGTAGAGATGAGGATAACTTCTCTACCTAAAATTTCTCTCCAGCTTGGTTTTAGATCTTTGCCAGTTGAATCTTTGAAGGTGAAGTGACCTGTCCAGAGGATTGATTACATACCCAGGATGTAACTGGGGTAGGACTTGAAGCCAGGTCTTTCTGATTTCTAAACAGCCCCCTATATTCATCCTAATCCTCCTCAAATCCCTCCCACCAGAAGCTTTGACTCTGCCTGGCCTCAGGTGATTTTCTGCCATATCTTGGTGAGAACCTGGCCTCCACATAACTTCTTAGCCATCCCTCAAACATGACTCAGCATGATTACTCCCCCCTTCCACTAGCTCCCCTTTATCTGTAGTCTCTCCTCATTAGACTATAAACTCTATGAAGGAAGACACTCTCTTACTTTCTCTTTCTCTCTCCCAGAGCTTAGCACAGTGTAGGGCCCACAGTAGACATTTAATAAGTACTTTATTATTTATTCATTCATTCTTTCATTCTTTATCCATTGCATTATGCCGACTCAAAACTGTAAGAGAGCTTAGGATCCACCTGGTTAGAGGTGGAAAAGTCCAGAGTCATCATGCAAGTCACCCCCATCACTGGACAGGGAACTGAAATCCATATAGGCAATAAGTCAAAGAAAACAAGATACAAATTCAGGTTGTCTTCTGATAGATCTCTTTCCAGTATACCATGCTGCTTTTCTGAAGGCTTGGTCAGAGAAAATCATTTTGGAAAAAAAAGGGATTTTACAATGACTAACTGTTCTAAGGCCTCATCAGCCACCATTCTGGTTTCTGGGTTCAACCCTATAATCTTTAAGGATCTGTGCTCATAACAGCCCCACCTTCCCTTTAGCATTAAAATGACTGATGGAAATTGGGAGAAAATATGGGACATATGGAGCATATGAGCATCTACAGCATTAGTCTATCCCACATAGTTGTTTCACTAATCCTCCTTTTTGACTCCATGAATCTTCAATGGGTGTCACAATGGCAAATTTTTTTTTATCTGCAGTCACAGGTATTCCTTGTAGAATGTCACTAAATATGTTAATTCATTAGGGAGTTGGAATTGTTCTCAGTGTCAAATTCAGTATAAGAAACAGAATTCCTTATGCTTATTGAGATATTTGTCAACATATTACGATAGTCAACCTCAATCCAGTGTTGCTACCAGTTGGTCTAATAGGAATAGTCACAGAAGCTGACATTTATAAACCACTTTAAAGGTTTGCAACACATACACACATACAACCTTGTAAGATGAGGTCTACAAGTATTACCATCTCCAGATGAGAAATTACTAAATGGCAGAGGTAGGACTCAAACTCAGGTGTCTCCTAATTCTCAGTCCAACAAGTAAATCGAGGCAAGTATTAATTAAGTGCTTACTATGTGCCAAACACTGTATTAAGGACTGGGGATACAAAGAAAAGCAAAAACAAAAAACCCAGTCTCTGCCCTCATGGAGTTCACATTCTAATCGGGGAAACAATATACAAAAATAACTGTGTACAGACAAGATAGTTATAAGGCAAATTTGAGGTAATCTCAGAGGGAAGCCACTTAGTATTATGGGGGCCTAGGAAACACTTCTGCAGAAGGCGGGGTTTAGGAGAGACAAAGGAAGCTAAGGAAACCAGGAGGCACAGATGAGAAGGGAGAGAATTCTAGGCATGGAGGACAGCCAGTGATAAAGCACAACGCTGGGAGGGGAAAGAAGAGCAAGGAAGCCATTATGAAAGAAGATTGGAAAGGCAGAAAGAAATCAGGGTGTATTTGGGCTTTAAAAGCCAAACGGGATTTTATATTTGATCCAGGAGGAAAGGGAGCCATGAGTTTATTGAATAGGGGGTGCCATGGTCAGAACCGCACTTAAGGAAGATCACTTCAGCAGCTAAATGAAGGAGGGCCTGGAGCGGGGAGAAACTTGAGGCAAGCAGATCCACCAGCAGGCTATTGCAGTAATCCAGGCATGAGGTGATAAAGGACTATACCAGGGTGGTGGCTGTGTCAGAGGAGAGAAGGGGACACATACAAGTGACATTATGAAGTGAAAATCAACAGAACTTGGCAACAGCTTGGATGGGGGGGGGTGAGAAAGTGGAAGGGTCAAGCACACCTAAATTGTAAGCCTGGATGCCTGGGAGGATGGTGGTACCCACTACAGCAACAGAGAAATTCAGAAAAGGTGAGGGTTTGGGGGAAAAGAAAAGGAGTTCATTTTAGGACATATTGAGTTTAAGATGTCTCTGCATGGTATCCACTTTGAGATGTTCAAAGGCAGTTGGAGATGTAAAAATGGAGATCAAGAGAGAAGTTAGGGCTAGATAAATAGATCTGAAAATCATCAGCATAGAGATGATAACTGAACCCATGGTTGCTGATGAGATCACCAAGCAAGACAGAATAGAGAGAAGAAAAGAGATACTCAGACAGAGCTTAGGGGACACCCATAGTTAGTGGGCGCAACATAGATGAAGATCCAACAGACTGAGAAGGTCCAGTCAGTATCCTATCCGCTACATGACACTACCTCTCTATACTGTGCCTTGTTTCCTCTGGTATATGTGCTAATTAATCTAATTAATTCCAGCTAACTTCCAGCAACATTAAGAAGCAATGTAGTACAATGGAAAGACTGCTGTATTTGGAGTCAGAAGACTCAGATTCAAATCATAGTTCTGTCACTTATTATGTAACCTCAGTAAGGCAAGTCATTTAACCTCTCTCCCCTCAGTTTCCTCAACTATAAAATTAAAGGGTTGGACCTGCTGACCTTTAAAGGTCCCTTCTAGTTCTACATTTAAATTTATTAATTTTATCAAACTAGAAAAGCACTTCAATATTAAAAATTGCCCTAATGAGGTACCAGTCATCAGTAAACACAGTCCTGGTTTCAGAACAGTCAGCAAGAGCAAATATGTTAATTTGCTGCATATTATCAGAAATTACCTATACCCCAGTAGACACCAAGGCAAGCTTTTATTACTATTTCTTACCATGTATAATCACTGAGTTTGAATTCTATGTCTAACACTTTGCTAAATTCTAAGGCAAAACAACGGTTTCAGGCACAGTGTGTCTGCAATCTAGCAGGAGATGGACGCACACTGGTTGTAATAACACAAGGTAGCATACTGCTAAGTTATCAGATGAGTGAAACAGACCATTCCAGTCCTTACTCAGCTTTTTGGGCTCTCTGTACTCATCCAACGTGAATGTTATAGACCATACAAGTGTTAAGTGACAATGTCTGGAAAGAGTCTAGCAGCCCAAATGATAAACAAGTAAGAGACTTGTGTAAAGCACGTATAAAACTAAAGGGGATAAACTCTCTCTCAATTCCTCCATTCACTCTCATTTCAACAGAATATAATCCTCAAAGAAAGATTTTACGTATATACGCTTCATTCAAGACAAGAAGATGCAATTCTTCTTTATCTTCAACCCTCCTTTCTGTTTATCTCATCCCTGTTTAGAATAGAAAATGGGATTTTCTGAATGTACTTCATTCAACATTTAAATAAACTAATAGATTATACGACAATGGTGTTCAGAAAAGGCACATTATTAGATCAAATACTGGCAGAAAGAAGTAGGTTCCAATCAAATAGGCATTTTAGCAGAGTTTCAGAATTTCATTGGTCCAGGTAGGAAGTAAAAAAAATGGTATGATCTCTGTACCATGGCATTGTTCACATAGGAAGCTTTAACAAGAAAACCATACACTTAAAAAACAAAAAGTTAATGGAATAATTTTTAGCTCTTCTTTGGAACAACCAACATCCCAAACCCCCCTATCATGTGAAGACAAGACTAGCATTCCTCACTCAGCGAGAAGCTACGCTCAGACTTATTTGAATGAACTTGACCCTGCTTGGCTTTATTCCAGTATTTATCGTCACTGAATGACTTAACAGAACACTGTGTTCTTGGCATAAACACAAAAATGTGTTGAAATCCTGCTGAGGAGAATCTCAGTATACATTTCAAATCAATAAGAGAAGTAGACACTAATAAAATAGTAGTCAGCAAAGTCAACAATGGTGTTTGAATACATGGTATGTGTGTATTATTAAAGTTTTTTTTTTTAATTTTTCCTACCAATACAGTCATTCAATGCTTCAAAGATCTAAGTCTGTGTGAAACAATCACTTGATCCTTCTCTCAAGAACACCAAACCCACGCTCTGCTCCTCCTCCCTCTCCATCTCCTCCAACATTGTACCTGGAAAATTCCAATGCACCTTTAGCCAGTGAGCAAAGGGAGGGACAGCGTGTAAACTCAGAAACAATGTGTGACTCACTTCCGCTGAAAGCCTTAAAGCAAAAATGAAGCCACAATGCAGAACTCTCACGCGATGCTATTTGACCAGGTAATTGGCAGTAAAGTTATGTCATTCCTATGCTAAATCTACCATAAGGTAAGATGCAAATAAGAAGGTATGTAAATGCTTCATTCACCAGGGAGTCTACACACTTGCTTCCAGGTAAAAGGACACTCACTTCCCTTTCTCTTCCTACCATCACCCTGTTTCTTCCCCTCCCCCCCCAAAAAAATTCTTTAGTAAAAGACTGAGTTATTCCTTTACCACTCAGAGCAGAAGCACCTCATAAAGAATTACCCTACACGGTGGGGGAAAACCCTAAGTTTGCTGCTGTAGAGTTCGCAGCATACAACCCCCAAACCACAAAGCATCCTGCAGGCAAAAGACAGAGCCTGATTGGCAGGCATCACTGGACTATTCATTCTCTTGGCTGTTGTCCCATGATTTTTGGCCTAGATGTTCAAACTATTAACTTTTAAGCTGCTAAAGCTTGTGTTGAAATGAGTCTTCCTCTTGCAGTATAGCATTTCCAGTGGCTGGGAAAGTACAACTTGGTGTTCACATCTTTTACCTACCTAAACAACCAAATTAATCGTAATGTTGATGCTCATTATCTGTATCAGATCAAAGAAATGAACAAACCACATGCCAAATTTTAATCTTGTTACTTTTGAAATTCTAAAATGCTTATCATCTATAGGCAAAAGGTCCTTAAACCCTTTTCCTTTAATGATAAAATTATAACATTATAATAATTATTTTATAATTTTTGCCGTTGTTCATTCATTTCAGTGGTATCTGACTCTTCATGACTCCATTTGGAGTTTTCTTGGCAAAGATATTAAGAAGTTTGCCATTTCCTTCTCCAGCTCATTTTGCAGATGAGGAACTGAGGCAAACAGGGTTAAGTTACTTGCCCAGGGTTACATAGCTAATAAGTGACCGAGGCCAGATTTGAACTCAGGAAGGTTTACATAATATTAAGGCATGTGAACTGGGGCAAGAACAAATTAAATAACAAATCAACTATCATAATCAACTTTCAATGAACGTATCATATGTTTTCTAGCACATTATCTTACTATGGTTTCTGAACAAACAATTTGCTTAGACTTACTTAGGATAAATTTGCATTTCCTAAGCACACATAAACTGATTAAGTGGGAGGATATGGTACCAAAATATAATACATGATAGTGGCAAGCCATGTTAGAATAAAAAAAAGCCCATTCTGAATACTCTCTGTTGAACAAATATATTTCAATATATTTTACACTTAATATGAACATTTTGCAATTTACTAATAAACAAAAAATGTGGCAACATGAATTTTAAAGCTAATCTGAGAACCACACTTTATCTTTAAGTAAAAACGACACCTGTTTAGACTGATTATGTTTTGTGCAGTTCAACAGGTTATAATCAGAACTATTTCAAGAAACTAGAATACTCTGGCACTTAAGAATCATGCAAGCTAGAACATTTATATCAATCACATACTTAAAACCTAAGAGATATTGTTATTTTGTATGTGAAAAATAGAGAGTTCACTTTGCTCTGGTAACATAAAATGACTGCATACATGCATATGTGTGTGTGTGCACAATTACAAAATTCAAATTTTTTAGAACAGAAAAAAAACCAAGAAATTTTAAAGAGACAAGTCAGTTTTTTTAAGTGTCTAACTACAATATGGTAAGCCAAATAATTGTTTCTTAGACATCCTTACAAGAATAAGAATGGATCATTGCTTCCTATATATTCCCTATAGGTGAATTAAGGACTGTAATTACATGTGTATATATAATCAGTTAAATGATCAAATTAAAAATACATATTAAGAAAAAATAACTAGCCTATATCTACTCACACCTGCAAAAGCTGCCAAATCTACACAACAGGTGGAAAGCTGAAAACTGCATACTACCCAAGGGTCTCAGAAAAAATTATAAGTACCCTGGGGCAGGTAGGTGGTGCAGTGGATAGAGCACCGGCCCTGGATTCAGAAGGACCTGAGTTCAAATCCAGCCTCAGACATATAACATTTACTAGCTGTGTGACCCTGGGCAAGTCATTTAAAACCCACTGCCTAGCCAAAATAAAAAACAAGAATTATACCCAATTCATCATCATTCTTAGAATTATAGATTTAGAACTGGAAGAGACCTGAGAATTTATTTAGCCCAACGCCTTTATTTTACACATGAAGAAATTAAAAGCCAGAGAAGTGATGTATCTTGTCCTAAGTCACACAGATAATAAACAGCAAAGTCAAAAAATCAAACCCAGGCCCTCTGATTCCAAAAACAGTGAGGTTTTTATGCATTAGGCTGCTTTGCTTCTCAAAAAAAAAAAAAAAAAAAGATTGATTGATTTGGTATTCTGTTCAAATTAAGCATAGTTATAAAGAAGCAGATGTCTTGGGCTATCCAGGCAAGAAAAGGAAGGGGAGGAATGAAAGAGAGAAAAAGGGAAGGAGGCAGAGGGAGAGATGAAGACAGAACAAGCTTCATATTTTCCTAGTCAAGACATAACAGAATTATCATTTCATAAGGGGAGACATTTCTAAAGTTTTATTTAGGTTCTTCTTATACTTGTGAGATGTGTTTCTTCCTCCAAAACTGATATACCAACTTACTTCTAGTCAAAATATTTCTATTCCTTTGTCTCCTGAGCAGTAAAAAGGGATATCAAATCCCTTACCCAACCTCACTAGACTGTCATGATGATAATTAGGACATACATATGCAATGGAGCTTAAACTTTCAGAGAAAGGCATCTTCTAAATATCAGTGTTATTAATATGGATTATTTCCTAACATGCTATTTGGCAAATGGCCACAGGTTAAGTTGAAAATTAGTCTGAAAGTTCTCCCAAGAACATGATCCACAGGTTTGTGAAGTTTTGGGGTTTTTTTCCCTTAATGCCACTCCCCTTTGATTAATGGGCACATCACTAGAGCCTTCTGTAATCTCTTAGGAGGATTGAATTGGCAAGCGGATATGACATACTTCCCACAATAATGAATGTTTCATTTTAAAATAATATGCTAAGTAGTTGGTAGTCACTAAACAAATGCACGAGACTTTTAGCTCAAACAAGATGAGACTGGCCTAGCAATGTGTTATAAAAGTTACCTACTAAATGATTCAACTTATTTATTTGCTTCACATACTCATTTCAAATTCTTACACCTGATAAAATGGAAAATTGCTGCAATTCTTAAAACCATTCCTCAAATATAAAAATTTATTTTAACTTGAAAGATCACAGTAAAATGCCTACAACCTACGTGTTTTCAGATGATATTACCCATTATAGATACATTTTAAATACATCTCTTCTCTTTGTTAACCTGGAGTGATACCATAGCATCATTATTTGAGAACAAATCATTCTTTACATTAAATATTATCAAAATGCACCAAAACATAAAGAGAAACGTTGAATTACAAATTATCCTTTCTTGAAATCTTGCCTAAAAACAAAACAATGGTTATCATTTAACTCAACTAGTGATATTAATAATAATAGCATAATAGTTCACATATATATAGTTTTTTATGGTTTAAAAAGTAATGCACTGTAAGACAAAGAATGTAATTATTATTATCACAATTTTATAGATGGAAGAATTGAGATTCAGAGATGAAGTAACTTGCCTAACATCAAATGGCTGGTAAGTGGCAACATTTGGATACGAATGAATCCGAGTCTTCTGATTCTCAGAATAATGCTTTTACCAACACTCGGATACAAAGCCTCTAGTTTTACTCTCTTCTAAAGTTTAAAGAAATCAATTTGAAAGAATTAACAAATAATAGTAAATACAATGAGCCCATGAATTCTGAGAGCCTCATCCTACCATACAAACCTTAAAAGAAACATCAACCACAATGGTCATCAATGGGTATTTGTACTTCAAGGAGTAAAGAAGGAAGAGGAACTGAGATCAACACTGACCTATAGTTGCAGTCTGTCTACACATCTCTAAACAAACAAGCAAAGTAAAGTAATCTACGCTCAAGGACACTTCTCCCACCTTAGTCTTTCTCTGTTTTATCTCGGCAATTCTCTGTCTTAGGTCTAGAAATGTTCAAATTAAAATCTATACTACATATCAAGGCCTTCACCTGGAGGGAAAAAAAGACAAAATTCATTCCACAGGTGGGTTTCACATTCATCTTTCTGCTAACTTGAAAAACTGAAATATTAATCAAAAGTTTATTGAATACCTATTGCATGAAAGCTACAATGTAAAAAGTGCTATGGGGGATACAATGAAATTAAAGACAGTTGTTGGCCACAAAGAGCTTAGAAGCAAAACCGGTGGGGGGATGGGAGATATAGATAGATATAGAGAGAGAGAGTCAACAGTAGCATTTGATATATAAAGTCAACAGTAGCATTTGACAAGTCCCAAATGAGTGGTCGACTAGAAATGCTCCCACAGTATGGCAGAAGTCAAGATCATGGTAAGCTGAAGAGGAGGTAGGTCCTTAAAGGATGGGCAGCACAAGATAAACAAAGAAGGCAGGAAAAGTGCCTGGAAAAGATGTGACAGGATATGAGGAGCTGATATGCATTTGACATAGAGGACAAGAAAACCAATCTGGCTCAAAAATAGGTTTGTGAAGAAGAATGGCAAGCAATAATGTCAGAAAGGTACATTTGGGCTAGACTGTGTAGGTTAAAAAGTCACGGATAATCTGGTGTGATGGAAATGAACACTGAATCAACTCTGCCACTAACTAATACGAATCTATAAAATGAGCAAATTGGACTGCATGACTGCTAAAGTTCCCTCCAATTCCAAAATTCTATGATTCTCTGAATTTATCCTACAGTCAATAGGACAAAATGCCAAGTGCTTCAGGAAAACCAAAATGTCTGTGGTATACAAGACTGAAAAGGGAAGAGACTGAAAATATAAATGTTAGATAAACTAATGAAATAGTCCAGGCATATTAGTTCAAACGTGTCATAGTCCAGAAAACAAAGGCCCATCCTGGAAGCCAGAATAGAAAGAGAAATTCATTTCAGAAACTTTACAAAGAAGAATTGATTGATGGGGCTTGATGACTGCCATGAGATAGAACTGAAAGGGAGGAGAAAATCAAAGATTACTCCAAGATTTCGATGCTACATGACTAAGACAATCACAACATTGAAATAAATAGTAAAGACTTCTAGGTCACATGAACAACAAGATGGAGGATTAGACGTTTTTCTCTGATTCCCCACAACTTCTCAAACCTCTACCAAAACAGAAATTATGCACCCCAGATAAAGCAACTCAGCTGTCTCCATGGTCTAAAACACCAAGAATCTAAAAGAAAGTAAGTAAAAAAAACCCTGTAACCCATAAACTGATGCTTACTGATCCTGAACTCATTCAGTAACCCTATCCTAAGTCCCCATGCTACTGGAAGCAAGACCCAGGGACCAAATACAGACTCACAACCCTCCCCCCACCACCTCTTTCCGGTGCCATGGAGCCCCTAGCTCCAGGCCACAGAATTATGCCTAAGCCTCAACAGACAGACAGCTTGGACAGAAGCAAAAGCCTGAAGGTCACAACGCCAAAGCACCAGCACTGCAAAATTTTAAACTACTGGTGTCTGTACACACAACCCCATAGCACCAGCAGAGCCGGTACCAGGGCAGACAATTCTCTGGTACTTAAAAAGTCTACTGAAGGGAATTTGAACTCCTACGGGCAACTGGCATCTGGCAGAGCAGGAGAACATAGACGGGGTGGGGAACCTACAGCCTCGAGGCCACATACAATTTGTTCTGTGAAATTTGGACTCAGTCAAAGGGCTGTACCCAAGGACCTAGAAGGCCACATGTAACCTTGAGGCTGCAGCTTCCCCATCCCTGGCATAAACCCAAGCAGGGGATTTTGAGGTAAATAGGGAAAGAAAGGTAACTAGGAGGGTATAAATTAGTGGTGGGCTGCATAAACAGGAATGTGGTAGAGGACGGGTCCTATCCTAGGGCAGACTCTTCTCTAAAACCTGGAATAACTGGCATTGTTCTTAGAGTGAGACAATGGAAAAGGGTAATCCACAGGGTAAACTCTACAAGGCAGTGGTAAAAACCACCTAGAGGGGAGAACCTAGAATGGACATCTTAGAAACCTCAGTTGCATGAGGATGCAGAGAAAAGAGAGAGACCACATAATTAAAGGGATCATAAATCAGAGAATAAGGGTCTAGAGAATAAAGAAAGAAAGAAAGGGGGGGGGAAGGAAGGGAGGAAGGATAGTGAAAAGAGTGAGAAATTCTTTCTGGAAAGGGGCACAAAAAAATGAAATTTTTAAAAGTAATGACTACTGGTTGAAGGGGAGGAGAGGAAGGGGGAGAATCTACTTGATTAACAGAGGGAAAAAAGATAGGAAAAGATAAAAGCAAGAGAAAAAGAGGAACTAATAAGCAAAATCCAAAGGAAAGGGGCAACAAACAATAGGAAGGGTTAGGGATCAGGGGTAGAAAGCCAGTGGAAACAGATTAAGATTAAGTAACTGAAGGAAGAAAGTAATGTGTTTGAAGCAGAAAAGGGCAAAAAAAAAAAAATCATAACTTGAAAAAAACCCAATATTAGAGACAGATGGAGGGAAAATATAAACTTAACTCTCATAACTTTAAATATGAATGTATTAAACAATTCAATAAAATGAAGTGACAGATTGAATTATAAAACAAAACCCTACAATCTGTTGCTTGCAAGAAACACATTTATAAAACAAAGACAGGCACAAAATAAAACTGAGGGGATGAAAAAAAAATTTACTGTGCATCAAGTGAATCCAAAAAATGACAAAGCAAAAACATTAAAAAAATGAAAATGGATAAACAAGGAAACTATATTATGCTGAAAGGAACCATAAACTACAAACTGATACCAGTAATAAACTTATCTGCTCCAAATGCCTTGGCATCCAAGTTCACAGAGCAAATATTATCTAAGCTACAAGAAGACATAGACACAATAGTGATAGGAAATTTCAATAACCCTCTCTCAGTTTTGAACAAGCCTAGCAGAAAGATAAAAAGAAGGGAAAACATGGAACTGAACAAACTACTGGAGAACCTAAAGTTAAAAAACTCATGGCATTTCTAAATGGGACAGTTAAAGAATATACGTATTTTTCAACACCACATGGAACTTTTACAAAAACTATGTACTAGGCACAGAAATATTGCAAATGTAAAAAAGCAGAAATAGTTAATACATCCTTTAAAGACCATAATGCAATAAAAATAGCAATTGATTCAGGGACCACAAACAAAAGACACTGACACAAATGGAGACTTAACAACAAAATTTTAAATAACAAATTGGTCAAAAACAGATCATAGAAACAGTAACTATCTAAAAAGAAAATGATAATGATGAAACAACATACCAAAATTTCTAGGATGCAGCTAAAGCAATAGTCTTCAAATAAAGAGATATGAGAGGACACTTCCAATCTCCTCCTTCATTGGAGGTTCAAGGTCCACAAATGTTATACATTGCACATGTTTTTGGAATTTTTCAATGCATTGATCAGTTGTGCTGATTTTTTTTTCCATTCTAAAAAATATTTTTTTTTATGGGATGGCTTTCTGGGAGAGGAAAGGATACTTGACATAACTATGACAATGTAAGAAACAGAAGATATCAATAAAAACTTATTTTTAAAAAAGAAAGAAAAAGGGATGTTTTGAAGTGAAATTATTTTTGGTTGTGTGATGGGAGAGAGCTAAGGAATAAAATGATTAAATTATATACATGTTGAGTCTGGGGGGAGAGTAGAATATCCAAGTAAAACTACCCATCATGAAGTTGGTGATAAAGAATTAGAGTCTAAGATAGACGCCTCAACCAGAGATGTAAATTATTAAATGAGACAGTTAAATAAGGTAAGGTAAGATAGTTAAGAAGGTAAGAAAGAGTACTCAAACTAAAGTCAGGAAGACAAGTTTAAAGCCTGCCTCAGACCCTAGGTCTCTTTCGACCTTTCTCCTAATCTGAAACAACTCTTCTGGAGTTGTTAGGATCAAATGAGATAACATATGTGAACTTGGCCAACTTTAAAATATTATAATAGCTATTGTTAGAATAAAATAGGAAATTACAATATAAATATATATAAGCCACTTTGCAAATAAAAATGTAAGCTATTATTAGAATAAAATATTAAGTTATATGACAAATACATGTAATATGTGTAAATTACTTTGTAAACTTTAAATTATGTTATCTATTCAATAATAACTATTAATAATTTTATAATACAATAGGAAATTACGTATGTAAATATATAAGTATAATATGTAAGGTACTTTGCAAACTTTAAGATATCACAAAAAAACAAAAAAACAAAAACAAATTTTTTTAATTTTAAAAATTATGTCATACAAATGATAGCTACTACTATAATAAAATAAGAAATTACACATGTTAACACTTAATATAATATATAATATATAATATATATATAATATAGTTTCCTTGATTTTTTTTCTTTTTTCTTAATCCAAATATCAGTTTCTCAAAAGAGGAAAATGATGTCATATCACACATAATTATTTAATTTTAGCACAAATCTCAGCTCCAGGATAGGACACATTCTCCATATATGATATCTGAAAAGGAGAAAGGTACCTTAATCTCTGTGGGCCCTTCCTACAAAATTGAAAATCACAGCCCATTCATGCTGATTCAATCTGTGTGACTAATAGTCCACATCCTCCTGTATATCCTTGGTGGGGTCCATCCAATGTGCTGGGTGTTCTTCTAGATTTCTTGATATACCATGCACTGGCCATCAGTTATCGCTGGCTTGCCATCTGGCAAGGGAGATCTTAATTCTTTAGAAACTGCAATAGTCTACAACTCACAGCCACCACATAGTAACTCCAGAAGAATAAAGGCATTAAAAAACTAGGCTTTTGTTTCAAGGAGAAAACTGAGATCATTAAGAGGACTGTGTAATTTCCTAAAAGCAATCCAATCTGCTCTTCTAGTATTCAATTCTAGACCCAGTTAATTATCTATCTACAGTGTCTGTCCAAGGTATATGCATCCAAATGCACATGACTTTCATTTGATTTTTCAGATTATGAAATCACTGTACACACTCTTTTAAATTGTGGTATTTTATTACTATTTTTAAGTTTGTCTTGTTTACCACTAAGGAGTACTCAGAACTGTTACCATTATATTAGTGCTCTCCTACTTTCAATAATATTATCGTATGTTGTTCATTTGTGTCCGACTCTTTGTAAACCCATTTTGAAAACCCCCATTTTGGGGTTTTCTTGGCAAAGCTACTGGAGTGGTTTGCCATTTCCTTCTCCAGCTCATTTTACAGATGAGGAAACTGAGGCAAGCAGGTTTAAGTGACTTGCCCAGGGTCACACAGCTAGTAAGTATCTCAGGCCATATTTGAATTCAGGTCTTCCTGACTCCAGGCCCAGCATTCTATCCACTACCGCCTAGCTGCTCTATCTCAAGGTGCTTACCTTGGGGACTACAACACATATGCAGATTAGGATAAATAGGCAGAATGTGATAGAGAAAAAAGAAAGACAAAAGCAAATTGGGGTTGGGGGGTTAGAAGGATGAGAAGTTTCATGAAGACACTGGTACACTCAGACTGAACTCTGAAGAATGATTTAATAACCAGTGATGAGGAAGGAGCTCATTCAAAAAAAATCACCTCAGACTTTGTGAATATATCTTAAAGTACACATTCCATCTTTTCCATAGATCACCTCAACAAGTCAACCATTTGTTCCTCAGAGATCTCTGGTAAGAACTTAACTAATCTTATCACACATCAGCACACAGATCTGGAATTCCTGTCTTGCTACTTGTCTTTTCCTGAATACCAGTAAAATCGACTCTTGGATATTTGTGGCAGGAAATAGTTTAACATTGTAAGAAAAGATACAGAAACTTTTATTTTCTTGTTTTGATATTTTATTTTAAATCCATTATCAAACTCTTACATTTAGACTATACACATTTTTGCTAGTAAAAAAACCAATTCGGTAAAATAAGATACTACAATGAAGTAATTCCAGTTTTCAATAATTCTACTCATTATCTTAAATATCTGTTTTAGGAACTGGGAAAGAAGATTGTTTTGTAATAAGAAAAGAAAAAAGTAGCAGATCAACCTAAAGAATAAGAGAAAGAACAAGAATTAGATTTTTAGGAAACTAGACAATCTTTCTTAGATTAAAAAGGTCATTTCAAATTGTATGATGTCAACTTAACATGATGAAACACAAATCCCCCTGCTTCATTCCTTCTAGTTTCTATTCTTCACTCTCTGGGACTTTCTCCACCACAGCACAGAAGCCTCCTTATCCTAGAAGTTGGATCCACCCCTAGGCTTTCTCACATTGGAGTACTCTTGGTCCTGTGGCCCCTTCCTTTGATATGCTGGGTCCTCCCAGAACCTCCATTTTAAGGAAATCATCCAAGTCAGTCTTGTCTTTATTTCTCCTCCCCAACTCATGGACATTCTCTACCATGCCCATGCCTAGGGACTTCCTCTTTCCCCCCATTTATCCCCAATCAACACTTTTATATGCTGCCTTCCTCTATTAGAATGTAAGCTCCTTGGGGAATGGTGCTGCCTTTCTTTCTGCTTAAAGTTTTATTCCTAGCACTTAGCACAAAGTAAGCATTTAATAAATGTTTGATGATTTGGTTTTGCCCTAATATAACAGGTCTAAAGATTAAAAAACTATAGAACAAAGTATGTGTATGATTAAAATTTTCCAACACATGCAAAAAAGTACAAGATAAGTTGTTCTTATAAATGAATAATATACTCTAAGTGTGTATTCACAAATGAGACTTCTTATTTCTGACTAACAACAGTAGAATAATATTCATAATTGGAACATTAAACAATCTATTTGTCAGATGGAAAAAGCAAGGAGGCCAGATAACCTAGCATTGCAGAGCAACAGTATTCAAATTTCCAGTGATAACTATAAAGACCATAAAGAAGGGATTTTAAAACTTGTGCTAAAAATAGTCTTCAAAAATAATGAATTAAATAGTATTTCAAAGCGTGGTATAAGATGCTGATAAACATGAGAACAACGTAGCTCAAATGAGTTCTTAATACAACGGGATACTACACCTGGTGGATAAATGGTAACGATGATGAAGAGCTTAGAAAAATAAGAACTAGAAGATGACAATCAAACACATCAAAGAGGCATTCCTATGAAAGAAAAAAGACGTTACCCAAAATAGTCAAAAGATTCATCTTTCTCCCCAAAAGCGCTGCTTCTGATGTTTCTACTTTTGTTTACAAGACCATTCTCCCAGTCATACATGACCCAAACTTAAGAATTGTCTTGGACTCTACCCTTTCCCCACCCCCTGTAGCCAAGCACATGACAGGTCTTGCTGATTCTGTGTGTACAGTGTCTCATGTCCATTCTACCCTTTCTACTTTCCAGTTTTGATCATTCTTGATTAGGCTCTCATCCCTTAGACCATACATAATAACAGCCTCCTAACAAGTCTTCCTCACTCTCGTGTGTACCTTCTCTAATTCATCCTTCACACAACTGCCCCTACAATCCTCATGATACTTCATTCTGATTATATCACTCACTCATGACTGGATGAATGAATGAATAAAAAGGCATTTCTTAAGCCCTTAGTATGTATCAAACACTATATTAAGTGTTGGTGATACAAATATGAAAGGGAAGCTTACATTCTAAAGAGGGGGAGAAAACACATATATGGAAGCGGTAGCCCGGGAAGGACATTTTGCTTTATAAAATTACCTTTGATGGCTCCTCATCACCTACCAAAAGAAGTATAAGCTATTTATAGGAGCAATTAAAAATGACTCCCAGCAATCTCTACAACCAAAATGCTATGGCAATCTACCTCATGTTCTGATGGCTCCCTAAGCCCCAAACAGCCATCTCATCACTTGAGGGTGCAAGAATGATGCACCTACTGTTGTAATGTTGTTCCAATCACCCTTTCTCCTCCTTTATCCAACTTCACTTCAGTGCGCTAATCATTCATCACTATCCACTTAACACATTAGAACTCTAGCTTTGTTCTTGATCAACTCCCCCATAGCTTTGAACTTCTGAGCCAAAATTCCTTCCATCTCCCTTTCATTAAAACTTAGCTTGACTTGAAGATAACACTTTGCAACTCATTTCAATGATAACCACTCTTTTGCTCCTTTTTCCTAACTCAAAGAACCAAAGAAAGGAACAGGCATACTTCTCATTAACCACTGCCACTTTCAGACTATTCTTCTACCGTCCCTTTTTTTTTTTAATCCTTTCAAAGTCCACGCAAATGGCCTGAACACCTTACACTGCTATCGTTTACCCAAGTCTCTTCATTCTCCCAACTTTTTCAGCCATTTAGTCTTTGGTTTATGATTCTCCTTTCAACACCCACCCCTGCCATCATTAACATCCATGCTGACAACTTCCCTGAAAACTTGATCCCCCTGACACTGCCACCCTAAAGGCCTTTTCCACTCTACTTCAGATAGGCACTAATACAGTCATCTTTTATACTTCAGTATCTTTAAAAATCACACTGCTACTACACAGAAAACAAAATCAACTCTTTAACGTCAACCTCCTATATTTTCACCTTTCATACTATTTCTGACTCTAAATATATTCTCTACCTTCAGAGAGCTTTGGTCTCATAACATTCTGATTCTCTCAGTCCATCTCTCCTACTCTAATTTCATGTGTCTCCAAAACCAGCAATCAGACCCTAGATTTAACACCTCAATACTTGACTAGATACTACTCTCTCAACTCCCTTGCTTCTCTGACTTCCTGATATTTCTGAATTGTAAATCTTACCTTTCTACAAGTCTAGGATGTGCTCCTTCTAACCTCTGCCTTGTAGAATCCCTAGCTTCCTTCAAAGAAAAGTTCAGTTTCTACTTCCTTTATGAGACTTTTCATGATGCTCCAGATATATGTACTCTCTCTCTTAAAAAGACCTGATACACAGACCTGAGAAAGGAGTATTCAGAATGCATGCCATCTTGGGGTGGGGGGAGGGGCAAGATGGGGTGAAAATTTGGAACTCAAAATCTTGTGGAAATAAATGTTGAAAACTAAAAATGAAAAAGAAAAGAATTTTTAAAAAAGGCAAAAAAAAAAGACCTGATACATAAACATACTTTGTTTTTGCTTACTTATCTACCTGTTGTATCCCTCCAATGAAATGTAAACCCTTTTGCACAGGGACAATGTCATTTTTGTCCTTGTAGCCCTAGCACAGTGTCTCCCACAACTGTAGACCTTTAGTATATTTTTACTGAATTTAACTGAATACTTGGGCAATATTCATCATCTGATGTCTCCATTTTTGCTCTGGGGCTACTGAGCAGGAATGGAGAAATTCATGAAAGCAAATTAATTTTATCAGTTCCCCAATGTCACCGCAGGGTCTTAAATGCTGCTTAGTAACTCTTTTCAATCTACCTCTTATCTCATCCCTACAATAAGTACAGTGACTGTGCCAAACCTATCCTTTTCTGATCTCCCCACCAACCTGACTCCTACCCCTTCCCCATTTCCAGCATCGCTGAGATGCTTCAGGCCACACTATAGGAAATCCCCTGTTCCTTCCTCCATTCCTCAACAATTCCCAATACCATACTCTATTTCTCCTTCCTTCTGGTTACAGGAGAGATCCCTGACACTCACTAAGGTTAATCCTCCTCTCCATGCTCATCTCACTCCCCACCTAGCTGCACTGGGATTTTAATCCAGTACTCAATCCCTCCTTCAATTCATGTATTTTCAATCTTTTAAAAAAAAATTTTACCCTCTTTTCTCAATACTAAAAAAGAAAAAAGAAGCTTCTCCTTGATTATTCTGTCCCACTCAGTAACAAATCCCTCCACCCACAAAAGGAAGTATACTCCTAAAGTTTTTGGAATGGTTGTTGCCACCACTTTCTCAACTACCCACCCTCTCTTCAATCCCTTGTGATCAGGCATTTGAACTCACTACTGCAGGGCAACTGGTCTAATATCACCAATGATCATGAAATCATGAAAGCAGATGGTTTTTCCCCCAGTTATCAACCTCCTTGGCCTCTTGGCAACATTAGAAACTAATGGTCCTACCTTACCCCCTCCCCTGCCTTGAATAATTTCTCCTGCTTCAAAGATGTCACATTCTACTACTTCTCCTACCTCACAAATCACTCCTCCGTAAAGAATGCTGGGTTTCTCTTTCCAGTTTCTCCCTTCTCCAATTCATCCTCCATACAGCTGCAAAATTCCTAAAACACAGATTTGACTGTCACTCGCCTACTCAAAACTCTTCAGCGATTTCCTATAGACTTTGGGATAAAATGCAAAATAGTCAGCTGGGTTTCAAAGCCAAATAGAATTATGGCTTTGCTCTACTTTTCTAGTTTCTTTCATAATTTATATTCTTCTTCATGTACTTTGTGTTTCAGACAAAATGTCCATTTAGTCATTCTCCATGCATAGCATCTCCCCTTCCCAGAGTCCCACTGATTGGGAAATGGACAGACTGGGACACATGAATGTGATGGAATACTGTGGAATAAAAAAATGATGAATATAAAGAGAGAAATATGGGAAGACATAAAATGATGTAAAAGTAAGGAAAACTGGAAAAAAAATTATTGGGGCAGCTAGATGACGCAGTGGATAGAGCACCAGCCCTGGAGTCAGGAGGACCTGAGTTCAAATTTGGCCTCAGACACTTGACACTTACTAGCTGTGTGACCTTGGGCAAGCCACTTAACCCCATTGCCTAGCCATCACCCCCATAAAAAAAGATAAAAAAACTATTACAATGATGCAAATAGAAAGAAACAAAAATAACAAGTCACCAAATCATGTGTAATTATAATGACTAAGTTGGTTCAAGAAAAGAGTTTATAAAATACACATTCAGAATAGAGGGGGTAAAGCCAAGATGGTACAGAAAGGGCAGGAAGTTGCCTGAGCTCTCCCCAATCTCCCTAGAAACAACTTTAAATCACACCTCAAAATGAATTCTGGAGTGACAGAACCCATGAAAGGGAGGGTAAAATAATTTTCCAGCTCAAGATAACATAGAAAGACTGCAGGGAAGGTCTACTTCACTTGGGTAAAAAAGGAGCACAACCCAGAACAAGTGGTGTTCTGGCAAGCCAGCGGGAGGCCCCTAACCCCAAAATAGATCAGCAACTGAGGCCCAGTGGTTCCAGTTCAGCAGGCCAGCAGCACGGCAAGGCAGTGGAGAGGACTCTAGCACCAACACAGCACACTAGTGGTCACGCCTTTCAGGCCCAGAGACCCCAGCACAGCTGTCAACCACCAGCCCCAGAAGCCCTGGCTCTAAGAGTCAGTGACAAGACCCCTGGTGCCCCCAGCACATGAAGCTTAGGACAGCGCCCCAGGAGCAGAGCTCAACTTTAAAAGTCACAAAATAGGCGAGAAAATAAGCAGAAAAAAAGAAAAAAAAATAAAGCCCTAACCTTAGAAAACTTTTATGGCGACAGGGAAGATCAAAACAAACTCAGAAGAAGACAACAAAGTCAAAACACCTACATACAAAAGCTCAAAGAGAAATATAAATTGGTCTCAGGCCCAAAAGGTCCTCCTGAAATAGCTCAAAAAGGATTTCAAAAATCAAATACAAGGGACAGAAGAAAAACTGGGAAAAGAAATGAGTTATGCAAGAATCATGAAAAAAAGTTAATAGTTCGGAAAAAAACAACTCCTTAAAAAGCAGAATTGGACAAACGAAAAGGAGGTACAAAAGCGAACTAAAGAAAATAATTCCTTCAAAATCAGAGTTGGACAAGTAGAAGCTAATGACTCTATGAGATATCATGAATAAATCAAACAAAATCAAAAGAATGAAAAAGTAGAAAAAATGTAAAATACCTCACTGGAAAAACACCTGACCTGGAAAATAGAGCCAGGAGAGATAATTTAAGAATTATTGGACTACCTGAAAGCCATCATCCAAAACAAAAAGAGCCAGGACAACATCTTTCAAGAAATTATCAAAGAAAACTGCCCTGATATCCTAGAACCAGCTGATAACATAGTAACTGAAAGACTGCACTGATTATCTCCTGATAGAGATCACAAAATCAAAGTTCTCAGGAATATTACAGCCAAACTCCAAAACTCTCAGGTCAAGGAGAAAATACTACAAGCAGTCAGAAAGAAACAATTCAAATACTGAAGAATCTCAGTCAGGATTACATAGGATTTAGCAGCTTCTACATTAAAGGATGGGAAGTCTTGGAATATGATATTCTAGGAGAAAAAGGAGCTTGAATTACAACCAAGAATCAACTACCCAGCAAAACTGAGCATAATCTTTCAGGGGGAAAAATGGATATTTAATGAAATTGGGGACTTTCAAACATTCCTGATGAAAAGATCAGAGTTAAACAAAAAACTAGATTTTCAAATATAAGACTCAAGAGAAGCATAAAAAGGTAAACAGCGAAGAAAAAACATAAGTCATTCATAAGGTTAAACTGCTTACATCCCTACATGAGTAGATAATACTCGTAACTCTTCTGTATCTTTCTTAGATACAGTTAGAAGGAGTATACATAGTAAGAGAGTACAGATTAACTATGATAGGATGATATTTTAAAAAAGCACGTGAAAGAGGATTCCACTGGGAGAAAAGGGAAGGGACAGGCAGAATGGGGTAAATTATATCACACGAAGAGGCACAAAAGACTTACTACAGCAGAGGGGACGAAGGGAAGGGGGGTAAACATTGCTCGAACCTTACTCTCATCAGATTTGACTCAAAGATGCTATAACATATACACTTCAGTACAGAGATCTACCTCACCCTACAGAGAAGTAGGAGAGAGGGACAAGAAAAGAAGGGTGGGGGCTAATAGAAGGGAAGGCATATTGAGGGAGGTGGTGGTCAGAAGGAAAACACTGGTGAGGAAGGACTGGGTGGAAAGGAGAGAGAGAGAAAAGTATAAACGGGGAAAATAGAATGGAGTAATCATAACTATGAATGTGAATGTGATAAACTCATCAATAAAACAGAAATGGATAGCAGAGCAAATTAAAAACTAGAATTCTACAAAATGTTGTTTACAAGAAACACATCTGAAGCAGAAAGACACACACAGAGTAAAGATAAAAGGCTAGAGCAGAATATATTACGCATCAGCTAAAGTAAAAAAAAAGCAGGCATCACAATCATGACCTCAGAAAAAACAAAAGCAGAAACAGATCTAATCAAAAGAGACAAAGAAGGAAACTACTTCCTGCTTAAAAAAAAAAAAGTACCAAATACAATGAAGTGATATTAATACTAAACATATACATACCAAATGGTATAGCATCCAAATTTCTAAAGAAGAAGTTAAATGAGTTACAGGAGGAAATAAGACAGCAAAACTATACAGAAGTGGACCTCAACTTCCCCCTCTCAGAACTAGATAAATCTAAGCACAAAATAAATAAAGAAGTTAAGGAGGCGAATAGAATTTTAGAAAAGTTAGATATGACTGACTTCTGGAGAAAACTGAATGAGGATTGAAAGGAATATACCTTTTTCTGTGGAGGATATGGTACCTACACAAAAACTGACCATTGTATGAGGGTATAAAAACCTCGTAATGAAATACAGAAAGGCAGAAATATTAAATGCGTCTTTTTCTGATCATGATGCAATAATAAAGATTGATTAAAAATTAACTGGAAATTAAATAATTTAATCCTAAAGAATGAGTGGGTCAAACAATAAATCATAGTAATAATCAATAATTTCATAAAAGAGAATGACAAAATACCAAAATTTATGGTATACAGCCAATGCAGTTCTTAGGAGAAAATTTATATCTCTGAAGGCTTACATCAATAAAATAGAGAACGAATAGATCAATGAACTGGGCATGCAACTAAAAAAACAAAAAAGGAACATATTTAAAAGCCCCAATTAATGCCACACTGGAAATTCAGAAAATCAAAGGAGAGATTAATAAAACTGAAAGTAAAAAAACCGTTGAACTAATAAATAAAACTAGGGCCTGGTTTTATGAGAAAAAAAAACAATAAAATAGATTAACTATTGGTTAATTTGATTTAAAAAAAGAAAGAAAACCAAATGACCAGTATCAAAAATGAAAAAGGGAAGTCACCACCAACAAAGAGGAAATTAAAGCAATATTTAGGAGCTATTTTGCCCAACTGCATGCCAATAAATCTGACAATCTAAGTGAAATGGATATTTACAAAAATGTAAATTTGTCCAGATTAACAGATGAGGAAATAGAATACTTAACTCCATTTTAGAAAAAGAAAAACTGAACAAGCCATTAACTCCCTAAGAAAAAATCCCCAGGGCCAGATGGATTTACAAGTGAATTCTACCAAATATTTAAAGAACAATTAATTCCAATACTATGTAAACTATTTGGGAAAAGAGGAGAAGAAAGAGTCCTACTAAATTTCTTTTATGACACATAATATGGTGCTGGCACCTGAACCAGGAAGAGCCAAAACAGAAAGAAAACTATAGACCAATTTCCCTAATGAATGCTGATACAAAAGTTTACAATAAAACACTAGCAAGGAGATTACAGCAATATATCAAAAGGATTATGTATTATGACCAGGAGGGATTTATACCAGGAATGCAGGGATGGTTCAATATTAGGAAAATTACCAGAATAATTGACCATATCAATAACAAAACCAACAGAAATCATATGATTATCTCAATAGGTACGAAAAAAGCTTTTGACAAAATATAGCACCAATGCCTATTAAAAACACTAGAGAGCTTAGGAATAAATGGAGCTTTCCTTAAAATGATAAATATTATCTATTTTAAACCATTAGCAAGCATTATTTGTAATGGTGATAAGCCAGAAGTCTTCCCAGTACAATCAGAGATGAAGCAAGGATGCTCATTATCATCACTACTGTTCAATATTGTATTAGAAATGTTAACCATAGCAAAAAGAGAAGAAAAAGAAATTGAAAGAATTAGAATAGTCAATAAGGAAACAAAATTATCACTCTTTACAGATGATATAATCTATACTTAGAGAATCCTAGGGAATCAACTAAAAAACTACTTGAAATAATTAACAACTTTAGCAAAGTTGCAGCATGTAAAATCAACCCACATAAATCATCAGCATTTCAGTATATTACCAACAAAGCCCAGAAAGAGAAATTCCATTTAAAACAACTGTAGACAATATAAAGTATTTGGGAGTCTACCTGCCAAGACAAACCCAGGAACTATATGAACACAATCATAAAACATGTTTTACACAAATAAAGTCAGATCTAAACAACTGGAAAAATATCAATTGCACGTAGGTAGGCCAAGCCAATATGATAAAAGTGACAATTATATAGAAATCAATTTACTTATTCAGTGCTATAATCAAACTAACAAAAAATTATCTGGAAGAACAAAAGGTCAAGAATATTAAGGGAATTAATGAAAAAAAAAAGCAAAGAAAAGTGGCCCAGCCATACCAGATCTCAAGCTATCTTATAAAACAGCAATCATCAAACTACCTGGTACCAACTAAGAAAAAGAGTAGTGGATCAGTGGAATAGATCAGGTATACAAGACACAGTAGTAAATGACTATAGAAATCTAGTATTTGATAAACTCAAAGACCCCAGCTTCTGGGGTCTCATTATTTGACAACAACTGCTTGGAAAACTGAAAAGCAGTATGGCAGAAACCAGGTAGAGACTATCATCCCACACCATACACAAAGATAAAGTCAAAACGGGTACATGATTTAGCCATAAAGAGTGACACCATAAACAAATCAGGAGAGCAAGGAATAGTTTATCTGTCAAATCTATGGACAAGAGAAGAATTTTTGACCAAATAAGGGACAGAGAGCATTATGAAACGTAAAATGGATAATTTTGATTACATTAAGTTAAAAAGGTTTTGTACAAACAAAATCAATGCAACCATGATTTGAAGGAAAACAAAAAGCTGGGAAACAATTTTTACAAGTATCTCTGATAAAGGCCTAATTTCTCAAATATATAGAGAACTGAGTCAAATATCTAAGTATACAAATCATTCTCCAATTGATAGATGGTCAAAGGATATTAAAAAATCAAAGCTATCTATAGTCACATGAAAAAATGCTCTAAATTGTTATTGATTAGAGAAATGCAAATACCACATCACACCTATCAGACTAGATAATATGACAGAAAAAGTTAATATGACAGAAAAGGAAAATGATAAACGTTGAGGAAGATATGGGAAAATTGGGACACCAATGCACTGTTGGTGGGGTTATGAACTGATTCAACCATTCTGGAGATCAATTTGGAACAATCCACAAAGGGCAATCAAATTGCATACCCTTTGATCCAGTAATACCACTACTAGGTCTGTAGCCCAAAGAGATCATAATAAAAGGGAAAAGGACGTACATGTGTAAAAATATTTATAGCAGCTCTTTTTGTGATGTCAAAAATTGGAAATTGAAGGGATGCCCATTAATTGGGGAATGGCTGAACAAGTTGTGGTATATGAATGCAATGGAATACTATTGTGCTGTAAAAAATGACAAACACGAGGATTTTAGAAAAACCTGGAAAGACTTACATGAACTGATGCAAAGTGAAATGAGTAGAACCAGGAAAACATTGTACACAGTAACAACGTTGTGTGATGATCAAATATGCAAAACTCAGCTCTTCTCAGCAATTCAATGATCCAAGATAATTCCAAAGGAGTCATGATGAAAAATGCTATCCACATCCAGAAAAAGAACTGATGGAATTTGAATGTAGATTGAAGCATACTATTTTCCTTTTCTTGATCTTTTTTATGGGATTTTTTTTCTTTTTGGTCTGTTTCTTCTTTCACAGCATGACTAACATGGAAATTTGTTTTACACAACTACACATATGTAATCTATTTAAAATTCTTACGTTTTTAGGGAGGAGAGGAAGGAGGGAGAAAATCTGAAACTCAATTTTTTTAATGAGTTAAAAATTGTCTTTACATGTAATTGGAAAAAATAAAATACTATTAAAAAAAGAAAGAAAATGCATTTTCTAACACTCTTTGCAGAGATGAGTGACTCTGGGTGTGAAATATTATATACTGTCAAACATGGTTATGTTTTGGTGGGTTTTGCTAAAATACTTTCTTTCATTTTTTTATTCTTTTGGGTTATAAGGGATGATTTATTGAAGAGGTGAGAGGAGGTCAAAAAAAGTAAATGAAGATATTATAAAAACAAAAGATATCAATTTTTTAAGTGCTGGGTTTGAAGTCAAAGGACATAGGTTCAGTTCTAGCACTTACTACTTGAGTGAGTAAGTCAATTTGCCTCTCTTTGGACCTCAATTTTCTCATCTTTAAAAAAAATAAGTTAACGATGATCTCTAAAATTCCTTTTAGCTCTAAATCTATAATCTTATAATCATAAAATCTTATAGTCCCCTTGTTCCTAATCTTCCACAGGTCTTCTTAATGTGGTTGTTCCCCAGCATAATGCCCTTGTCCCTCTTCTCTCTATGCAATTTCATTTGGTAATTCACTACTACAGGTGCAACTACCATCTTTGTACAGGACTCCCAAATCTGTTTATCCAGTCCTGACATCTCTTCTGAACACTAGATGAACATTCCAAAGGCTTACAGAACATGGCACTCTCTACCTAGAAGCCTCTCCAACATCTCAAATTCATCAAAAATAGAGATTAGGTTCCCACCCTTCTCCTACCCCCTCCAAAAAAACCACTCTTCCTTCTACAATTTCTATGCATAGCACCACCATTCATCCAGTCTACATGTTCATGACACTGGGTTTATCTTTGACTTTTCTCCTTTTCCTTTACTTTTCATATTCAATGTCTTCCATATCTTATCAATTTAACCTCTACAACATTAATCTCAAAATATTCTTTTCTATTACCACTGCCATCACCCTAGAGCAAGACTTATTAACACCCACCTGACTATTGTAACACCTTCCTAACAGTTCTTCCAGACTCTACTCTCTTCTAATCCATCCATCATACAACTGTCAAAACAATCACAACTTATGCAGATATCTGATTATATTCTTTTTCTGCTCAAAAGTCTTTAGGCGAATGCCTAAAGTAGTGAATACTACTGCTTACCAAGTAAAATTCATATTCTTTTGCTTGACATCAAGACACTCAGCAATCTGATAGCATCTTACTCCTCTCATATTACTATATTCTATTTATCTCACAATGCAGACCAGCTGGACTCTTCTTAGCCACCTACATACACACAGTGCACTCTGAATCTTATTTCAAACCACTTTCTGTCCTGCCATCATTGTTGCTTCAATCTCCAAACGTGACCAAAGACTATGCCTGTAAAGAGCTAAGCCTTTTGGGGGCAGCTAGGTGGCACAGTGAATAGAGCTTTGGCCTTGGAGTCAGGAGGACCTGAATTCATATCCAGCCTCAGACACTTTACACTTACTAGATGTGTGACCCTGGGCAAGTCACTTAACTCCAATCACCTCACCAAAAAAGAAAAAAAAAAGAGAGAGAGAGCTAACCCTTTTGGACGTGCGCTGCCTAAAACTAAGCAGACCTATCTTCATTCTGGCCATTTTCTATCCTGTCACTGCCCCTCCTACCATACCCACTCCTCTTTCACCTCTTTCTATGAGAACTGTAATCAAATAACCACTACCATTGCCTTTGGAAGGGGCATGTTGGTGGACTGCTCTATTTTTCAAGTCTTCATCTTTGTGATTCCCAGACGCATATCCTTCTTCTTTAGACTCCACTTTTTTATGTGTCATCTACTCCAGGTAAGCTTCTTAAGGGAAAGAATTATCTCACCTTTATCTTTGTATCCCTGATGCTTAGCAAAATGCTTGGCACACAGAAATTACTTAAGAATTGCTTGCTGTTTATTTCATTCCTTCGAGCTCTCCTTTGATGTTTATTTACTGATTCCTTAATACAGGTCAATGGTAGTTAAGTGGTACAGTGGACAGAACATTGGGTCTGGAGTCAGGAAGACCTGAGTTCAAATCCAGCCTAAGACATTTAGTAGCTGTATGACTCTTGGCAAACCACTTAAACCTGTTTGCCTCAGTTTCTTCATTTGTAAAAAGAGCTGGAGAAGAAAATGTCAAATCATTCCGGTGCCTTTGCCAAGAAAACCCCAAATGAAGTCACAATGAGTCAGACACAACTGAAATGATAAACAACAACAATAGTTTAACAAAGTTAATATGAAAGACAAGCAATTGTTATTTATAAATTTGGGATGATTCATTTATTTAAAAAAAAAAACTTGCCTTTCAAGATAGTTAATAAATCTTCTATCTGTAAGGACTTGGAGCAAACTATTACTATACTAAACCAAAGGGCTATAATGGCAATAAAAATATATATGTTGACTAAAAATAAAAATGTTTAAATAGAGTCTCTGTTGATATACAGAGCACATCTCAATTCCTTAACAACTCAATGAGTGAATCCCACTAAGGTTTATGGGAGAATATCTGTACAAATAGGAAGACTATACCAAGAGAAAATCACAATCTTCCATTCAGATCTAAAAACAGAATTCACACAAAACTGGAAATCAGACATGTACTTATCAGTTGGGAGTACTAACCTCAGGGCACTGAAAATAAGACTTAACAAAACACCTAGAAGGGAAACATACAGTCCTACTCTGGGAGGCAGACAGACAAAATGGTCACATTATGTCCCTTCATACCCTTTCCTTCATTTTGATTCCTAAGATTTAATTGACAATTTCATCTCTAAGGTTGAATGTGAATAAAAGCTGAACAAAATCACCTGTTAACAAAAATGATAAATTTATTTGCATTTTATCATTTAAAATTCCATTTTTGAAGAATGTGAAATTGTAGGTCAAAATATTTTTTTACATAGATACTCAAAAGAAGATCACGCAGCCAATTATCCATGCTTCAAATATCACAGGATCAACAATTTTAAGCCGTAAATGACTTCAAGTCATCTAGTGCAATCCTCTTATTTTAGATATGAAGAAAAGACCCAGAGAAGTGAATTACCCAATCATAAATTTAAGTAGCACAGTCAGTTTTCAAACACAAAACCCCTGAATTCAAGTCTAACACTCTTTACACTATACTGCACTAACAAAGTATTGCTTAAATACATATTAATTTCTTGGTCGGAAATTCTTGACGTTTGATTATCACTGATTTCATCAACATCTAGTAATAGCCTCTTCAGAGTCTATATAAGCAAACAAGTGAGAGAAACAACAGTAAAAGGGAAAGATATAGGTGGCGTGTGTTTTACAAAAGGTATGGCTGGTGATTTACTATCTTCTAAAGAATTTATTTCTCTTAATTCTATAGAAATATTTGGTTATTAGTATCAAGAATGGCAAACTAGAGACAAGTATTTTTGGTGCAGACATCTTGATGGGCATAAATTCATATGTTTACAGTATAAGGTTTCTTTTCTAAATAAATCATAAAGAAAATCCCTATCAACATGAATTTCAACTTCTATGAAATTTGTTTAGAACTCTTTATGCCTGCTCTACTATTTCAGGAAAAGAAGACCTTTTTTTTTTTAATTGAAATTTGAAATCTGAACTGGTCTAGACCTTCTGGAAAGCAATTTGTTACTATAGCCCAAGACATTAACTGTGCATGTCTTTTGACCTAGAAATGTCACTACTAGGCATAAAGAGCCCACATACCTGCGCATATTTCTAAAAGTTCTTTCTGCTGTAGCAAAAAGTTAGAAATAATGAGTATTCATCAACTGATGAATGCCTAAAAAATTATTACATACAAATATAAATGAATATCGTTGAGCCTTAAGAAATGATGAAAAGTACAGTTTCAAACAAACCTGGGAAGACTTGTATGAAATGAAGCATAGTGAAGTAAGTGGAACCAGGAGTATAATTTCTACAATAACAACATTATATTTAAAAAAGAATTTGAAAGACTTAAGAAATCTGATCAATGCAATGACCAATCACAACTCCAGAGGGCCAATGATGTAGCAAACTACCCACCTGCTAATAGCCAGTAATGGACTAAATAAAGGTAAAGAATGAGAAACCCTTTGTCAGGATATGGTCAGTACTTTTGATATTATGTGTTTTGTCTGACTATAACAAGTTAATACAAGAATTTTTTTTTCTTTTTTTTCAATGGGGGAGAAATTTGGGAAGAAAGAAGGACTAGCAATAGTACTGTCAATAGGAAGAAAAAATCATTAAAGCTGGTAAAAAAAAAAAGATGCACAGAAAAGAACAGACGGAAATTTGGAAGGACACAAAGATAATCACGGAAGCTTTGAAAGTAATATAATGAATTTATTATATGTTCTAAAAGCAAAAACTATATGCAGGGTGACCCTAGAGAACTAGGCCTAGAGTCAGGGAAGGCCTGGGTTCAAATCCTGCCTCATATACTTAGTAGCTGCTTGACCTTGAGCAAGTCACTTGATATCCATCTGCCTCTATTTCCTCATCTGTAATATGTAAATAATAATAGCATGTACCCCCCAGAGTTATTTTAAGGATAAAATAATATTTGAAAAGCACTTTGCAAAACTTAAAGCATTATTTAAGTTTCAACTATTGTTATTGATCATTATTATGTTACTGAACAGCAGCTGATCAAAGTTTTTAGAAAGTTCAAAAATCAACTAGAGGGATGGCAGCACAATGGTTATGTTGAATTTTTAAAAAATATATATCAATATTTTAAAATTTAAATAATAAACCGTTTAAATCTTTTTTAAAGTTTGTAGCATATATACTTCTTAAGTTATTAAAGTTTAAAGCTGCACTAAGACTTTTAGTGGCAGGGCAACTACCAGGTGGCGCAACTGATAGAATGCTAAGCTTGGAATATGGGAAGACTCCTCTTCATGAGTTCAAATCCAGCTTCAGACATTAATAACACTAACTAGTGGTGTGACCTTGGGCAAGTCACTTAATTCTGTTTGCCTCAGTAAAATGAGCTGGAAAAGGAAATGGCAAGCCAGCATCTTTACCAAGAAAACCCCAAATAAGGTTATGAAAAATTGGACACGACTCAACAACAATAACAAAAAACTTTTAAATACCCTTTATAATAGATTCAAAATTTCATATGCAATTTCTTTTTCTGTCATATTTAAAAAATCAATTACTTAAATAGAAATTAAAAATAAACATTCTGCTTGAAGATTTTGGTGTTTACTGATCTGTACTAAATCTACTTATAAATGAATCCCTAGATGATTTTGACTTCTACCAGGCTTGAGGCTATACAAACAAAATTATTCTACTAACTTTCTCATATACTAGTTTCTCTGCTATCTCTTACCTTTAAGCCAAATTCTCTCCAAGGCAGGTCATATTTAGACAAAGATCACAGGACTTGCCAGAGAGGTAGGTCTTAGTTTTTACTTCCTCATTGCTCAGTCCCTCCTCACCCAAAAAGTCATACCCTAAACAATAGTTTTTTACCTCAAAGGGAATACTGCAAACACAACTGACCTTTTCATTTTTCCCATCCTTCCCCCAAGCAAACTCACCCTGGACTAGGGACAGAACCTTAGAACCCAGGAAGGCGAGATCTCAAGCCAGAATCCAATCCTCGAAAGTAACAGCAACATGAATCATTTCTGTCCTCAGTAGATCCACTATCAACCAAACTGTATATGGTTTTAGATGGCCGAGGAATACTCATACCTGAAATACAACTTTTAAAACTGTCTATGTCAAACATGCTGACTTATGATTGCAAAGACCTCCACACCTCTAGATCACCAAAATGACAACTTTTGAAGTTATTTTAAATATATCTGGCATGCAGTAGAGCAGGAAATGACAGTCCCAAAATACTATCTTTGGCTACATTAGGATTTGGGGGTTTTCCCCCCTCTTTCCAGAGAAGCTTGGAAGGAAAGCAATTCTTAAGAAAAGCCAAAGATTAAACAGAGCAGAGCTGAAGGATTAGGGGGCCGCTCAGACTCTGACGTAAATAGTCTACAGCAAAGAAGAAGCTCAAAATGAACAGCATATTCCTGTCTCTGCCCTACATTGCTACTGGATCTTCTGTGGCTTTTTCCAATCCTTTTGGCTCCTTGCTGCCATGCAAATGGCTTGCACCCACATTCTGTTCACAAGGTTGGATTAAGCCAACCACTGCCTTTCAGCACAGAATTCAATGAAAAAGGGCTTTTAGTGAAACTCTCAACTTCTCCACTCACTTTATCTGAAACACTTTCCCCACTTCATTCTATTAAGGAATCATAGCAGTAAGTAATCTCTTGCTTTTGAAACAAATTATCTGATACTATATATTTATTCATATATTCATTCCTTTTTAAAAACCCTAATCGCTGTCATTTTAACACTAAGGAATGATTACATTTTTCCAATGTCAGGCTTGTTGGATTGTAAAAATAGACCTGAAAGACACTCCAATTATAGATGACTATTCATAATCTGTATCTACCCACATTTAATAAATGTGCTGGTTTGATCTTTAAGCACAAAAATGTCCTACCTACAGCATATAAATAGTGTTACATACCATGTGCCATAGATCTGAACCTAAATCCCCAATGACCAAAGAGATATATTAGCAAGATGGTGGGCCAGAGTTAAGGATATAATTTCTGATACTAATTTCACTTGACCATGGTATGTACAAGACCATCATTACTCATTCATAGGATGAGAGATTTAATTAGTAAACACACAGACATATATATGTATGCCTGTACATACGTATGTTCACATGCATATATGTGCATACACACACATATATATCCACATGATATGATACAGTCATTTGTCATGTATGAATCACAGATTTAAAGGTGGAAGGGATCTTAGAGACTATTGAGTCTAACCTTTTAAGGCTAGTATGATTCCTAGAGATAAAGAGAATAAAACAGTGTCTGTTTCAAGGACACAAACTACCCCCCAATCTTAATTAGGTATTTCATAACCAAGTATCACTTACAAAAAAAGTGAAAAAAGCCATAAACATGAATGGCTCCATGAGGCACACTGACACTCATCACCAGGAAAAAAAAAACCCTAACAAATTGCATATCCAACTGATAATGTCTTAAGGGTATGTGCATGTCTGTGTGTGTCTGTGTGTTTATAAACGTGTGTATACACAAAAAGATAGATGTGAATGTATACATTTACATACACACACACATATATAAAAATAAAGAAAGCATATAATATTTATATTTGGGTTGTCATGGCCAAAGAATTCATCACCAAATGGCTAGCCTGCTAGTGATGAGCCTCCCCAAACCAATTTAGGCTGACCTCAGAAAGCAGAAAGCCTGCAGCCAGAACAATCCTCCTTGTACATCATCACTCCTCTGGCACAGCCATAACAGACCTGGAGTCTCCTCCATACTATCATGAAGCCCAAGAGGAGGACGATCTAAAATTAATCATTACAAGCTATAGTGTTAAAAAGAGAAACTAACATATTTAACTCTTAAATTTTTATTATAAATCCAACAAGTTATAGTAGGCCAAGAAAAGGACTGAAAGGAAGGTGGCTACACTGCATTATCGACATTCTTTGCTGGTAATATCTTAATATATGGAGGGAAAATCTTTCTCACTTGCCAGGAACTGCAACAATTTATTCTGTTTTTTAAAGGTAAAAAGGCAAGGAAACCACATTACTAATGATAGCTGTCTTCAAGTATCTGAGGGCTGTCATGTGGAAGAGATATTTGACTTGTTCTATTTGGCCCCAGAGGCAAGACCAGAAGGAACTGGTAAAAGTCAGAAAGAAAAAATGTGGATTTGACGTCAGGAAAAACTTAACAATTAGCATTATCCATAAGTGGAATGACTGCTGGGAGGTTAGTGGGTTCTTTCTCACTGAAGACCTTTAAGAAGAGGCTGAATGAGCATTTACAAGGTACAGCACAGAGGAGATTCCTTCCGGGATGTAGGTTATTAGACCAGCTAGGCTGCCAAGGTCCCTTTCAAGTCTGAAAATTGTGTGCTTTTCCAAATTTAAGAAAACTTACAACGTGAAGTGACGATTACAAGATGCTGTCTAGAAAAACACTGACTCTACAGCATTAAATGAACATTTTGGGCTATTAAATTTTTGCTCAAAAGTGTGTAGATTTTATCTATAGTGTAATCCGATAGATATAAATTTCATAGTTCTTCTATAATGATTCCTCTTTTAATGTGTTTACTGTTATTTATGCGCGCACACACACACACACACACACATTTTACCAAAATACAAATTGTTTGGCATTTTGAAATATAGCATTTTCAAAAGACCTTGTTAGCAAGATTGCACGACTTCCTTCAGAGGTGTTCAGAAACATGGGAGGGTGGAAGAGAACAGAAATGATCCAGACCTGAGGACTTGCAGTCCATGGACACCAGCAGGATGAAGGAGACAAAGAATTCAAATGGACAGGACAGTACACAAACTGGTCAATTACTGCATATCAGTATTTTAGAGAGAAGAAAGTGAGACCAGAGCTTGGTAATACATTGAGAAAACAAAATAGGACCGAGCAACTCAAAGTCAAAGTGAGAAAAAAAGAACAAATTTAACAAGCATGAGGCAATGGGAAACATGAATGGCTAGGATATGATGAACATATACAAAAAATGGCACCCTCTACTCAGGATAAACATTCTTACACCTGGTCATATCCTTCATATCCCAGCAACTCTAAACTCCTGCAGATCATCATCCAAAACCCATTTACCACCCCTGCCACCCAATTCCTCATTCCCATCCCCCTAAACCCTCCCACCCCAGAGTTTTAACCAAACACCAACCACCCAGCCCTTCCATTGTGCCCACTGGAATGCCTGTTCCATATTAAACGAACAAAGCTTCATCCTCAATCATTTCCTCTCCCACTCCTTCCATCTTCTAGTTATCCCTAAAACCTGGCTTACCCCGATAATACAGTCTTCCTGGCCACTGTTTCCAGTACTGACTGCAACTTTATTCATTCTACTCTGTTCACTGCTCAAGGAGGAAAAATGAAAGGTCTTTGAGAACAGGAATTGTTTTTAATTTTGCCTTTGTAGCGTAGCCATGCAGATTTGAGGCACTTAGTGAAGGCTGTGAGACTGGAATGGATAATAAAAATTACTAGGGGGGACAGTTAGGTGGCACAGTGGATAGAGCACCAGCCCTGAAGTCAGGAGGACCTGAGTTCAAATCTGGCCTCAGACCAAACACTTGACACTTACTAGCTAGGTGACCCTGGACAAGTCACTTAACCCCAACTGCCTAAAAACAAAACAAAACCAAAAAAAAAAAGAATATATAAAATAAATATCAAAGAATATTAAACACCTGTTTGGGTAAGGTATTAACCTACCATCAGTATATTCCAGTTGAAATCCTTTGGGAATCTATACATGGAAAGTAAAATGAAAACACAGCAAACACTACAGTATTTGTCTTAACTTGGGAGGTTGGGAAAAAAAAATGACTGTTATTTTCCCTAAAGTACGTGAACAGGATAATGTAAATCAGTGTTTCACTAAAGACATTTTCCTTGTTGAGTTCACCATCTCTGCTTAATTAAAAGATCTCTATAGTTACAAAATCCATTTATAAATGCCTACTATGTGTCAGGCACTGAGGTAGGCCCTGGGGATACAAATACTCACACAAAATAGAACCATCTCTATTCTCAAGGGTTTTATATTCTACTGGGGGAAACTAGATAGAGATATATACATACAGACATATATATATATACACACAAACAAACATAAACAGAATGAATACAAGCATGCCATAGTAGAAAGAGAAGTAGATCTGGTGTCAGTGAGTCTATAATTTGAATTCTGTGCCAAACTGATATAACATTTAAGCTATCTGTGCCTCAGTTTCAGTTAAGTCTCTTATTCGGTGGTAGGAAATGGCTGAACAAATTATAGCATGTTAATATGAAAGAGTAACTGTGCCATAAGAAATGAGAGGGACAGGGGGCAGCTAGGTGGCACAATGGATAGAGCACCAGCCCTGGATTCAGGAAGACCTGAGTTCAAACCTGACCTCAAACACTTGACAGTTACTAGCTGTGTGACCCTGGGCAAGTCACTTCACCTCACTGCCTAGCAAAAAAAAAAAAGAAAGAAAAAAAAGAAAAAAGAAAAAAAAGAAATGAGAGAGACAGTTCCAGTGACACCTGGGAAGCGTTTTATGAACTGATGCCGAGGGAAGTGAGCAACAATAAGAGCACAATTTATATAATAACAAAAACACTGGCTGTGTGACCCTAGGCTAGTCATTTAACCTCTCAAAGTGCTAGGCAACTCTTTAAGATTACAAATTGCAGATCTGCAATGGCAGAAGTAATTTTGTCCCCTGGGAGTTCCCTATACCAATGAAAGCACAGATTAGATATTTGCTAATATCTCCTCTAACTTAAAATCTATGATTCAATGACCACATTACTTCATTTTCCTTTATATTTTCAGGAGATATCAGTAGGAATTGGCAAATAACTATATTAATTTTAAAATTTTAATATATTTTTACAAATTAAAATGGCAAGAGTCAAATTATTTCACATACCTGGCTGGGACCATGTGAAAATTTTGTTTCATTTGCTTAAACACTAAAACAAAAAAATTGGGCTGACTTTTGAACAGTGATAGTGAACCATTTCGTGTCCTTAAGATACTGCTAAGAATAAATGTAGTTTGGGGACATACTGGAAGAGAAATAGTGAATTCTAGTGTATCAAAGATTTGTTTATCTGTAAAACAAAGTTATAACAATTAAAAAAAAAAAAAGACTGCCAACAACATTTAAGACAATGCAGAACACTGACCTCAACCTCCAAGGTTATCTGTCAATTAACTCATTGCAAAATGCTCTAAAAACAAAGTATAACATATGGGGAAAAGTATTACTATAACTTCTTTTTGAATTGTTGAAATGAATTATAAGGTTCTTATTCCCCCAACCCCAAAAAAGGAGAAAAGTATATTTAATTTTACAAATTGGAAATTAATTTGTACTTCTGTCACTGCTTGGCAAGTAATTAGGCATCCAACTGACCATTTTTAACAAAGCAACAATAAAGGAAACTGAAGACATCATGTTATCTCTCTCAACATAGCAATGACTAATATAATACACACTAAGTTTTACTTCCATGTCTCTATCATTCTTTTCAGAAAAGCATTAAAAATTAAGGAAAATACTTTTTTTAAAAAGAAGATGAAAGCAATGATGAGAGAACTGCCTTTATCTGCAAGGCAGAACTTATCTGTTCTCAATGACAGGATGACAATGGAATCTCTGTGAATATTATATTTTAGCAAGGAGTCAAGAAACCAATTCCATTAGCTATAGAAGCTAACAGTTATCAACTACTCTTATCAAGATTAAAATTTTAAAATGGGGATGATCTCTTAAGCTGTCTTCCCTATAATTAGAAGCTGCTTATGGGCACTGATCTGAAAACCTACCTCTGTGAAGATAAACAACTTTAATAATTAAAACTGGAATGTCTAAAGCATTTTACACATCCATTCATTAATCTAGTATGTGAGATCAATTACTATACACTTTTCAGTGCAAAATGCACTGATCTTAGAATCAAGAGACCAGATTCAAGTCTGAATATTAATATTTATTTGCTATGTGACCCTGGAAAGGTGGCTCAACCTCAATTTCCTCATCTGTAAAATGGCGATAACAGTGAGGATGATGAGGATGATGATGATGTTGTCTTTGGATACCAAAATAGTGTTGGGATATCAACTGCTCAAAGATAGGAATTGTATAGGACAACAATTTATCTAAGTGAGCTTTGACAGACATGGCACAATAAATAAAGAGCTGGCCTTAGAGCTGGGAAGACATAGGTGCAAGTCCTACTACTGACACATACTAGCTGAACAACTATGGGCAAATCATTTTTCCTCTCAATGCCCCTGTCAACTCTCTAAGACTGGCTCAGAGAAGAGTTATAGCTAAGCATCCATGGGGTAAGTTCTCCTCAACAATGAAATAATAGATCAAAATAAAAGCAAAAACACAGAGCCCTAGAGTAACTTTGAAAAGTTTGAAAAAAAAAATTCCACTATGTCATTCATTCAAGGTGCAGAGGCTTATATCACATAAGTTCTATTGTACAGAGTAAAATAGTATTAAAATTCATCTGACCATGTTCCTAGAAATGTTTTATGACCTGAAATCTAACTGTAATCAATTTAAATCCTGAAGAGCTCCTTGAAAGATCCTATTCAGTACTAATAATGTTTTGGTATTATCTTGGATTCTTCCTTCTACCTCACCTGGAATATATCTTATTAATTAATCAGTCTCTTCATCTTAATTCTCACCACTGTCATCACCTAAGTACAGGCCCTATTTGTAATATTCTCTTAACAGCAGTCCTCCATTCTCTATTTTTCCCTCCCTACAAAACATTCCTAGCACAGTA
>NW_020955033.1:9003014-9062246 GCF_900497805.2 Vombatus ursinus
AATGCACTCTGAGTCCACCAGTTCTCAATCCAGGATAGCATTTTAAACCCTGAGTCTTTTAGAGTGGGGGTATAGCACTGTATTGATCAAAGTTACCGAGTCTTTTTGTTGGACTGAATAAGGCTTCCCAAATTTTTCTTTATTCAAAAATCATTATAGAGTTTCATTAATTCTTTTGTTTAGTTGTGACTTTAGGAGACTGGTGAATTTAGAATGACAAATGTATAATGATGATGATGATGATGATGATAATAATAGTGACTAGCATTGATATAGCATGCCAGGCACTGTCAAGTGCTTTACAAATATTATTTCATTTGATCCCCACATGAATTCTTTCCCTTTTACAATTGAGGAAACTGAAGGAAACAGAGGTTAAATGACTTGCTCAGAGTTACACAGCTATTAAGTGTCTGAGACCAAATTTGAACTCAGGTCTTCCTGACTCTAGGCCCAGAACTCTATCCACTGCAACAGAAATCCTCCTTAATTGTAGTGCCCTCCCTCTGGTGATTATTTCCAGTTTAAATCTGAATAGAACTTGTTTGTAGATAGTTGTTTGCATGTTTTCTCCCCCCTCCCCCTTTTGACTAAGCTCCTCAAGAACAAAAACTGTCTTTTATCCTTCTTTGTCTCGCCAACACTCAGCATGGTTCCTGGCACATTGGAAGTAGGCACTTAATAAAATGTTTACTGACTGACTGACAAGAGGCACATACAAAAGATCTTATTTCTCTCTTATTACACCTAAATTTTTATGGAGATGAATTTGATTCTTGGAAAGGAAGGGCAGCATCAGGGGAAGAGAAAGAAGGAAGGAAAACCCACCCTCATCAGATTGTCTTCTTTCATTCCATTGGACTCCTTTTTTCTCTTTGAATAACCTCTGGAACAGAGGAAATTAGGAAGGGAAACAGAAATGTGATTACTAAATTAGGATGTCAGAGCACAGGTCAAGTGGAATGAAATCTCAATTCCCTAGGAAAGGGAAGAAACCTAAGAATACTACTACAAGAATTCTTGAACTTAAAACTGTCAGAAAGAGGAAGGTATATATTCCTTTGAACATTTTGAAATGCTTTTGTAATTTCAGAGCCAAAAAAATTAGTTGAGTCAGCCACCCTATAGAGCGGTCCTAGTTAAATCATCTCTAAAATATTAATAACTTTCAAAAAAATGTCTTCATGAAATTCATTAAAAATTGTTGGCTTTTAATAAAGACAATGCACACAGTGACCAAACCATTTAAATAAATCCATGGGAAATAATTCTAATTTCAAATTTATCTTACATAGTGTTTTCATCACACTCTCTACAAATTAACTCTATGCTCTTTTTTTCTTCATCTTGCTTCAACATATGAATGAAGATTCCAAGGTTTAGACTTGAAGAATTCTTAAATGTTAATCATTTTAAAATATTCCACCAAAATATTTTCATATCTATGCAGAGGACCCCACAATATACTTCTCTAGCTCTGTCCTCTTCACCATACTACATTCCCATATCTCCTACCATGTGCTGAACATTTATTTCTATTTGGATATTGATACCATCATTTCCCAGCTCCCCAGGCTACAAAAATAATTTTTTACTTATTCCTTTTCCTCTTCCTATTCACTGGCCACTGACTGATCAAAAGGTCTATATAGGAGCTTGTGCATCACTCATGTCCAAACAATAACACCTCTGGGCCATTCAAAACTAACCAAAAGGTTAACAGTCCAAGCCATCTATCAGCAATACAAACATCAAGTCTTTTCTGACTGTTGATATTAACCTATAACAACAATAAGCACAAAACAAAACAAAACAAAAAACATTAAAAGACATTTAATAGGTATCTGAGTTTGATGAACTTGGTTTTGATGATGCTGGTTCTAAAGTAGGCTTTTCAGTGTTCGCTTTATTCTGGTTAGCTTAGGTCAGAGGCAATGATCTTAATGATTTTTCTACAATTGGACAGATCAATTTTAGATAAGCACAACCTTCTGTAAATAGCATGTTTCTACATAATAAATTACATTTTCCTTTTTTTAAACAACAATTTTTTTTAAAGTATTTTAAAAAAAATATTTTCTAATCCTCTCTCTGGAGAACAAAGCCAAATCATGGAGATAAGGACTTTTAGCTATAGCTAAGACTTTGTGCAAACGCACTCATCAAATGTCAACAGACAAGGCCAAAATTTTCAAATGATTATATGATAGTTACTAACTTATAATTCGACTAAAATAAATTCAACAAGTATTTATTAGGTGCCTATCTCACAGAAGGTACTGTGTGCTAGGTGCTGGAAATAGAGGAACTAAAAGACAGCCCACTCTTAAAGAATTTAGAATTTAATAATAGTAATAATAGCTAGAATTTATGTAACACTTTAAGATTTGCAAAGTAAATAAAAGGGAGTAAGAAGGCACAGACACAAAAATCTATGACACTTCAAGGCACATTTAAATAACCTGAATCCTTCCATTCAGAACTACCCCAATGGTCAAGGTAGAGTCATGCATAACTCCTAGTAACACAGAATTCAGGCACCCAGGAACTTCATACAGTGAAATGGGTGCTAGGTGTAGAAACAGAGGAACTAGATTCAAGTGGCCCCTCTGCCACCTCTTCAATACATGGCTTGGGCAAATCACTTCACGTATCAGGTTTCACAGACTCAGGAAAAGCCACTTACTAAAAAGAAAGGGTGGGATGAGATAACTTCTCACTTCCCTTTTAACTCCAAGTCTAAGATCTTATGATCAACTGCAGGTCATGAGTAATAAAGGGCAGGAGACAGGGAACATTTGGCCGTTAAACTCCATGATATCCTCACACACCTTCACACACACACACCTTCTCTCTCTCTCTCTCTCTTTTTTTAAATTAATTTATTTTGATTTATCAACAATCACTTCTATATGCTTTTGAGTTTAAAATTTTTCTCCCCCTTCCCCCCCCAGCCTCCCCCCAAGACAGTACACAATCTGATACAGGTTATATATATACATTCTTATTACACATATTTTCAGATTAGTGATGTTGTAAGTAAAAATTAGAACCAATATGAGGAACCACAAGAAAGAGGAAACAAAACTCAACAAAAGAGAAAAAAAAATACCAACTAGTATGCTTCAATCTGCATTCAAAATCCATAGTTCTTTCTTTGGATGTAGATAGCATTTTCCATCACAAGGCCTTTGGACATGTCTTAAATCCTTGCATTGCTGAGAAGAGCTACGTCTATTAAAATTAGTTATCGCACAATGTAGCTGTGGCTACGTCTATCAAAATCAGTCGTCGCACAATGTAGCTGTGGCTGTGTACAGTGTTCTCCTGATTCTGCTCACTTCACTCAGCATCAGACCATACAAGTCTTTCCAGGTTCTTCTGAAGTCAACCTGTTCATCATTTCTTATAGCCCTCTCTCTCTCAACACACACACACACACACACACACAAAGCAAGAAATTACCAACAGCAGATGACAATTTTTTTTTATCAGCATAACTCTTCTGCCTTGGCATTATCTCTGAGAGTCCGGATGAGAATACTCTTTGTCCAAATGCAAATTTCATCAGAAGCTAGTCATCAAGAAGACAACTATCAAGAAATGAAGTCACATCACTTCTAGCCAAATAAGACATAAATAAAAGTCCATGTATTTTTTACAATCTTCTTTGCCTAGCCATCTGAGAAATATGCAGTCCAACAGAGTTCACTTGCAACAATCGAGATATAAATCTGTTACACACTAAATTCCTCTCCCAACAGCCAAGGTTTCCAGAAGATAGTCTAAGCTCCTAACTTTGTCCTTCACTGGACGATACAGCTCAGTTCCACTAGACCAGGGGTGGGGAACCTGAGGTTTCAAAGCCACATGTGACCCTCTAGGTCCTCAAGAGCAGCCCTAAGGGACTCAGTCAAAGGGCCATACTTGAGGACCTAGAGGGCCACATGTGGCCTTGCATATTCCCCATCCCTGTGTCTAGACCATATTATATCCATGAGTCTTAGGTGGTCTATGAAAACAAAATAACCCCCAATACACCGATCTGCAAAAATGTTAAGAGTATACTCCTATTCTGTACTTCTGTCTAATTATTTTGACCAGTTTCTTCAGATCTATGCTTGCCTTCCAATGCCTACAAAATTTTATGCCAGTAGAACAACTTTTTGTGTGAGAAATCATTTTCCTACAGTTACTTTCTGATCCATTGTAGTACAATGGCTTTTTGTACCACGGTTTTCCAATTCTTTGAAAAATACTCTCACCCAAATCTTTTTATAACACAAAATGCACAGTGACCAAAATGTTTTGGTTAGAAAACTACTCTATAAGCACAACTAGACAGGACTAGTGGGAACCTTCAGAGAACTTTGTACTACACTAGGAAATCTCTGGACCCATTCTGGCTCTCCAAGCAAGAGAAATCCAAGATACTCACCTAAGTGAATGTAAAGGCATGTCTTCAAAAGTCACTTAGTTTTACATTCCCTAAGCAGGAGTATTTTTGAACCAGAAACCCAAGAACACTATAAAATATTTACATATGATGATTTATAGGAGCCATTTCTTTTTCTGAAAAGAAAAAAATGTTGCTAAAAGGCAAGAGAAATGTTTACGAAGTAAAGGCTTTTTGTTTTATTTATGAGTCTCCCAAACTAAAGACTAAAGCATTTGATTATGAAAAGGGAATGGGGAAAAAAAGAAACCAAGAGTAGGGGAAGGAGGGGGTGAAAGGTGTAGCAAGGAATGGTAAGAAGCAGGAAAAGAAATTAACCAATGATTGCCACAGTTCCAACTATTATTCAGTACTACAAATTCTAAGTTTAGAGTTCATCCAACTAAGAAGGGATTTGTGAGAAAGATAAGAAAACAATTTTTGGCAAGAAGCCCAAGAATGAAGTTGCCTTCCTCAGTAATTTTTATAAATAGAATGATATCTAAAAACTTGAGATCAGAAATAGGAATATAAATTTTAGTATAAATATACATAAAATTTAGTATAAAATGGGAGGAGAGTTTTCTAAACTTTAGCCCAGATCTTTTATGCCTTTGTAAAAAGCAAAGCCCACACATAACCTAAAAAGCATCGTCTGAACAACAATTCACTGGTTTAAAATGTTATGATTCCTTATTAAAACTGACATAAAAAAAACTGACATCGTCAGACTGAATTTATTACTTTCAAATTTTGCCAAGTACAACATTAATGGGTTCAGACATCCTTTAATTCATCTCTCTCCTAGGTCAATAACTCAGAAAGAAGGCCATTTACATGCACCCCTAAACTTTTCCAAATCTTGCTTGGAGAGCTTCCTCATGTCCCACTGTCCTTTAGTTTCAGAACTGTTCTTCTGACCCACCAGGGCAAAAGAATATAACATTTGTTCCATAACCAGGATCTGCAATTCAAAGTCACAAATCTTCTAACTCAGTGAAGCTATATTAGCTTTCTCTTCAAAAGTACATGACCTACTTTAATCTTATAAGCCAGTCTCAACTGCTCACCTTACCCAGGGCCTGAACTGCTTGCTGTTTCCTATGACTATTAACCCACACAGTATTTCCACATTTGTCACTACATAACCAACCTGAAAATTACATAACAAGTCTCATTTAAATCCAATTTCCTTCATACTTCCTTAAGAATATACCCACCTAAAAGTAAACCATCTGCTATGTCTCTGCCGCTCTCTACAGGGAACTAGTTAGGGAGGCACTGCTAACATGAGTTACAGGAAAATGACTTTAATGCTAGGGTGCCGTCTACTGGAGAGAATGGAAAGTAGTAAGTTGGATTTATTAAGGGTCCTGAAAGAAAGCACTGCAGAGATGAGAGAATTTAGATCTAGAAGGGTCCTGAGAGGACAACCAGGCCAACTCCCTCGTTTTAATGAGGCCCAGAGAATTTAGGTGAATTGTCCAGGGCCACAGAACCAGGAAGAGAACACACGTCTTCTGACCACAAATCCACTACTCTTTCCAGTATAGCACATCACTCATGAGACACCCCCACACACACCCCTCCCCTCTGTGTCACTGCAACTTTTGATTCTTCAAGAAATTCAGGTGTCTATCAGCTCTATAGCAGCCCACTACGATGTTATTTTTGAGGTCTGTGCAGTGGAACTGCTTGCTAATTCAATGACCATCCCTTTCTGAGTAAGGTTACAAACACAGACCTGCAGGTACAAAACTGAGCTGTACAAACAGAGTTAAAATGAAATTATAGCACAAAGGTTCTTAACCTTTTTTGTGTCATGGACTCCTCTAGCAGTCTGGTAAAGGAACTACGGACTCCTTCTCTGAATAATGTTTTTACAAGTATAAAATTATACACAGGATTACAAAGGAAACCACCATACTGAAATACAGTTGTCAAAATAATATTTTTTTAAAAAGAAAATTCATAGGTCTCTATTTAAGAACCCTTGCTCTAGATATTACCTCATATGCTCTTACAACAGCTTCATAATATGAAAGCAGAGAGGATATATGGCAATGAAGAAACCATACAAGATACTAACAAGAGAGCTGAATCTAAATCTTAAATCCTCTCTGTGTGACCTTAACATATTACTCTCCGGAATCCAGATTCCTATTTAGTAAAAATGAAAAGACAAGGATAAATGATCTCTATGGTCCCATCTACCACTGATATTCTATGATTCCTAGAGCAATTATTCCTAATTTAAAAATGAAGACCTAAGTACAATACAAGAGAATATATGAAGTTCTGCTGCAAGTCACTGGGAAGCTAGAACCCCAGTCTCCTGACTTTCAGTCCAAAACCCAGTCAAACAGAAAGAAAACCAGCCTAAAACCCAGGCCCACCTCGGCCATTTATTACCTGTGTGACTTTGAGTAAGTTAGTCCCACTTCTCTTCATCTACAGGCAGCTAGGTGGTGTAGTGAATAAAGCGCTAGGCCTACAGTCAAGAAGACCTGAGTTCAAATTTCACCTCAGACAAAGAAGTCAATCCAGGCCTTTAAAAAGCAGGTAAAGAAGATGAAAGACAAGGACAGACAATGAATAACAAAAATAAAAACATTGGCAAAGTCACAGATAAGAAGTATCAGGAGAACTAAAACTCCAGATCAGCTGAGGATGACCATCCACACTAAGAAGAATACAAAGGACTTCTTTCCTGCTTTTTGGAAGCAAGGGGAAAATGAAAAGGGGGTAGTGAGCCCACAGACTATTTGGGTTGATGGAATAATGAGAACGCATAACAGAGAAAAGGAAGCACTATTCTCTCTGATTCTTTTGGAAGTAACATGGAACAACCTCTAAAGTGAGAAGACCAGAACAAAAAATGGTTAAGAAGAAGTAAAAACCCAAGATAAATGAGAAGATAAGGGAATACAGAGCTGCCATCAACGAGTTCTGGACACGAGGCCCACATGAACTTCGCCTCAGGGGATGGAAAGATGTGACCAATGAGCACGGTTCGTGATCGCTGCAAACTATACAAGAAGCAGAGGCACCACCTCCAACCACAGTTAGAACAGGGTTCTGGAAGAGTACACCGAATTAAAAAAGGAAAAAGATAAACAAAAGGGAATGGACAGGGCAGAATTATATATTAAGAAGATGCACACAACTGAAGAAATCTAGGAAAAAAAGAAGGGGGAATATGATGAAGAACATCTGGGTGAAGATCAATGGAGGCAGAGACAAGTTGATCACACTGGGGCCACACAAACAGAACAAGGAAATAAATGAGGACTTCTAGAAACTGATCACGTAGAATTCGTGCTTGGCCTAGAAAAAAACCAATGACAATTTTTCCTTTATGATGTAAAAAGATTCTTTTACAGGTTGGATGATTGTTGAGGTTCTTTACAGCTCTGAAATTTTGTGATTCTAAGATTCTTTTCCACTGTCAGTCAGCTGTTCACCCCTCTGTTGAATTTTTGTGATTCTTAAAAGCAGTACACCTGTATTGATGTCTGAATTTAGAGAATGCTGTTATAAGTCAGTTCGACTATTTAAAAAATGGTCTATTTCTACTAGCATTTATGAACAAATTTGGGTTATGCCCCAATTTCTGGTTAATCTGCCATGTGGAGATGGAATGTGGAACATTTAAACTGTACTTCACCTTTAGGTCAATAAACTGACCTAATACAGTTGGATCAATGTTACAATTAAGAATTTAGGTTCCAAACATCCTGCAGAGATCCTGACTTCCCAGGAACCTATTAAGGCTGAATATAGTAAGGCCTTTTCTTATTTCCCCGGTTTCTTTAGATTTAAACCATGTAAAACTCAGGGGGAACAAAAGAACTTAAAGCCTAACTCCAAGGTGGCAGCAGGGGGAGAGAATTTACTTGTCAACAAACACACAGGACAGAAAACAATTAAGTATGTTGATTTTTTTTAAAAAAGATTAATTTATATTCCAATATTGAAATGAAAAATATACTTACTTGAGAAAAGTCATGTTCTCTCTCCTCACTAGTCTGAGGACTGTTACTTGCACAGGAAATACAGTCTGATATTTCCACCGCACTCTCATTTTCTACAAATTCGGGACATTCATTACTACCGTCTTCTTCACTGTCACTATCATTCTCCCAGTCAATGAATTGAGGCTCACCTGACAACATAAATTACATTAAATTACAATGAATTGTAACTTCAACTCTATAAATACCTACATAGATTTTATTCAACACTGAGGAATGAGCTAAAATAGTCACTTCCTATAGCAACAGAGCTGGCCTAGAATCAAGAGGACCTGGGTTCAAGCACTGCTTCTATCACTTCAGATAATTTCAGCTCTCAGTGACTCAGATAATTCAAATGATCTAAGATGGAGGAAAGTTACCAATAGACATTCATAGAAAGAATTTTCTAAGGGTTCTTTACACCAAAGAAATTACTGATGTAGTAAGTAAAACCTAACTGGGCACGATCTTTGCAAAATTTCCTTAAATTAAAATTAGATATTTTAATCTTTTAAGTAACACACCAGTCGCTTAAACATGACAAAAAGTATTCAGAAGGTACCACTTAAGAAGACTCAGGACACTTGCCACAGGACAAGAACGAGAGGGCTAGATGTTCAAGGTGAAATGAGAGCAGTAGTTGTGTGTCAAGGGTCACCACACATACCCTGAGTCACCCTATGGGACACACAGCCAAGACTGAGAAGTACCAGGGAAAGACTTTGCACTGAACATGGAGTTACAAGACTGGAGTCTGAATCTCTGCTCTGCCGTTTACTTCCAGAGTAAACTGGGGCAAGTCACTTAATCTCTACAGACCTCATTTTGCTCATCGCTTAGATGAAAGAGTTAGAATAGATGATTTTTGTGGTTATGATCCCAAATCTTCCCAAGTTCCTTCTGAGACAGCAAAACCTACACTCATTTTCTTTCCATAAAATATCCTAATGGAATTCAGAATATCTAAAAAAATATAATCTATTGAGCAGTTGATCAAAGGATGTTTGGGAACAGGTGATTTGCCCATGGTCAGACTTATCTGAGGCAAGACTTAAACTCTGATCCTTCTGACTCTAAAGGCGGGATCTTTATCCACTATACTACTCTCCATGTGGAAGATATCCTTCTTTGAAATTAATATATTATAACAATTATCCACACTGTTCAAGTGGTTGTTCTACTGGACCCCCAGGTAATTTTCCCTCTTTTCTTGGGGAGTTTAACCCTTGGCTCACTGTTCTCTTCTCCTTCCCAATTCCTGCCTCACACTAGGAGATTTCAACAACTATGCTGATGCTCCCTCAAATGCCTTAATTTCACATTTCCTCAGACTCCTTAAATCTATGACTTATTCCTTCACTCTACCTCAGCCATACATAGGATGGTCACAGCATGGATCTCACCATTAATCAAGAGTTTTCCAATTCCTTAATTAAAAACTTTGACCTTCTTTGGGATCATATCCTCCTATCATTTCATCTGTCATTATGCCGCATCTTTCTTAAACTTACCCTTCACCCTCATCATGAATTCTAGTGGTTCTACTCCTCTATAGTTTCTTAGGCCCTTATTCTAGTTCCAACTTCACTTTCCTCTCTTCCTAGTCTCAACCATCTAGCTGACTTTCTTAACTCCATACTATCATCAGCTCTCAAACACCTCACTCCCTTGGCCTGCTGCCACTCACCCCTCACCAAACCCCAGACCTAGGTTTGCAACTTTGGTGTTATACTTAATCTCCTCATTTTCCCTCACTTAACATGTCTAATCAGTTGCCAAATCTTGCTGTTTCAAAATAAAATTGTATCATTTTAGATTTTCAACACTAGTGTTATATCATGCTTGTTTTTCTATAATAGCACTAGCATTGCAATTTATAGTTTTTAAAATGATCTTTTCTTTTTAATTAATTAATTAATTAATTTTTAGTTTTCAACATTCACTTCCAAAAGCTTTTGAGTTTTAAATTTTCTCTCCCTCCCATGACTTTTCTCAGTTCCTCAAGCAACTCTCTAAGACAATCGCCACTGGTGAGAGGAAGTTCCCACATTGGCAGTTCCTTATGCTGATGAAGTAACAGGTCTGTACCTCACCTCAGCCAATCCCCTTCCCACCCCCAAAAAAACCCCTATCTCATATGAATGGATTTTTCAAAAAAATACAATTTACTCTTTTAAGTACAAAAAAATGTTAACTTTAGCCATTTTTTATTGAATCCAAAAGCATTACATAATTACATGCTTTCTTAAGGATAAGAAAGTATACAAAACATAATCTTTTCCTGATGACGGGATAATATCATGGCCCTCAATTACTGGTTTTAAAGTAGTATAGTAGTTTTTCCAGAATTTTCTTTTGCTATCATGTCTTACTTCTTTAATCAGTACCTCTATACTTTACTGTCAGCACTCCTCCATTCTGATTTGCTGCCTCATAAGTACTAAGGTTTAAGAAACCAGAAAACCAAGGTTGCTAAAACTGTGTATAAATTAAAAGATAATAAAAGTCTGAGTGATGGCCTTAGGGACTTTCCTACACAGTCAGGCATACTATCCAAAGCACATAATTATTTCAGCAGTCTCTTTTGCTTACTTTCTAGTTCTTGGCTGTGTTCCAAGAAAGCTGAAGTTGCAGGTTGCCAAGTAACTACTTCCTAGGCAAATGAGAAATTGCCCAACATTTCTGATAGTTTTGTTGTCATTTAAAGTTGTCTGCATTTACATAGTTGTGACATTTGTGTGTACCTTTCTTTTGGTTCTGTTTTGCTCACTGTATTATTTCATACAAATCTTCTCATATTTCAATGACTTTTTCATATTCATTGTGATTTACAGCATCATTCTCCCCTGGTCATCATTCATTCTTCTTATTCTAGCTGCATGTATTTTTTGTACAAAAGCTTTTTATTTTTATATAGTCTACTTTGTCTTTTATAATATTCTTTCTGTCACAGAGGACTACAAATTCATCCCTTATCCACATGTGTGAGAGATAGTTGGTGGAATAGGGAAAAAAAAGCAAGATGGCTCAGTTAATATAAAACTGTAGCTAGAGACAAGAAGACCTGGTTTCAAATCCTGACTCTGACACTTTTAAGACTGTTATAGAAGGGGCAGGTAGGTGGTGCAGCGGACAGAGCACCGGCCCTGGAGTCAGGAGGACCTGAGTTCAAATCCAGCCTCAGACACATAACACTTACTAGCTGTATGACCCTGGGCAAGTCACTTAACCCCCACTGCCCAACCAAAAGACAAAAAAAGAAAAAAAAAAAGACTGTTATATACAAAGTGAAAGTTGATGTGGCAGAGTCTGACAAAATCATAATTACTTAATGTAATGACATACAAAGGCAAAGGAACAATCCAGACAATGTAATCTGGGACAATTTGAGGAAGGCAAAGAATACTTTCAGTTTAAAACCATCTTGATCAGGCCACATGAAAGAGAGGTCACAGCATCTTAAGGTCCACGACATACAAGGAGGAGAAAGCTACATGGTATAATAGAAGGAAGAACACTGAATTTGGCATCAGCAGGAATGGATTCGAGTACCAGTCAACATTTAGCTATATTTATCGTGGACAAATCACCTCCCTGAGTTACAATTTCCTCACCTGTGTAATGTGGATGGCAATTTTTGGACTATGTAACTCACTAGGTAGTTGTAAGGAAAGTGCTGTATAAACCTAGAAGCACTATAGAATTGTGAGCTATTACTAATAGTGTTAAAGTCAGATACACCTAGATGAGGGCACAGCAGATTTCAAAGAGTTCAGAGAATGGATATTATATCATGGTCTATAACTCAATAGATAAATCATTGATAATAGCTAGCTAGCATTTATATAGCGCTTTAAAGTCTGCAAAAACACTTAAATATTATCTCATTCGATCTTTACAACAATTCAGGAAGGTAAGTACTATTATTATTCCCCCATTTTAGAGATGAAGAAACTAAGGTTGAGAGGGATTAAATAAGTTTTATAGCTAGGTAAGTGTCTGAAGCTGCATTTGAATTCAGGCTTTTCTGGATCCAAGTCTAGCATTAACTAGCTGCCTCTAAGCTGGCTTAAGATGGGTACAACATTATCAAAAACAGAATTATGATGGCATGAACACTAATGCTCCTGATAAGTAATAAAAAAGCTACCTGAAAAGAACAATACTGATGTAACAAAAAACCCAGCAACTAAGTCAGATTTTAAAGAATAATTTACCAAAGCCAGGTGACTGAGGATAAATACAAACGTGTGACAAGCTCCAATGTCTCTGATAAAGGCCTCATTTCTAAAATATATAAAGAACTGAGTCAAATTTATAAGAATACAAGTCATTCTCCAATTGATAAAAAGTCAAAGGATATGAACAGGCAGTTTTCAGAGGAAGAAATTAAAGCTACCTATAGTAATATGAAAAAATGTTCTAAATCACTATTGATTAGAGAAATGTAAATCAAAACAACTCTGAGGTATCACATCACACCTATCAGATTGGCTAATATCACAAAAAAGGAAAATGACAAATGTTGGAGAAGATGTGGGAAAACTAGAACATTATTGCATTGTGGGTGGAGTTATGAACAGATCCAATCATTCTGGAGAGCAATTTGGAACTATGCCCAAAGGTCTATAAAAATGTGCATACCCTTTGACCTAGCAACAGCACTTCTAGGTCTATATCCCAAAGAGATAATAAAAATGGTGAAAGGACTCACAAGTACAAAAATATTTATAGCAGCTCTTTTTGTGTAGGCAAAGAATTGGAAATTGAGGGGATGCCCATCAATTGGGGAATGGCTGAACAAGTTGTAGTACATGGATATAATGGAATACCATTGTGCTATAAGAAATGATGAACAGGTAGACTTCAAAAAAACCTGGAAAGACTCACATGAACTGATGCAGAGTGAAATGAGCAGAACCAGGAGAATGTTGTACACAGTAACTGCCACACTGTGTGATGACTGACTTTGATAGACTTGGCTCTTCACAGCAATGCAAGGATCTAAGACAACTCCAAAAGACTCACAATGGAAATTGCTATCCACATCCAGAGAAAGAACTATGGAGTCTGAATGCAGATGGAAGCATACTATTTGCTCTCCTTTTCCTTTGTTGTTTTGTTTTACTGCTTCATTCTCATGGTTCCTCCCATTAGTTTTAATTGTTCTCTACATCGTGACTAATGGGAAACTATGCTTAATATGAATGTATAAGTACAGCCTATATCAGATTGCATGCCATCTTGGGGGTACAGGGATGAGTGAAAGGGGGAGAAAATTTAAAATTCAAAATATTATGGAAGTGAATATCACAAACTAAAAATTAATTAATTATCAAAAAAAATTTTAAAAAGAAAGAAAAAATAACATAAAGCTGGGAAGGATCACTAAAACACAATGGAAAACAAAATTGGGATCTAAAAGCATCTGAAAGGCTAAAACATGAAGCCAAATCTAATAAGATGAAATTTAATAGAGATACAGGTAAAATTTTACACTTAGTTTTAAAATATTAATTTCACAAGTAAAATATAAGGAAGGAGTAGCTAGATGGCATTTTACCTGAAAAATAACTAGGACCAGGGATCCTAGCCTGAGATCCACGAACTTCTTTTCATATTTTGACAATTATATTTCAATATAACTGGTTTGCTTTATAACATTATTTTATTTTCTGTATTTAAAAACATTATTCTGAGAAACGATTCATTGCCTTCACTAGACAGCCAAAGGCTAACATAAAAAAAAATTAAGAACCTTTGATCTAGTCATTTTAATAAACTACAAATTCAATATGTGTCAACAAGATCCCTTATTTCATCCTACTACAAATTGTAACTCTGCCACAATTTCTCATCTGTAAAGGTTTCATATCATACTACAATAACTAAAAAAAGAAAAAGAAAAGAAAAGTAATGTCATCCTAGACAGTATCCAAATCTAGGAAGGGCATAGTCCTAGACAACTTTTCACTGTTTGGGGAATATCTAGAATAGTGTGTTCTAATACTTCTGGGCACAAAATGTTAAGAATAATACTGATAAGCTGGTTAATGTCCAGAGGAAAGCACCCAAAATAGTCAATGCATTGAGATCATACCATATGAGGACTGATTAAAAAAGTTGGGGATAGACAGCCTGGAAAAGAGAAGATGTGGAGGCCTGAAGAATGGGTACAGTCTTTGAGTACTAGAAGGGTAGTTAATGGAAGAGGGATAAGCTTGTTCTGCTTGGCCCCAAAGGACAGAACTTATCAGTGGAAACTAGAGAGGGCCGATTTTAATGCAGCATATGGAAAGACTTCCTAATAATTAGAGCTGTACAAAAGTAAAACATGTTGCCTTGGGAAACAGTGGATTCCCCACAATAATGGTCCTCAAGACAAGGCCAGGGTTGTCCTGTGTTATTCATACATGGATTAAATGGTCTCTAAGGTTCATTCAAACTCAGATTATATGACTTCACTGGGGTATGTTTAACAGGAAGAGGTCAGCCTTTCATGGAGTAATGATGAGAGGCAACAGATCAACAATGGTATCAAACAACGCACTAAAAGAACAAGATGGCGTTTTCCACAGACGTTTTAAAGTGAAAATATGAACAAGAATCTCTCATAACAACAAAGTGCGGTGGGACTGCAATTTACATAGAATGAAACCAAGGATCTTTCAAAGCATCAAAGTAAATAGAAATGCAATTACATCATTGACACTATGTCACATTCAGTTCCTAGAATTATAGGCACAGTAACTAAGGGAAAAACCGGCCTCTCTAATGTGTGCCTTTCAAATAAACCTTTTTAAATGTTGTCTAGCATCACCGAAGTGATACAAATTATTAAAAAGCTGTAAACGTGACTTCAGTTCATCTAAGGCTTTTAGCATAATTAAAATCCTTAGCTTTCATATGACCTACAAATCACCAAGAACACTAATGAATTAAAACATAATCATAACTAAACCAAGCATTTCTTCTACCCATTAATTCTTACACTTTTTATCCAAAACACAAGTTAGTCAAACCACATAATATCATTATTATTGATTCTGAAGAAAAAATGCAACAGAACTTGAATTTCTTAAAAATCTAGCAACTTACCTTCACTGCTGTTGTCATCTATGTTGGGAGTACATCTTTTATATTTCTGAGATTGACAAGGCATCTCTTTATCTTCTTCTGAGAGATCACTCCCACTAGAGCTCCATATTATGTCAGAAGGTCCCTTTGAAGCTTCAGATGGAGAAGCTACTATTTTAGAAAACACAAAAAAATCAGAAAAAATCAATTAAATTAAGCTGTTTGTTGATCAAAATGAAATATTTCATCAATGTCAGTTAATTAGTAGCATGAAGATTTAAGATTCAATTTAACAGATATTAAATGACTAACATAAGCAAGACACTCTACCAGGCTCTAATAAATGAAGGGATGCCTTACCAAAATATAAGCATATTTCAATAATGATATAAGCCAAGCATCTGCCCAGAGCACCATCTATTACAAGGGCAAAAAAACAAATAATTTCATGTAAGAGAAACAAAATAAGATGAAGGAGGATAGAGAAGTAGATTGCAGAGCAAGAGAGCATAAGAAGGCCTGGCTCCTTATGATTCCCCTTCAAAAGTAGCAAAAGAAATTGGGAAAAGAAATAAAGTTGTTAGAAATTCTTATATGAAATCCTTGTCAAAAAGTTGATGCACAAATAAAAGAAGTTGGATGATAAAATAAAAGTACAAATATTACAACAATAACAGCCATAGCAGCACTAGAAATATAAGAAATCCAGAGAAATAAAAATCATAAATAATAGATATATGCAAAGAATTAAAATAATTAAAATCAGCCTCCACTTACCCAAAAAAATTAGGCATAAAAAGAATAAAGAACTGAGTTATAAATCCTGGGAGAAAAGGATGATAAAATTCTCCCAAATTAAAAATATTTTAAAGAATCTGATTAATCAGAATAGGTATTGCCTCTACCAATGTAGATTGCAACCCATCTGTGACTTAGAAGACATTCTTTAGGAGCTGCTACGACTGAACAAAATCACAGGATAGCCAAGCTTTTGGTGATGAATCTCCCAAATTCAGCTAGGCTGTCTTCAGACAATAAAAAATCCCAGTCTTTTCATCTTAGAAGAACCTATCAGAGTATACATTCTCTGGCACAGCCTTTAAAAATCTACTGAAGAGGCCCTGCAAAAGGACTTCAGGAAAGAAAATTATAAAATAGCATCAACTAAAAGCAAGATTAATAGAATCAAAGACAGAATGGCAGGTAATGCAGCTAAGACGGACAGAGAAATGCCAATAAAGACAAAATAGTTGTAGCGAAATAGAACTAAATATATATATGAAAAGCATATGCAAATATATATGAAAAATTAGCATTTGATAAATGCAAGATTACAAGACATGGGGAAAATTAATCATTATTTAATAAAAATTTGAGGGGACATGAATAGCAATGTGAAAAAAAAACAAATTTAAACTGACACCTCACAATATATACTATAAAAATTCCAACTGGATCAATGATTTAAAAACATAAAACCACAAACAATCTGAAGAAAAAGATAATATATCTATCTTAATTGTGAACCAAAGAAAAAGTATAGAAACAAAAGAGACCAGAGGGAGGGACAGAACAAATGTTATTATTACTATGATTTTGTTAAGGGTTATATTTTTTTCTTTTACCAAAATGCAAAATATTCCAAGTTTATGCACTGGAGAAATTTAGTTCTTGCCTGTAGTCTGTATATTCTTCATTTTTATTGAGATTAAATATGTGATAAAATTTTTAAAAAATAAAAAGATTTAGACTCGATACAAAAGTGTTATAAAAGACTAGCAAAGCCACTGAAGCATGGACAAAGGCCTCAGAAAGGAATTTTATGACAATGAATTATGAGGCTATAGTTTCCAAGAAAGTTCATGAGGTACTCAATAAATATTTGTTAATGATGATATGAATCCTCTTGAGCTTTTCTCTGGTGCAATTTTACTCTGGGACCTTGCCTATAGTAGTGGACTCAATAAAACAGTTAATGGTAGTTTTTGAAACAAAAACTTTAAAATAGGAGAAAAGCAAAAAAAAATTTTAAAAAGCTATTAATTATAAAGAGATAATCATTCTGTCCACATTTCCCAAAAATGCTGGCTATAAAACACAATTCCTGATCTGCCCAGATGAAAGAGTTTTTCTCTTCCTTCCCTGTGGAGCTCTGGATCTCTCCTTTCCCCACAAATGTACAAATAAATACATGTCATATCCTATAACCCCCTTCCTAGATTGTCAACTACTTAAAAGCAAGAATTACATTTTTTCCCCATCTTTGTACCCCTGTTCTAGTGCCTTACAATAAGTGATTCTCTAGTGCCAGAAGGCATTTAACAAGCATTTGTCAAAATGATTCTAGTCTCTTAGAGAAGAACAGAAGAGCTATATTCAGCTCCTTACATACTTCTCTGCAATTAACTGCATCTTGTTCTCTAGCTACCTCCCCTTCTATTCCTTTTACCTGGTCCTACTCTTAATTAAACAAAATAAGGTAAGATCTGATTTATTCTGAAATAAGAAAAACAAAAGGTGAGGATGGTGCTATGGTGATCGTGAGTAGGGTGGCTATCTTTACATGTTTTTTTGGTAGAGTTGAGTGAAAGGGAGGGATCTGTCATTGAATGAAAACGTCAGAGAACCTCAGGTCCAGTACAATGTGCCTAGAGCCAGAGATGTGGATGCTAGAGATCAAAACTTAAGGTTTAAGTTCCAAAAATGCGACAGAGCCCCAACATGTGGAACTGCCAACATAGATTGGGTACTACCACTAGTAACCCATGACTAACGAGTTGACTTCTGATTGATTTCCTGTTACCCCACACTGTTTTTGAGGCAGCAAGGTGGTGCAGTACATAGAGCACTAGACCTGGAATCAGGAAGATGAGTTCAAATACAGCCTCAAACACTTTAGCTGTGTGACTCTGGCCAAGTCCCTTAACTTTTGTCTGCCTCAGTTTCGACACTCAATTATAAAATTTGGACGATAATAACACCAACCTTGAAAGGTTGTTGTCAGGATCAAATCAGATATTTGTAAAATGCTTAGCACATAGTAGATGCCATCTAAATATTTATTACCTCCCCAACCCATTCCTTTTCTCCCAACATTTAAATTCCATGGTAATGACAAGAGGGAGATAAACTGTTTCTTAAAAACTTTTTAGGGGCAGCTAGGTGGTGCAGTGGAGACAGCACCGGTGCTGAAGTCAGGAGGACTTGAGTTCAAATCTAGCCTCAGACCAAACACTTGACACTTGCTAGCTGTGTGACCCTAGGCAAGCCATTTAACCCCAATTGCCTAAAAAGAAAAAAAGGGAGAAAAAAAAAAGCTATTTAGAAAAGGTAACATGGAGCATAACAGATGAAAGAAGGCTTTGGGAAAGGGGAGAATAAGGATAATATTCATTCCATAACCCTTTATTCAATGCATTTATTATACACCAAGTATTATCCTTAGTACTAGAGAAAGACACAAGGATAATAATAAAGAGTTTCTACCCTCTTGAAGGAATTACAAATGGGATGAAAAATTTCAATAACCACCTATCCAGTAAACACAGATTACGCCAAGAAATCAAGACACCTGAAGTCCACAATCGTCATCAGTTCATTTTGTCATTTCTGGGGGAAAAAAATGTTATGTAGCTTTACTTACTTTAATACTTTTGGTATTAATTTCTGAAGAACAAATGGAAGATATTTCTATCTCACAACAATACCGATAGGCTTCCATGACACAAGACTTGAAGTGTCATGAATCATACACTGAGTTTCTCAGATAAGTATTCCATAAATATACAGTAAAATCTTGATTAACCAGATTAACCAGCATGTAAACTGAGAGCCTGATTAATTTGATTTTTGGTTAAGTGAGAATTAACTAGAAAATCCTGTTTCTACCTTTACTGATGAAAACCTTTATAAAATGTATGACTACCGTTTTTTATCTTAATGTGGTACACTAAACATAATTAAATTTTTCTTTTATGATTGAAAATAAAATTTCTCCTTATGTCTCATACCACTTTGCACTTATTATACCCAATTCTGTATTATAGCTATTATGTCCACATTTTCTCTTTGTAAGCAGGAACTATGCTTTAATCTTTTGTTTACATGTGGGGAAAATTAGGCCTATCACCCTGTGCCTTGTCCCTAGGGAGTACACCGTAAACAAGTACTGCTTAGTTTTTACTTGAGTTCATACAACTATTTAGTAATAGAATATAGTGATTCTCAAAGGAATTGATTCAGATTGGAAGATTCAATGCCTACCAGAATGTACACACAGTAAGTTCTTAATAAATGTGAATGAACTGAATTTTTCAGTTTCTAAGAACCACCACTCTCACTATGAACTCGGGAAATAGAGAATATTAGTCTGCAGTGTGACCCCTTAAATTTCTTTTGGCCTAAATCTCTTATACACCGAGTGCCAAAAGCACAATCTCAAGAACTTGGGACCTTTACTTTCAGCCAGACTTATTTCAGGCCCCAGGTCTAAGCAAAGAAAGTAGTCGCCTCTTACACCAAGAGCCTCCAGTACTGCAAAGATCTGTGCTTTCATCAGTGTGGACAATCCTTCTACCAAAGTAAATCATCATTCTTCTCTAAGTTTAACAAAAGTGGATGTGGCCAAAAATAAAAAAAAGTATCAATCCACCAGCACCCAGGTGATGAAATTCTGTGAACATAGGTCAGGTCCCTAGGATGATGGTCAATCCCATTATTGAGCCCCTTTGCAAATCCTTCCTGGTTTATGGGACCTGCCCGAGCTTGTACTTAATTGGCATATCCTTCAAGAACGCATCACAATAAGATGTCAGAGGAGGCCTTTTAGCCCCATGAAATCAGGGAGAAAAATTTACCTTCCTTAGCCTTGAGGGAGGATTCAAGGTGCTTCTTCATAATAGCCATATCAGTGGACAATTCTATAATCTGCAGGCAAAAAGTAAGAAGAAAAAACTTCAAGTGTCTATAAATAAGAGGCAACAATACTACATAAACTATCCACTAAGAAGAGACAAGAACATCCTACTGCCCACCACAGCAATCCTGGGTCATTACCACTCCCTTGGCTTTTATTTAACAATACATTTAACCAATGAAGTATTCTTCACAGCACAATTATGCTATATCATGATTTTTTAAAAAAGAACAATAAAACATCAACTAGTGCTAAGACTACGAACAAGTCACAGGCAACTAGGTGGTAAAGTATATAGAGAGCTGGGCCTGGAGTCAAGATGACCTGAGTTCAAATCCAGCCTCGGACACTTACTGTGTGACCCTGGGCAAGTCACTTAACCCTGTTTGCCTCAGTTTCCACAGCTGTAAAATGGGGATAATGATAGCATCTACTTCCCAAGGGTATTGTGAGGCTCAAAGAAGATAATAATGGTAAAGGGCTTAGCAAAGTGCCTGGAACATATTAGGCGCTTTATAAATACTTGTTCCCTCCTCTTTTCCCTTCTCTGAGGCTCCATTTCCTTATCTGCAAAAGGAGGGGGTTGGACTAGATATTCATATAGGTCCCTTCCAGCTCTAAAATTCTCTGATTCGAAGTCCTTATACAGTAAACTACCACTTATTCACAATCTAAACAAAAAGAAAGCTTATTATCCTAAGTTTTATGTACAATAATGTAAAAAATGATAACTGACATTCAAAATGAATCTAACACACTTAAAAACCTGCAATGCTTTAGGAATTCAGAATTAAAATATGTTCAGAACAGTTTTTGTAATGTAAATGTTATGATACTCCACTAATGTCCTACTCTGTAACTTCAAGGTGGTGTGAAGGTAACCATGCCAAATGTCATGCCAGAAGAGTGCAAGGTGGGACAAGTTCTACCAGACTGATAGCGCCTGGTGATGAACAGAACTATAGTTTTATTGCATGCTGACAGGCCCATCACCAGAAAGTTGACAATTAGGGAAGCAATTTTTTCTGCATTAGTGGAAGTAGTACCCCATTAATGAAATGATGGATAGGTCAAAACAATTTAAGGTCATGTCTTACCATGTTTCAATTCTTTAAAAGTTACTAGACATACTATACATAGATTATCAGTTACAAGTATGAACATTCAATTAACTATAATATCCCACTAAGCAATCTTCTGAATAAAGACAACTACTATAAATAGAACTGTTTACATAAAACTAAAGTTCTTCAAAGAATGAAGAGATACATAAAGTGTAAGGGGTGGTGGTGGCAGAAATCAACTATCAATTGAATATCTTATTATAGTTAATATTTTATAGCACTTTATGTAGCACTTTCCTCATGAATAGCACATACAGAAAATAGTACAACTATTACCATCCCAATCTTCCAGACAAGGAATATGAGGCTTAAAGACTTGCCCAATGAAAGTCATACAGCTGCTAAGTGTTAAGGTCATTCAATCCAATTCAACAAATATAAATGGAACCCAGTTTCCTGAGTTCCAAGTTCAATGTGTTCATCCCAGTCCACTACAAAAAGTTTAGTGTGGCAGAGCTATTTTTATAAACTAAACTAAACCAAACTAGGTTTCCTAACTAGCATGGTAGCCCTCATTCTTACCACTTTGATTTTTTGTTTTTCATCTGAAAACTATCTGGTTTCTAGTCTCAAGTCTAATGCTCAAAAAATATCCATCAGTCTAAAATCTTTAGATATGGGAATAAGTGGAGGAGAAAAGAATAAATGACCTCAAGGCCTTCTCCAGTCATAATTAAGCCTCCCTGGAAACTAGCAATTACATCCAACCTGATGAGAAATTTAAACCAACTCCATTAACAGGGAGGAATACTGGAATAAGAGGGAAAATCAGAATACTTTGTTGATCATAGGGTAGAATGTAGATGAGATGCAATTTCATCAGCCTGAATTATATAAAGTTGTTAAAAAAGAAAAAAAAAAGCCAATGCAACATTAATAATGAACCAGAAAATCTGAAAGAAGACTCTCAAGTTGAGGATGCCAGTAGTGCAGTAGCAGGTACCATAAGGAGTATGGAATATAAGGGAACATTTCCACTCAACTAGAATTTAGTAAGCACTATATAAATTAAGGAGAAGACTCAAAGATGGAAACAATAGGGACTACAATAATCCTCTGTACTGAGTGGTTTACAATTCAAGGCAAAATGAACACTCCAAGGGGCCCCAACAGAACCCTTGGAGAGAACTATTAGGGCAGACTGTTGCAGCTGAGGAGTTAACGTTAATAATTTAATTCCACAATCCAGCGTCATGCTTCAACCCATGATACAACCTGCTCCAAAAGCAGATGAAGAAATGCTGGAAGAAGACACTCTAAAAAGCACTGAAGATTAAAGGTAAAGCCCTAATATTAAGAACACAAATACCACTCCGGGCAAAGAAGGTAGCAACAGATACCACAGCACGTTATTGTTCTAATTTCCTTTACTTTTCTGTTACTGTGGCCTAATGTAATTCCCCAGTTTTTAAAAATCTACATGAAAAGGTCACTGGATTCAAATGGAACCATATCAGGAAGAGGAAAAGTCAGGCTTATTATGTACAAAAAAGATGAGAATTAGAAGATAAATTTTTAAAATACATGAAACCCCAGACAGCAGCCATATCAGAGTTTTGTCCTAAATCACACTCCACTCAAACACTGAACCAAACGATCAAAGATTTAAAGCTTGAAAGGACAACAGAGGCCATTAAGACCAATCCCTTCAATTTACAGATTAGGAAACTGACATCCAGGGAGATGAAGGGACTTGCCCAAGGTCACCCAGACAGTAAGTAGTCAAGTTGCAAAAGGAATTCAAGTCCTAGGACTTCCAGTTCAACATGTCTACATCAGTATTCCTTCCACTACAACATGCTGGAAAACCATCTTTGACCTTCATGGAGAGTAATATGAAAAGACCCTTACCGGTGGCACAGAGTCACTTTGAAAGCCATCACCACACTTAAGCCATGCTTTGGAGAGGGATGTATTTGCTGTAGGTGTCCCAGCATCTTCTTTTCTGAAGCCAGACACACTCTCTCCTGGAAAGAGTGTGCATTCTGTATCCCACGCCTTTCTTCGCTGTAAAAATAAAAATTAAAAAAAAGTGAAAACAACAAACAAATCAGTATCATGCCAAATAAAAAGCAAACTCTCAATTAACCATGCTAAAGGAGAAAGCAGTTACACAAAGAATCCAAGGTAGAGAAGAATCTCCAAGGCATTTTTAGGGGGCTTTAGAACACATCCAATTTTGGAAAGCACTTTCATTGTGGTACATTACAGTATTACACACCAATTGACAATAGGGTAATAACCCATATTCTAGATTATCACAGTATTTCCATCCCTGAAACTTTTCCTCAATGAGAACTGGAAGAAGGTAAGAATTATATTCTTTGTTAATTCAGATGCCTAAAACATTTCCCAGGTTAGTTACATATCAGTTTGGCTACATCCTAGCTATGTGTTACTTACCTGGATTTCATTCACAATCAAAATTCTTTTCACAGACTACCAAACTTGAAATTAATACAAATGACTTAAAAGCATATGATACCCATCTAATCGACTGCCAAAGTCTCTCTTTGCCTACCCTCTCTGAGAGCTAGTCCTTATAATAAAGATTAAGAAAAAAAAAAAGGTTCAGCAAAACTAACCCAAATATTACTAAAAGCTGATGTTCTATGCAATGTTCCACTTCTATGGTTCCCAACTTCTGCAAAACAGGCAGCCAGAGAGTGGATAGCGCTCTGAAGGCATGTCACAAAGGCCTAAGTTCAACATGGTCTCACTATTCACATTAGTTGTGTGACCCTAAGCAAATCACTTAACATCTATCTTCCTCAGTTTCCTCATCTACAAAATAGCGATAATAAGAGCACCTAGTTCCCAGGGTTGTCATGAAGAAAAATAATATAATCTTTGTAAGTCTTAAAGGCCCAAATAAATGCCAATTATTATAATTACCATAAAAAGTGAGAGGAAGTATATTCTCATATCTTTTCTTTGGGGCCAACCTTGGTCAAAATTTAGCAGCATTCAATTTTGATTGTCTTGCTGGAGCTGTTCTCTCCGTTTACATTGTTGAAGTCATTTCGTATATTATTTCCCTGTTTCTATTTATTTCACTTTTCATCAGTTCGTCTAAGTGTTGCCATGCTTCCCGGTATTTATTATATGCACATTCACTTCTTACAGAACAGTAATACTCAACTGCATTCATGTACCACAATTTTTTTAACCAACACCCAACTAATAGGCATGTACTTTGGTTCCAGATTTTTGCTACCACAAAAAGTACTGCAGGAGTGATCTTCTTAAAACATCATTTTTATTATGTCACTTCCCTACTCAAAAATGTTCAACAGCTCCCCATTTACCTGTAGGAAAAATTCTAAACTCCTTCTCCTAGTATTTATGGTCCTCTACAACCTTGTCCCAATCTATATTTTTAACTTTATTTCCCTATAAGACCCTATTCATTGTCCCTCAAACACGCCACATTTGTGGCATCGCTATTTCTTTGCTCACACTAGTTCCCCTGAAATAAAAGTCACTTCAGTCGGCATGTTCAATACCTACCAACTATTCAATGTCTTGCTCAGGTCCTACTTCCTCCATGAATCCTTCCTTACCTGACTGCTCAACATCTACCTCTTCCATGAAAACTTATCTGACCACTACTAAGGGGAATGATTTTTGGACTGGAAGGAATACAACAACAAAAAACGATTGGTAGAGAATTAAGTCTGTCAACCAATAAGCATTTATGACTGCACCAGATGCTATGTTAAGTGCAAGGGATAAAAAGAAAGGCAAAAAAACTAAAGAAACAAAACCACCTTCAAGGATCATTCACTTTAATAATGGAGAGAGAGCAAGCAAATAGCTAGATACGTAGAAGACATCCAGTGCAGATGGAATGTAATCTGAAAGGGGAGGCCCTGGAAACTAGGGGGACCAGCACAGTCTTCCTGCAGGTGAGCTCTGAGCTGAGCACTGACGGAAGCCAGGGAAGCTAATGGTCAGACCTCAGAGGGAGAACATAACAGACAGAGGGGAGTCAACACAAAGGCATGGAAACAAAAGATGAAGGGTCATGTTCAGGACACTGTAAGCAGGCCACTGTAGCTGGATCACAGAGTTTGTGAAGAGAAGTCTGTAAAGGTAGGAGAACAAGCCAGCTTATAAAGAATTTTAAATGCCAGAGGAAGGACTTTGTATTTGATTCAGAAGGTAAAAGAGAGCCCCTAAGTTCACAGAGCAGGGGGTGTCATGGTCAGACTTTCACTTTAGAATCACTTACTTGTCTTGAATCCTAAGATAAATGAAAAGATAAAAAGAGAACACTTAGTTGCCCTTAATGAATTCAAGTCATTTGGCTTAGATGAATTACATCTTTGAGTACTTAAAGAACTAGTGGAAATAGTTATTGGACCACCATTGGTGATGCCTGAAAAACTGTAGGGAATGGGAGAAGTACCCATTTATGTAAGTTAAAAGAAGTACCCATTTATATAAGTTAAAAGAACAAAGATTCTCCCAATTTTCAACAAAGGAAAAGGAATGGATTCAGGAAGTTATAGGTCCATGAGCATGATCTCAATTCCTGAGAAAGTTCTAGATCATAATGTCATGGTTAATAAACATCTAAAAAAGGAAGGAATGTTCACAGATCTCTCAGTCTGTCTCCTATGCTAACCTGGACTAGAAAAATGACTCACTGTGACTTTTTTCTTGGATTAGCTGGTCAAGATTTGGTCTGGTGTGTTTTCTAGATATGCATGGAGTAGTTTTGTTTGAAAGGAAAGAAGAAAATGGAACTTGCACCTCTTTCATAAAGTGCTTGGCACATAGTAGGCACTATACAAATGCTAGCTATCATTATTATTATTACTCCATCACCTTGATTCCACCTTCCCTCTCTATGGCGTTGATCACACCACTGTTCATGTCCAGTAAGTCCTCCACCAGGCTACTTTAGCACAGTCACACCCTAGACGTCACAGATGACGACTTCAGAACATTCTACTACCTCTGACTGTTTTCACCCCTCGCTTTTTTATTCACATTAAAAGTGTCTGTCACCTGCAGCAACACTTTTGATCCTTCAATTCAGTCACTATGCTCCCAATCCATCTCCCCTGCTCTGATTTCCCTAGCCTCCAAACCCAGTATCGACTCCACTGTGTGTCCTGTGAATGATTCATTAAGCCACAACCCTAGAATTGCTCACATCCCTGACTCCCTGACAATTCCCAACCTGTTAATCCTCAACTCTGGGTCTCCTAAATGTTTACTCTGTTCCTGCTCCCAATATATCCAACATGTGATCATATTCACACACTCCAAAAATAGGAGGAGGTGCTCCCCTGTTTGTACACTAAGGAAAAAGCATTTTGTAAAACAAAGATACTCTCAGGTTTGTATGTGTAACTAAGAAAAAGTCATTGAATTGAGTTGATTTCATTCACTATAAATATATGATGTTTAATATGTGCAGGATCCTCACTGCTACCTGGCAAATCCTCCTACTCTAGCCTTATAGAGTTCTTTTATCATTTTCCATAGGAACTGTACTGAAGTTACCCTCTCCTTTTAAGCCCCTACACATGCTTCTAATCTCTCTCCACACACACACACACACACACACACACACACACACACACACACACACACACACACACACTCTTACTTACTTACTTACTTACTTATACAGGAAATGACAGCCTCCAAAGTCATTGTGAATGCTGAGGGCAGATAGGAACTGCTTCAACTTTTCTCCAATTCTCAAAAAAATTCTCATCATCATCATCGCCAATTCTTTTCTTCCTTCTTCCAGGGTCAGTACAAGAACTATGCCAACTCCTTGCTAAGGGAAATCCCTTTCCTTCCTGGCTTGTTCAGGACCTTACTCCAGCATTCATCTCGTCTCCTTCCTCTCTACCAATCAATATGCTCAATCTCTTCAATCCTAAACAGCCTTAAGGGGCAGCTAGGTGGCTCAGTGGATAGAGCTCTGGCCTTAGAGTCAGAAGGACTTGAGTTCAAATCCAGCCACAGACACTTGATACTTCCTAGCTGTGTGACCCTGGACAAGTCACTTAACCACGACTGCCTCACCAAAAAGCAAAAAACAAAAACAAAAAATCGTAAAACAGTCTCCCCTTGACCATTTTACTCCACCCAGGAACTGTCCCATATCTCTATTCCTCTTCAATGTCCAACTTCTGGAAAAAGTTATCTATGTCTGATGTTCCCAATTCAAGTCAACAAGCATTTATTTAATGGTTACTATGTGCCAGCCATTGTGCTAAGTACGTCCTCACTAATCAGTGGCCCCCAACAGCCCACTGCAATCTGGCACCACCATTCTACTGAAACTGCTTTGTCAAAAGCCCACCAATGACCTCCCAACCAAAAAAGTCTGAAGGCCTAAACTTCTCATTAGAGCAGCCTAGTGGTGTAGTAGATAGAGTGCTAGGTCTGGAGTCAGAAAGATTCATCATCTTCATGAGTGCATATCCTACCTCAGACTCTTAGTAGATGTGTGACCTGGGAAAGTCACTTAACCCTGTTTGCCTCAGTTACTCATCTGTAAAATGAACTGGAGGAGGAAATGGCAAACCACTTCAGTTATATTTGCCAAGAAAACCCCAAATGGGGTCATGAAGAGTCAGATATAACTGAAACAACTGAACAACAAAAACTTCTCATTCTCCTTGACCTCTTGACAGCATTTGCCACCCTCTTTTTCTGCATGATCTGTTCTTTCTTGATTTCAGAAACACTGGACTCTCCTTCTTCTCTTACCCCTCCTCTGCTTCTCTCTCAAGTTCCTCATCTTCCTCATGATCTTAAGTGAGGAGATTCCCATGTTCTGGATTTGGTCTGGACCATGCTCCTATATCTGCATTCCTAATGTTGCTCCCACCACCAGTGGGCTCCTCCGAACCTACTGTCTCCTCCTCATTTACTACATCCACCCAAGCCTGCTAACCATGACAGTGATGTTGACTGTTAACAGATGGTACAGAGGGCAACAACAGCAATTTGGTGATCTTGTTCCTTAAACTCAGGCAGTGGGATTGGCCTCTGCTGGGCCACGGGGAGCAGAGTGGTCTGATGGTACTGCACCTCCCTAAGAAAATAAGTTCTCACAGGAATAAGTTCTCCAGGAAATTACTGCAGGACCACCAGGCCTTATCATCTGGCCTGCCATTGGCCCTCCCAGACATTGCCATCTTCTCCGAAGCTGAACCCCAAGGATCGGATTAGATTTCAGATCAAATAGATTTCTCTATCTACTTACATCCAACCTGTGTGTGCTGTTTCCCTCAATCAGAATGCTAGCTCCTTGTGAACAAGCAATCTCTTGCTTTTCTATCTGTATCCCTAATGCTTAGCACATTGGCTGGCACACAGAAAGTACTTAACAAATATTTTATTCATCTGTTCTTCTATTTGGTTGTTTTCTCTTCTCTCAATTCTCTTGGCAAACTCATGTTCTCTCAGGACTTCGGTTATCATCCAGTTGACTCCTCAATCTTATCATCCAGTTGACTCCTCAATCTTTATCTCTAACGTTTTAAGCTGTAGACACAAACCTTCAAACGCCTATAGGTCACCTCTTATCTAAAGGTCTCAATGGCACGTCAAACTCAACAAGTCCAAAACTAGGCATATTTTTCCCAAAAACTGTGCCATCTTTTGAAATTTCCTACTGTTGTTGTGGGTAACACGATTCTCTCAGGTTCACACCTTTAGTGTCATCCTCACCTCCTCACTCACACCCCATATATCCCATCCGTTGCCAAATCTTGTCATTTCTACTTTCACAACAACTTTCCTATGTGCCCTCTGATCTCCATTTGTGCAGCCACTACCTTAGTTCAGTCAGTCACTCAACAAGCATTTATTATGTGCCAGGCACTATGCTAAGCACCGGCAGAAATACAAATAGAAAGATAGTGTCTGTCCTTAAGGAGCTTATGTTTTATTGGGAGAATATAATACATAAAATGAAATGGAAAAGGGCAGAGGAAAAGAAGAGAAGGGAGAAGAAGAAAGAAGTACCCAGTAGGAGGGAGGGGGAGAGGGAGGCACGGTAGAAGAACTCTGGATGGCAGCCTGGAAAAGAAAGAGTGATGGCTGTCCTGGGCACCCTCCTTAAATGAAGTCCAGGGTACAGCCTGGAGAAGAATCTCTCACCTGGACTATTATAAAAGTCTTTTAATCAGTCTCCTTAACTGAAGTCTACAGTCTATCCTACACAGAGCTGCCAGTCATTTGGCATATCACTCTCATACTCGATAAACTCCAGTGGCTCAAAATTCAGCTCAAACACATGTTGCAGGAGGCCTTTCCTTCCTCAAGCCTTCCTCTAAAAGATCACCTTCCATCTGTTCTGTACTTATCTTGTATGTACCTATTTGTTTACATGTTGTCTCCCTCCATAAGAAAATAGGCTCCTTAAGGTAACAGACTACTTTTGCCTTTCTTGGTATCCTCATTGCTTTGCACAGAACTTGCCTCATAGTAAACATTAAATAAATGCTTGTTAATTGATTGAAATCATTATTTCTGCCAATGGCTCCAGACTGGGAATTTTATTCAGCCATTTACCAAGCCCGGTTAATACTACCTCTGCATCAATCTTGGATTCTAAGAGATTCAAATGTAGACATGGAAATAATGCAAAACAATTCTGAAAAAGCAGACTAGAGTAAGATTGTGTAAGGAATCAAGATTATTTTAGCTACTGAAGAGAGGACAAACAAGGACCCTTTGCAAGTCCTATATACTTTTCAAAGTTATCTTTTGTCACCTTCATTTCTGAATATATCCATCCCCTATCCCATAAGTCTTGCTTTGTTAATAAAGATTTTAAGAGGAAAAGCTATGCAGCAAAACCAAATACATAGTCAAAGGTGACAGCATATTTAATATTCCACACCCACAGTCCTCAGCCTCTGCAAAGAAGGGAGGAGGGCACATACACTTTTTCAAAAATTTAAAAAGATATAAACTGGGATTAAACCACAAGTGTAAACTTCAAGAGAGTTATTTTATGATTTATTCTACACAGAACCTCCTCAACTCTTCTCACCTTCCTAAATCCAAAATAGGAGTACATACTCCCCCTGCTGGATATATTCATAACAGGCATTTTGCGAGACATGAAATCTACTATTTAATGTCTCCTTCTCACCAGAAGTCTTCCAATGAAGATTGCATGATCACATGTTACCGATGGTGTAATGGTGATGCTTAAACAAGTATAGACTAGACTACACGGCCTCTAAGGTCCCTTCCAATTCAAGATCTGTGTCAATACAGATAGTTAGAATGTGTTCTCACCGGCAAAACTAAACTCCACTAAGACAGAGTTAAGGAAACTCTATGCTAGGATCTCTCTACGGCCAATCAGCAGTTAAAACCATTTGAAAAGGAAGCATAACTTACACTGACAACTACAGACCAAATAAAAGCCTCTGAACCTGTTCTTCCTCTCACTATCATCCCCTTTTTCCTTTCTTTCCCCAAGACACCTAGTAGCTCTTTCGTCCTATCCCTGACTTTCAGGAGGATCACAGTATCAAAGTAGAAGAAATCTTCTACCTAATTTCATAAATGGGAAAAACTTGGCCCAGAGGGGAACCATATCTGGAATATGATATTCAGTTCTAGAGCCCACATTTTAGGTCATATGGGCAACAAGGAGCAAAGCCAGGATTCTAAATCAGGCCCTGATGTTCAGTTTGGTAGCCAGGCCATCATCATTTCTCATGTGGCTACTTTCTTGGACTTCACAATCTCTAGAAACTCGTAATTCTTCAAAATCAAATAAACTCTGAAACTCTCACCTCCTCAGATCATCTCCCTTCTCAGCAGCAGGATTTCATCAGGCCCCCTTCCACTGGGTAACCTTCTACCCCTGCCCCCTTTTGAGCTTCTGGGCATCATCTTCCCCCATTAGACAGTGAGCTGCTTGAAGGCAAGGACTGTCTTAAGCCTTTCTTCATATCCTCATGGCTTAGCACAAGCATCAGCACAAAGCAGAAATTTAATGTTGACTGACTCTGACTGATCAACTCGGTACTTATTTCCCAACTTCCCTCTGTTCTTCCATTTTCCTATACTTCTCTCATCCCACTTCCTTCCATGATTAGTCCTAGCGTAGAATATAGGTTTTTGTTTTTAGCATCTGCTGCATTAAGTTTTGTGTTCCCTCTACGAAGTTTAACTGTCAACTGATTTTTTTTCATACTTCTCTCGAGGAGACATGAATATATTCAACACCTGAACACTTTCAAAAAGTCTGTGATTTCACTACCATCCCTCTACACCTTAATGATCAAATTCATGAACTGCTGTGGCCAAAAAAACTTTTTTCATCAAATATGAGCCAAATTTCTGGTCATGATTCATTGAAATTTCCTAGGCTGTAGTTAAGCCCATACTTGAAGACTTTCTAGCTTGGTAAGACCTATAAGGACCTGCCTGCACTCTGTTAGCACACAGTTCAAGAACTCCTGGTTACAGTGGTTTTAAAAGGTTCAGAGAATGAACAGGTAAGAGCCCCTGGTGGAAATCAGCCACGATTAAATAGGAAATTGTTAAGAATGGAATTTTGAGAACACAAGAAAAACAATCCTGATGGGCGGCAAGAGGACAATAGTATAAAGAAGGCAATGCGGATGCACAGAGAACTTGTATATGCATACTCTGTATCCTCAATAGTATGTAAGTTTGAAGGGAACTGGGAAGGAGAGAAAGGAGTATCTCTATAGCACCTACTATGTGACAAGCACCATACTAAGCACTTCACAATTATTATATCATTTGATCCTCACAACATTTCTGGGAGGTAAGTGCTGTTACTATTACTATTTTACAGATGAAGAAACTGAGGAAGACAGAGGTTTAGTGACTTATCTAGTACCACACAGGTAGTAAGTGTCTAAGGCAGGCTATGAACTCAAATCTCCCTACCTCGAGGCTCATCTGTCCACTACACCACCACCAGCCTAAGGCAGGAGCTGTTCCATTTTTGTCTTTGTATCCAAAGCACTTAGAACAGTGCCTGGCACAGAGAAAGCAATTAATATATGCTTGCTGATTGATTATTAGGAATGTGAAAGGCAATAAAAGTGGAATGAAAGGATTACCGGGCAGCAGCAAGGTGCTATTATTATTATGATGCCACAGCATAAATTGGTGGTAAATTCAGTCTGCACGATCTTGTAATTTCCTAGGATTATCACATTAAAGTCAGAATAAGAAAAATATCCTTTAAGGAAATAGTAAAATGCCTAGACAATCCTGCACAGAAGTGGCAGCTAGGTGGCGCCATAGTGCACCAAGCAAGAGCCTGGAGTCAGAAAAGCCTGAGATCAAATTAACCTTTAGACAATAGCTGTCTGACCTGAACAAGTCACTTCACCCATTTGCCTCAGTGTCTTCATCTGCAAAATCAGGTGAATAACTGCACCTACTTCCCAGGGTTGTTATGAGGACAAAATGAGATACTAACTGTAAAGTATTTAACAAAGTACCTGAAACATAGCAGGCACTATATAGGTGTTTCCTACAATGATCATGGTGATAAAGTAAATGGAAGAATTCAAGGCCTAGAGATGAGGCTAACCCCTTTCCTCACAGAGCCCACGATTTTCAAAGTTTAGCTCTGCTATATGCTGTTTACTGTATTTAGCAGAGCAAAGAAAAAATCAAAGTCTGAGCCTACAGTAATAGGATAATGTGGCTTATAAAAGACCAAAGGTAAAACAATTCAACAGGTAAAAGGACTACGAATAATTAAGGAATCCATAAACTTGGAAGACACAAACAAAATGGGAAGAAGTGGTGCCCTGAACCAGGCCTTGAAGAAAGAGAAGGATTCATTCTAGGCTTAGAACAGGGTCTGTATGAGCCAAACAATGAAAATATTAAATCTTTTTACTTGTCACCTAGAATACAAATGACATGGAATATCAAAGCACTTAAAAAGCCTCAAGCTAAAATGAAAGACTTTTTTAAAGCACCAGACTACAAAAAAAACACATATATATGTATATATATGTGTGTGTGTATGTATATGTTTACCTATATACAGATAGATAATATCTCAGAATATTTTAAGGGGTAATTTTTGTGATAACAAAGAGGTAGAAACAAAACAAATGTCCTTTACCAGTAGAATGCTTAAAACATATTACAGTACATAAAAGTAATAGAATATTACAATGCCACAGGAAAGAATGAGTATGTAGACTACAAAGCAGCCAAGTACAGGGACTGATGGGGAGAGAGATAGTTGTACAAGCATGAAAATAATATAACTGATGTCAATAATCCTGACCCTGCATCTTTTCACTGGATGCCCTCCATGTCTAGAATGCTTGGCTTCCTTCAAACGAAGGGGGTAAAAAAAACTGAATCCTATATAATTACAACGATGAAGTTTGGTCCCAAAGAAGAGATGAGAAAAATTAACCTCCTTCCCTTCTCAGGACAGGGGAGGGACTAGGGGTGCAGAACTCTGCATTTACTCTCAGATTTGAGAAAAAATAAAAATAAAAAAGCATCAGGTGCATTTAAGATAGTTCCAAGTCCTTTGAATTGCAAAGGAAGAAAAGCCAGTGAAACATTCTTTTTACTTACTTAACACAAAGAAGTTTGATGGTTCCTCATCAGAAGGGCAAGTACACCTCTCTAATTACAAAGGACTTAACTAGAGAAATCATCCCTACAGATTCCCATAGTCAGTCTGTGGCTGATCTGTACACAGCTGGTATCTAGCACTACAGGGGGGAAGAGGAGACACATCCCAATGGAACCTTTACTTCTACTGTGGTGGGGCAAGTTGCTTCGGGAATTAAGGGTCCACTTACAGGAAAAGCAATCTGAAGTCAGTGGCCACCAGCATTCCCTAAAAATGTCATAAAAACCTTTCATGGTTACCAAGTTCTCTAAAATCACTAATTCGTTTGCTGAGCAAAAGGAGAAAAGCCTAAGAAGGAGAGATGTAGATAGCCCAAGTTCAAATCTTCCTAGAAGGGTAGTTGTTAGGAAGGACTACAGTCATCAATGAGTTTTAATCTGTGAAATAACTTTTACACAACAATGAGGCTAAAGAGATTGTACTCTGCCCTCTAAGAGGCTTTCAATGTAGTAACAACATCTAAACTCTGATGCAAATCTTGAGTAGACTTGCTTTAGAGAAATAAAGCCTTGATCAAGGGAATGCTCTGTTATCTCCAGATTTCTAGTCCTTAGGTAACCATCAAACTAGCAGAGCTTGCCAAAAGAAGCAATTGCAAGAAGGTGGAAAAGAAACTATTAAAAACCATGTGAAAGATTGCTTTCAATTTCTTAATAACCTTCTTCTCCTGGATCCATTTTCCTCTCTAAGTTTTCATGACACTGCTCTCTCCTGGTTCTTCTACCTGCATGCCTGTTCCTTCTCACTCTCCTGGGCTGGATCTTCATCCACATCATACCCAGTAGCTGGGTAATCCCTAAAGCTCTGTCTTGGGCCCTCTTCTCCCTCTATACCAGGGCTGGGGAACTTTCTCTAAACCATCTCACTTTATTTCATCAGCTCCTCTGGGTTCAATTGTAATCTCTATGCAGACGACACCCAGGTCTATCTATCTAGCTCTAGTCTCTTTCCATTTGGGTAACTTACAAAATCTAGAAGAAATTACCACAAGTTTGCAAGAATAACCCTCATTCCCCAACAGATAAACCATCAAAGGATATAAAGAACTCTTCAAAGTGTTGTCTGTATTCTTTGGACTAGACCTATGATTTTCACCAGAATAGAGAACTTATGCTGTAAAAATTCCTCTAACTCATCAGCAGATCATCTGGAACTTAGTCTTAGAGAGTCACCTGGAACATTACGAAATTAAATGACTGGCCTATGGTCAGGCAGCTATCATAGGGAAGATCTGAATCCATATCTTCCTAGATCATATGAGATGATGTATATGAAGTGCTTTGCAAAACTTAAAAACCTATAGAAATATTCGATAACACCATTTATTTCTGACTCCTAGGTGAATCCTTGATTTACTATACCATGCTGCTTTTTGATAAAGAGAAACTGTTCATAATCACTTGAAAATAGTTCAAACTTCTTACTAAGGAATTCAGACTAAAGTAACATTGATAAAATTGACAAATAATATTTTTGAAAAACAAAATTCTATGTGAACAAAACTGTGTGGCAACAAGCACACAATTTACACTGCAAAGATACAGGAGTTTACTGAGGGGGGAGTGACATGGCCAGACCTGAGCTCTAAGGAAAATCATTGAAATCTGGACAGGGAATGGGTTGGAGTGAGGAGAGATTTGAGGGTGGGTGGTCAGTTATAAAGCTATTTGAATAGTCTAAGCAAGAGGTGATGAGGGCCTGAATTAGAAATGGTGGCCATGTGAGTATCTAATTCTAATTCAGGCCCTCATCACCTCTTGCTTAGACCATATATTAGAGATGTTGTGAAGGTAGAAATGACAAGATTTGGCAATGAAGTGGTTATATGGAATGAGTGCCAGTGCCCTGGGTGAAGATCAAGGCAAAGGAGACTGAGAAGGAGCAGTTAGCACCCTATAAACTACAATATACTGCCTCTCTTCTGCTGTAAATTCATTAACAAGGATCACTGCTAACTCTGGGAAATGGCAGTCTCAGTTGAATGATAAGGTCAGAAGCCAGACAGTAGAAAATTTGGAAGATGAGAGTAGAGGCATGCAGAAAGTCTTGAGAAGTCTTTCTCAAGGAGTTTAAAGGAGGAGGATGAGGGGCATAGAATAATACTTAGTGAGGATGTAGGATCAAAAGAGAGGGTTTATAAAGTATAGGGGAGACTTGGCTGTGTTTGCAGGTGGTAGGGAAGGACCCACTAGATATGGAGACTCAGGATCAGAAAGAAAAGAAAGGAAGAATGATAGAAAAGGCAACCTGCTAGAGAAGACCAGAGGGGAGTAGATCAAGGATACATGTAGTAGGGTTCATCTTGACAAAGAGTATGGCCACCTATTCATCCAAGACAGAAGTGAAGGAAGAGACAATGGAGTAATATGTTTGAGTAATATGAGAGGAGAAGAAATTAAAATTACATTATCTCACATGGTCTAGAAAGACATGGATTCAAATCCTTCCTGTGATAGCTACCTATCCAAAGGCCAGTAATTTAACTTCTTAATGCTCCAGGTGACTCCCTAAGACTAAGTTCCAGATGAGCTGCCTGCCAATGGATAGAAGAAGTTTTGACACCAGAAGTTCCCTGCATTGGTGAAATCATAGGTCCAGTCCTTAAAAAGAAAATGAATTAAACAATATAGAGACTTCTTTGTAAAATACCTCTTTTTTTTTTTTCAGTGTAGTCTGAAGCAAGATCCTTAAGTGGGGGTGGGGATGAGGAATCCCACTAACATATGTGTGTCTGTGTATATGTATGTGTGCTTGTATTTACACAAACGTGTGTATGCATGTATGTATAACTACATATATACATTTTTGTTACGTATGGACATATGTTTGTAGATATAGATATAGATATCTTACAAAGATGTTACTAAAAGGTGGAAGGAAGACCTACTGGTATAAAAATATTCATAGAACTTTTATTTGTAATAACAACAAGCAACCTCTATGTCCTACAATTAGAAAATAGTCACATGGGGGCAGAGCCAAGATGGCAGAGTAAAAGCAGTGACTTGCTTGAGCTTTCCCCCAAACTCCTCCAAATACCTATAAAAAATGGCTCTAAACAAATTCTAAAGCAGCAGAACCCATAAAAAAGACAAAGTGAAACAAATTTCCAACCAAAGACAGCCTGGATGGTTGTTCAGAAAGGTATATTGCGCCGGGCTGGGAGAGGAGCGCAGTTTGGCATGGGCACGCAGGCCGCAGAGACCCTGAAGCAGCCCTCACAGGACTGAATCGCTGGCAGCTGTGGTGGTTTCCAGACTTCTCAACACACGAAAGCAAAAGACAACTTAGAAGGTCAGTGGGAAAAGTCTGTAACTGTAGTAGTGAGACAGGAGTGCAGGATCCCAGCCCCATTCCTTGGAGCTGAGGCTGCTTCCTGAGCTTCTGGCCCACAAACTGAGGGGAAATCAAGTGGCTGATCAGAGGGGGATTGCAGGGATCTCTCTGCTGGTGCAGTATTCTCTTGCTATGCCCATGCTTTGATCTGGGTCACAGTTCTAGGTGGTGGTCCTGGGGTGAGAAGGAGCGCTGGCATGGTGGAGTTTGTAGTGGCTGTGGAGAGGAAACCGTCCTTACAGTTCCAAGACAGAAAAGAGTGCTCACAGACCAGAGCACAGGCCAGGAAAGAAGTAAACACCTCGCCCTTGATCATAGCACCTTGGAAGAACTAAAAATTCCCTAGAAATATCTCTGAAAACAGCTGCACAAAACCCCTGAAGCTTGGGACAGTACATTCTCCACACTGGAAACAGACCTCTACCTTAACAAAGAGTTTATAACTCAAGTAATTGGCCAGGATCACGAGCAAGCAGCACGAAAAGAGTCAGACTTTATTATCTTACTTTGGTGACAAAGAAGATCAAAACACACAACCAGAAGAAGACAAGGAAGCCAAAGCTCCTACATCCAAAGCATCCAAGAAAAATATGAATTGGTACCAGGCCATGGAAGAGCTCAAAAAGAATTTTGAGAAGCAAATAAGAGAAGGAGAGGAAAAACTGAGAGTGATGTTAAAGGAGACCCAAACAAATACTGAAGAAAATAACACCTTAAAAAATAGCCTAATCCAAATTGCAAAAGAGGTCCAAAAAGCCAATGAGGAGAATGCCCTAAAAGGAAAAATTGGCCAAATGGAAAAGGAAATCCAAAAGCTTACTGAAGAAAATACTTCCTTAAAAATTAGAATGGAGAAATTGGAAACTAGGGACAATTTGAGAAATCAAGACTCTGTAACACTAATCCAAAGGAATGAAAAAATAGAAGAGAATGTGAAATATCTCATTGGAAAAACAACTGACCAGGAAAATAGATCCAGGAGAGAGAACTTAAAAATTATTGGACTATCTGAAAGCCATAAAAGTAAAAAAAGAGCCCAGATATCATCTTTCAAGAAATTATCAAGGAAAACTGCCCTGATATTTTAAAACCAGAGGGCAAAACAGAAATTGAAAGAATCCACCAATCACCCCCTGAAAGAGATCCCCAAAAGAAAACTCCTAGGAATGTTGCAGCCAAATTCCAGAATTCCCAGGTCAAGGAGAAGATATTGCAAGCAGCCAGAAGGAAACAATTCAAGTACTGTGGAAACACAATCAGGATAACACAAGATGTAGCAGCTTCTACATTAAGGGTCCGGAGGGCATGGAGTATGATATTCTGGAGGGCAAAGGAGTTAGGACTACAACCTAGAATCACCTACCCAGCAAAACTGAGTATAAACCTTCTGGGTAAAAAATGGTCATTCAATGAAATAGAGGACTTTCAAGCATTCCTGTGGAAAAGACCAGGGCTGAATAGAAAATTTGACCTTCAAATACAAGACTCAAGTGAAATATGGAAGAGGTAAACAGGAAAGAGAAATCATAAGAGACTTATTAAGGTTGAACTGTTTACATTCCTGCAGGGAAAGATGATATTTGTAACTCATGAATTCTTTGTCAGTATTAGGGTAGTGGGAGGGAAAAAAATTATATGTATGTATAGATGTATAGATAGATAGATAGATAGATAGATAGATAGATAGATAGATAGATAGATAGATAGATAGATAGATGACACAGGGTGAGTTGAAGATGAAGGAGCGATATCTGGGAAATAAAATTAAGGGGTGAGAGAGGATTATACTGGGAAAAGGAGAAAGGGAGAAGTAGAATGAGGTAAAATATCTCACATGAAACAGACAAGAAAAGGCTTTTACAGTGGAGAGGAAATGGGGGAAGGTGAGAGGGAATGAGTGAATCTTATTCTCATAGGATTTGGTTTAAGGAGGGAATAACATACACAATGGGGTATGGAAATCTATCTTACCCTACAGGAAAATAAGGGGGAAGGGGACAAGAGAGCAGGAGGTTGATAGAGAGGAGGGCAGATTGGGGGAGGGGATAATCAGAAGCAAACACTTCTGAGGAGGGACAGGGTCAAAAGAGTGAGTAGAATAAATGGGGGGTAGGATAGGATGAAGGGAAATATACTTAGTTTTTCACAACATGACTACTATGGAAGTGTTTTGCATGACTCCACATCTATAACCTGTCCCAAGATGCTTGCCTTTTCAATGAGGGTGGGTGGGGAGGGAAGGGAGAAAATTTGTAACCCAAAGCTTTAAAAACATGTTAAAAATAAAAAAAAAAAATTTATATAAAAAAATAACCACATAAATGTTGATATAATCAATGTAATATAATTGTGCCATAAAAATATGAAGAATACAAAGAAAAATTAATATGGTAGGGTAAGAAGGGTGAGGAAGCCAGCTTAGATAGGTTTCTATTTCATTGTGAGCATTTATACCTCAGAAATTAAAATGGTCTCAAATCAGAGTTTGATTTATTGTTTTATTGACTGTCCACTTAAAAAAGTGTTAATGCAGATTAAATTTAAAAGTGTAGGTGGCTAGATAGCCCAACTGATTAACATTTACCAGCACACCCACAATTGCTCTATAAACATTGTTCGAGCTCAGCAGGAGTGCTACTGTAAGCTCAAGAAATGAAGTTATGACCAGACTAGAGGTCTGGTGAATGAAGGTTAATAAGAATAATAATAACAACAACAATTTGCATTTATATAGCTCTGTAAGGTTTTCAAAGTGCTTTACATCCATTACCTCACTGGAGAGTCACAACACCCCTCAGTGGGATAGAAGAAGTAAATTTGCAGTGAGAGAACTGAAATTTACATCTCAGCTATAACACTTACTACCTATAAGATAAGTTACTGAGCCTCTCTAGATCTGTTTCTTTATTTGTAGAATGAGGATATTGAAAAAAGTGACTTTTAAGGTTCCTTCTAGCTTGGATTCTATGATATGTTACAAGTATTACAAATAGAAGACAATAAAATGAGAATATATACATTGCCTACTGCTATATATAAAACAATAGCAAGGAAATCTAAGAAGCATACAGGCAGAAAAAAAGATTGGAGGGGACACAGAAAAAATAAATCAATTATTATTTCGTTAAAATTTATAAAGCTGTTTTCTTTTCAGAAAAATTACAAATAGCACGGAATTTATCATTTATGCATTACTTTATTCTTTCATTCATTGATTTTGTTGATAAAGTTTACAATAAAAACAATTAAGATGACAACAACCTAATATATTGCCATCAATGAACAATTCCAAAACTAAGTTCAGATTCAATCCCTGAACAAAATATGTAAAGTTTCCTTCCCATCCAAATAATCCCTTGCATTTGTACAATAGAAAGATTTTAAAAAGCTTTTTTCACAACCATTATTCCATCAAAAGTATTAGTTGAGCATAAGCAAATGTACATACACTCACAATGTGATTATTTACATTCATAATTCCCCCCGATTAAGCCTATTCTCTGTACTTCCTATTCCACCACCTTATTTTAGGCCCCTACCAACTCTCTCCTCTTTAACACTGAGTCACAGAAGCCCAGGAATATCAAGTGATTTGACCCAGGTCACAGAGCAACTGAAACTAAAACTGAGGTCTCTTGATTCTTACTACAAAATTTTTTCCATGACACCTTACAATTTCCCCCCAAAAAGTTTCCTTTTCTTTTATCCAAAAATTATTTACTAAGCTCCAATTACATACAAGGTACCGTGTTAAGAGCCATAGTTACAATAGAGTACATAAAGAACTCAAATACAATGATAACATGGGACAATGACCCAATGAAAATGGCATAAACAAAGAGTGCCATAGAAATTCAGAAGGTGGCTGACCTGATAAAGGCATGAAACAAATGAAATCTGATCTGGGCCTCAAAGGATGGGTAGGATCTCAACAGAGAGCTAAAAGAATATTCTAAGGGTAGCTAGGTGGCACAATGGATAGAGCACCAGCTCTGGAGTCAAGAGGACCTTAGTTCAAATGCAGCCTCAGACACATGACACTAGCTGTGTGACCCTAGGCAAGTCACTTAACCCCAACTGCCTCACCCAAAAAAAAAAAATATTCTGGATGGAAAGAATATGGTAAGGAAAGACAGGAAATGTAATGAAGGTATAGAGTAGTTTGATCAGGAGAATAATTGGAGACATATTAGAAAGGTAAGGTAAGACCAAACTGTGGTGGGGCTTTGAATGTCAGGTTAAAGTCTGAGTTTTATATCCTAGGAAACTGGGTTCCACATGGGCTTGAAAAGATTAAAATGGTTGTAGAAGATATCAATGGGATAGCAAAGTATAGAACAGAGTGGAGACAGGAAAACTAGTTTGGAAGCTATTATCCAGGGATGTCATCTGAGTTGAAACTGGGGTTGGGGGCAGGGGAGGAAGGGAAAGGAAAAATGCACACAATTTGTGATTGTTAGGATGGAAAGAAGGGGGGTATAATCAGCAAAAAAGTGAAAAGGTAAGGTTTCAAACCCAGATGACTGGGGAAAAGGCAGTTATACCCTCAACAAAAGTAGGGAAATCAGCAAAAAGAGCCTGGAAGAGGGTAAGGAAAGGGCAGAAGTGACATGATAAATTTAAGTTTAATTATTTTAAGTTTAGTGGAAAATGTGGTAGAGCTGTCCTACAGACAGCCGAAAATCATAGGATTATAAACTTAAAGTTGGAAGGGACCTCATATCATCTAATCCATCCTATTCATTTTACAGGCCCCTTCCTACCTTTCCAATTTTCTTACACTTTAGTCCCCTCCATGTACTCCAAGATCCAGCAACACTGGCCCACTTCCTGTTCCTGGTACATAGGACCCTCCATCCCCCAACTCCATGGCTTTTCACTGGCTGTCCCCGTCCTGGAAAGCTCTGTTTACTCATCTTCACCTTTAGGCTCCTTTCAAGGCTCAGCTCAACTCCCATTTTGTTGAACTAAATCTATAAAACTATGAACAGAAAAGCTTTAGAACGACCACCAAGAAGGATGAATGAGATAACTGAAAGAATTAGGATGCAATCTACAAAACTGGTCATCTTAAACCACCACTTTAATAGACCACTCTTGCTTAATGACCTATTTACACAAGAGGTTTTCTTTATTTTTTTTTCCCTTTGACAGTCTGATAGGGCCTATGGACTCCCTTCACAGAATAATGTTTCTTAAAAATTGAAGGAAATGCTAAATGTCAGAGGCTAGTGAAAATGAGGATATACACTTTTTTTCCCACTCCAAGTTCTCTGACCCCTTCTGGAATCTATCCATGGGGATGGGGGTGGGGGTGAAATTGTGGATCCCTGGGGAAAACCTCTGATGTGGAGAAATGCATAGAACTCGGATTTCTCTTTGGAGACTCCCAGGAGCCCCAGCTAAAAGAATTCACACGTGTGTGCGTGCAGGGTGCACGTGGAGAGGCCACGCTTGAGTCTGGAACTCTTTACACTTGAAAATTATTGAAGATGCCAAAGAGCTTTTGTTTATGCAGGTTAGGTCAACTAGTATTTTACTTGAAATTAAAACGTCTTAGAATTATGAAAACTTGGAAGACCTCCTGAAAGGGTCTCAGGGAACCCCAGGATCACACTCTGGCAACGGCGGGTCTACGGGCTTCTGTAAAACGAGGGGGTTTGGACTTTGACGTCTTTAGTTCCTTCCAGTTCTAGATCTATGAGTATTGTAAAGCTTTGGAACAGCTACTGTGAAGGATGAATAAAGGATGAATGAAAGGACTGCCAAGCGACAGGGAAATTCCAGGGGAGGGCTGGAAAAGGCTCGACATGCTCCCGCCTCGGGTCTTAGTCCCGCACTGGCCCAGTTCTAGGGCTGACACAGGAGATGAAACGCAACAGGTCGGGGCAGAACTGTTCTTCCCGCCCCCCCAGCCGGCGGAGCCAATGGGAGGGCTGGAGCCGGAGGGGCAGCGCCCGCCGCGGGGCAGCCTGGGACTGGTAGTCTCTAGAGTCTAGAGCAGGCCACGCGGAGGGGGCCGCCTCCTGACTGACAGCCAGCTCTGGCTCAGCGGGCGAGGATGACCGAGGGGAGGAGGAGGGAGTAAGCACTTGGCTGGAAGCGGGCCCAGCAGGTTCGTCGCCCGCCGCTGGAGCGCGACCCTCGCTCCTGCTCCCGCCCCCATACCGTACCTTCCGGCCGCTGCGGCAGAGGCGGCTGCTGCTACCGCCACGGGGCATCTCTCCGAGCGCCTCCGTCACGCCGGGGTTGGGGATGGGGGGAGGGCTGATAGGGAAGGAGGGGAAAAGAGAATTTGAGATGAACTCCCCGGAAGACCAAGAAAGAGAAGGCGGAGCACGAAGCAGCCCAGCCACGCCGCTCCCTTTCTAGCTTGGCGCGCTGCTGCGCCTCCCTCTGATTGGCTCGCATGAGGGGAGGGGCGGGGCTTCTCTCCCAGTCAAGTTTCCCCATAGAGATCTTTAGCGCCAAAGAAGAAAGGGGCGGGGCGGGCTGCGGTCGTGCGCATGCGCCAAGGCCGCAGCCCCAGGCCCGGGGCTCTTCTGTGGGGCTGCCTGCGGGGGCGTTTCCTAAGAAAGAAGGTCATTACTTCGATTTGAAGGCAAAAGGGACCCTCATCTTGAGGGAGTCCTTATACCCAGTTGGAAAGAGAGGCTTCCACAGTCCTGACAGCCTAGGGAAACATGGGAAATATTGGAAAAGTCGATGTGGCGTTTTCCCCCTTGGCTTCTTGCCACCCACTCATTCCTTCAAGTATTCAGTAAGCATTTATTAAGCCCCTACTGTGTATCAGGCATTGTGCTAAGCGCTGGGGATATAAAAAAGGGAAAATACCAATTGCATGATAGCCAACCAAAATTTGAGGAAAAACCATAGTAGAGAATGTTGCTCAGTCAAGACCCACTCTTTGTGAACCCATTTGGGGTTTTCTTGGCAAAGATACTGGAGTGGTTGGCTATTTCCTTCTTCAGCTCATTATGCAGATGAGGAAACTGAGGTAAATAGGGTTAAGTGACTTGCCTAGGGTCACACAGCTAGTAAGTATCTGAGGAAGGATTTGAACTCAGGAAGATGAGTCTTCTTGACTCTAGCCCTGGCTTTTTTTCCACTTAGCTGCCCTGAGTAGAGAATGGGTTTTAACAAAAGGCTAATTAATGGCAAGTAAGAAATCCATCCATTTGTAATTTTGCAGAAATACTAATTGCCTGATAACCAGCTATAATTTGAGGAAAAACCTGAGTAGAGAATGAGTTAATTAAGTTTGAATAAGTAAGAAATCTGCCTAGCAGTAATTTCATTGTTGTGCATAAATCCCTCCTTAAATTTCTTGTGTTCATGTTCTTCCATAAAACCTCCTTTGAGAGTGGACCCAATATTGCAGACCTATCTCTGGTTCTTTAAAAGCTCAAAGGTACCAATGTGGCATTTTAGCTGTGTATCTGTTGTCTCTGTTTTTACAGAGGATCATGAGATCATAGATTTAGAATGGAAGGAACATTAGAAGTAATCTAATCCAGCCTTCTTATTTTACAAATAAGTAAACGGAGACACCAAGATGTGAAGTAATTTGCCCAGTGTCATACAGTTATAAGTACCAGAGTCAGGTTTTAAACCCAGGTTCTCTGACTTCCGATGCAGGCCTCTTTTCTACCACACTAGGTTATTTCTACAACCTACCTCCTTTTTCAGTCACATAAATCTTGATGATGTCTTTTATGCCACTCCATCACAAGTCAAAATTGGTCATATGTTGCAGTCTCTTTGCGTTGACCATGTGAGCAGTCATTGCCATTTGAGTCTTTCAGCTTTTGTTTCTTTTGAGATTTGTGATTTGTAGCCACGTATCATCACCAAGAGAATGTTAATATTGAGATAAGATATTGCTTCAGCAACCAGTTTAAAGTCATTAAAAATAAAATCCTCCAAAATACAATGACTTCTTCTGGTTCATTGTCCATTTGAAGCAATCAACCAAAATATAGAAATTTATAAATTATCTGGCAATTCGTCCTGAACTGAGCAATATTAATTTTTTTTTCTATCCAGTTGAAAGAAATCTCTCAAAACAGCAAACTGAAATTAGAGATCTGCAGATTAGGTTATAAACTTGAATAAGGCAGACAACGAGACATTTTCTCCAATCCTCAGAATGTCTCTACTCTCTCCGAAGTAGGACATATGAGCAAGCGATAAATCAATTTCAATTGTCTCCAAGGTCTAGGACGCCACCAACCCTAAAGAGGTAACAGTTTGATGAACTAACAGCAGAGAAGGCCAGTCCTTAAACTCTAAAACCCTAACTAACCACACTCACTCACACACACACACACACGCACACACAAGAAATCTACCCAGAACTCTGAACACAGAAAACAAAGTATTAATCAAAATAATCCACAGATTGCATCCAGGGGGAAAAAAAAAACCTGTGCAAAAAACTCCAAGACATACGATGGTCAAACTGAACACTTCCAATTATAAAACAACAGATTTTGTAAACAACCAACAGATAGACTTTTAAATATAAAGAGAAGGAAATTTAAATAACACAAGACTATTTTTCATCCACCAGAAACCTATGTAGGGAATGGAAAAATGTGTTCCAACAAGCAAAGGAGCTCCAAATACAACTCAGGGTGACATACCCTGCAATTTGAGTCTAAACATTAATGGAAAAAAGATAGATATCCAGTTTTAAAAAGAGGTATTTGAAGCACTCCTAGAAAGAAAACCAAATGTGAACAAATTGTGAAAGCAGAGTTTATGGCCATTTTCTTTTCAAATACCCCAGAAACAGAAATACAAAAAAGGTTAACAAATATAGCCACCAAGGACAACAATAAAATACCAATAGGGAGACTATTAAAATATTTCTTTCTAAAAGCAAACAAGGGTGAAAGAAGTCAAATAGAAGTGATGGAGAAATAGGCATCAAACATCATGGATTAAAACTCACAATACGTCCCAGGGAAATAGAATCATTGAATTAATGTTTTTGTGGGATTATATTATGGAATGAGAGGGTGCCTAAAAGGCAGGAGGGGAGGAGGAATATAGAAGGAAATATGTACCTTAATCAAGTCAAAGGCTAACAAGGAAGGGAAAGAAAATCTACAGGAAAGTTGGCAAAGAGGCCAAGGAAGGAATTGAAACAGTAGGAAATCTTGTGTCGGTAGTGAGAGGGAATAACTCTGATAAATGCTCCCATGAGGAAGAAAGATACTCTATAAAAGGAGATAGGGAACTTAAAATGTGTTTACTATTCAGTTGGGTGACTACTTACCCTATCTTAGGAGGAGAGGAATCAGTTTCTGGGAGCAAATGGCACCCTGAAGAATGGGATTGGGGAGTATGGATGCTGGGAGGAGGTTCCATGGCAAATGGGAGAAAAATGACCATGAGGAGGTCAAATTAACTGAACCATAAGGGATATAAGAAAATTCCTACTATGTGACAATATCTTCTCTATCACATGCAGGAACTGTTATTCTAAGAGTGAGACACAAAAGAAGGACCAGTGGGTAAGATGTACAAGGTAATAGCATAGAAATTGTTTAGAAACGAAATCCAAAATAGGAACGTTAGAAACTTTATTTCCATGAGGAATACAGAGACTAAAGAAGAACTAAATACATATAAGGGCCATGAATTGAAGAATAAAAATCTAAAATAAACAGAAAGGGTAGATAAATAATGATGGAATGAGGGGAAGAAATTCTTTTTAGAAAAGGCACAGGAAATGGCCATTTTAAAACAAATGAATAATACAAGTTGAAGCAAAGGATAGGAAGGGAGATTCTACTTGACTTAACTGAGAAGAAAATAAAGAAGGGAATAATTAAATAACTAATTAAAAGAGAGAAAGAAAAAGGAACCAATAAAATAAGCAAAACTCTAAAACTAGGGAAAGGGGAAGATAAACATACTAGCACATTGAAGTAAGAAGAGCCAAGTGAATGTTGAAAAATTATAAATAATAAGCATGACTCAAAAGAAAAGATATACACTCTCAGTCCCCCTTGCCGAGGTCCTCAAATGTTATACATTGCACAAATTTCCAGACGTTATTGATATTCTGATCATTTGTGCTGATTTTTCCCTCTTTTTCTTTTTTCTTACTTTGTTTTAAAAAATATTTGTTATAGGATATACCTCTCTAAGTGGAGGAGGGAAAGGAATATTGGGGGAAATTACAGTAATTTTTTTAAAAGACATTAATTAAAACATTTTTTAAAAATTGAATGAACTGTCTTGAGCAAATTAATATACCAGTTCAAACCAAAAGAGGACCTGATTTCACCAGAAGAGATACACATACAAGTGGTCACTGGGGAGGCATGTTCTTGAAAATCAGGGACATATTGAGGAGCCATCTTCCCCTGAATATCTATAGCTTCTCTCCACTTGTGTCTCTCCCAATGAGTGTTTCTAGAACCACATCTCTTTCCTAAACTCTGCTCCCACCTCTCTAAGTCACACAGTTATGCGGCATTCTGATCAACCTCCTCTCCATCAATCAGGTACTGCAACAGAATGCAAAATGCCACAGAAATTATTGGAAACCTGGTTAATTCATGACATGTTATCTACAAATAGAAACATTTGGAAAACCTTATCATTAATAAAGAATCCTTTTTGGATTTTGTGCAGAATATTTTCCATAACACTGATAACACCTTACATGAACATATATCTCTTTGTTTTATGCTTTACTTTAATGCTGATACCTATAATCATTGAACAATAATTATAAATATATATATAAAGTAATTTTGTCTATCATAGAATTTTATATTATTTTAACATATAATATGGGAGACACTTTATTTGTGAAAAGCCTTTAAATCAAACTGTATATACCCTTTGATCCAGCTCTACCACTACTAGGTCTGTATCCCAAAGAGATCATAAAAAGGGAAAAGTATCTACATGTACAAAAATATTTATAACAGCTCTTTTTGTGATGGCAAAAAAATGGAAATTGAGGGGATGCCCATCAATTGGAGAATGCCTGAGCAAGTTGTGTCATATGAATGCGATGGCATACTACTGTGCTATAAGAAATGATGAGCAAGATGCTTTCAGAAAAATCTGAAAAGACTTACATGAACTGATGTTTTGAGTGAAGTGAGCAGAACCAAGAGAATGTTGTACACAGTAACAGCAGTATTGTGAGATGATCAACTATGATTGACTTAGCTCTTCTCAGCAATACAGAGATCCAAGACAGTTCCAAAATACTCATGATGGAAAAGCTATCCACATCCAGAGAAAGAACTGATGGAGTATAAAAGCAGATCAAAGTATACTATTTTTACTTTTTTTTTCATGTTTTTTTTTCTTTTTGTTCTGTTTCTTCTTTCACAACATGACTAATGTGAAAATACATTTTACATGATTCAACATATATAACCTATATCAGATTGCTTGCCTCTTGAGGAGGAGGGAGGGGAGAGGAGGGAGAAAAATTTGGAACTCAAAAGCTTATAAAAAATGAATGTTGAAAATTGTCTTTACATATAATCGGAAAAAATAAAATACTATATACCTTAAAACAAAATATCTTCCTTCCAGCTTAAAAAAAGAAAAGAAAAACCTTTAAGATGGCATTGTATTCAACCAACTCAAATATGTTGTTGTTTTATGAATAAGCACAGCAGGAACTTTATGTTCGTACAGAATATGTACATACATATCAGTTAGTTTTAGAGTTGAAAGTTGTGTAGTTGTAAAAATGTTGCCTGTTCTTATTTTCTCATCAACAATACTTTCAATCCATGCAGAAACAATTCTCATTAAGATAAAATATGGACTTGGTTGCCTTTTCCTTGGTAAATATATAACTCAAGATCTTTTCCATTCCTTTGGCCTCTTCCCTTCTTGGACCTATCTTGAAAATCGGTTCCTGAGTAGCTTTTAAATTATACATGTTTTTCTCTATTTATTTGCTCAGATCTAGGCATTCTACTCAACTTCATCCTTGACCACTTCTTCACATAGTAATACATTGGTTACTGAGATGGAGGCTTCCAAATGATGATCCTACATCACTGCAGAAATACCAGATATATTCTGTTCCTTGTCTGATTAGCGTTCTCTTTTTCATTTCGTCTAAAATTAAAATGTTGTGACCTAGCTGGAACTCTAAGGCTGGTTTTCTTCTCAGTAGTTAGTTTCCCCCCCTGCTTTTTTTTTTGAGGTGATACCGCTTCTAATCATAATCATCCATCTTCTTATTTAATTATGTTTTGAAAATAGTCTTGTAATCTGAACTGATGTTTGATCATATCTCTCTTCTTGGAAAGGAGATCAAATGTCTTTGGGTTAAAGTAGTTTCTGGGCTTTTGGCCTATTGGCTGTGGTGACTATTTTCTGTTCAAATTTTCTAAGAAATAGTGGTAATCAATATTTTCACTTTTGTCCATTTTTCTTTTTTTCTGAATTGATACATTCTTTCAACAGCTTAGGTTAGAGTTGATGTAAGTATCCACAGTGTGTTTTTCTCCCTTTTCCCCTTTGTATTCATTTGGTTTTTACTTTGACCTTGCCCTGATAAGTCAGTGATCATGCAGCACACAAATAACTGATTCTGAAATTATTATATCTATTGCTTCCAGTAAGCCACAATATAATCAATTTAATATTTTTATGATGTTCTCAAGAGACAGCATTTCATAATGGATAAACAGTTGGCCTCAGGGCCAGGAAGACCTGAGTAAAATCCATCCTCTGGCTCTGTGATTTTAGGCAAGTCACTCAGTCTCTCAGGGCTTTAGGCCACTTGTGTCAAACTCAAATAGAGAAGGGGCCATTAAACCTGAACATAGGAATTCCAACAGACTGCATGTTAACTTAGAAAACTATGTATTAACATTATCTATGTCCTACTGTGTTTTTTATTTATTTTGTTAATTATTTCCCAATTACGTTTTAATCTGTTTCAACAACAATAAGGAGTGTGGCAGAGACCAGTGTTTGATGCCTCTGCTCCAGGCCACTCTTTGCAGAGAGGGTGCTGACCTCTTTTGATAAAGGTAATTTCTTCATCAAATAGTTCCCCATGCTAATGAAATCACAGATCTAGTTCTTATCCATTAACACCTGCTCTGTTCCCTCTATTCAATTGTGGGTCCAGCTCATTGTATATCTGGAACGTTTATCCAAGACAAATTTAGTGAAAGAACAACCCAATGGGCTGTCCCTCCAACAGCATATCATAGTATAAACAATAGTCAATCTTTATCCATTTGGTTTTTCCTGTGTGGATTATTGAGTCAACTTATTTTGAATGGTTACAGATCTTATTTTGAGGGGGCAACCTCTACAATTTTATGGGGCTTGATACAAAGTGGCTGCGCCTACAAATAGGAGCATCTACTACGAGCCCATATTTTATCTTTATGAAATCATAATAAGAATTGTTTCTACATGCGTTAAATTATCATTGTTAAAAAATAAGAAAAGATATCATCTTTACAACTGTACAATTTTCAATTCTAAAACTAAGAAGTATATAAGGTATGGAGGATCACACCACCTGAAGGGACTTATCCTTCAGTGTATAGACACAGCTTACATTTCTGCTCTTATTTCACATTACTCCCCTTCATGCATTTTGCATTCTACCAACGTGGCCTAGTTGCTGTTTCTCAAACTCAGTGTTCCGTTTCTTACCTCTGTCCCTTGAATATGCTGTCCCCCATGTCTGTAGTACACTGCTTACTCACTTCTAACTCCGAAAATGCTTAGCTTCAGTCAGGTTCTTGAGCTCTTCCTGATCAACCTTGTTGTTAGTGCTCCATTCTTCCTCACTAATCTGTTGTCTCCTGTAGTAGAATGTAGGCTTCTTAAGGATGGATCATTTTACATTTTTGTCTTTGTATCTTCAGTGTTCTGTATATAGTAGTCATTAAATATGTATTTCTTATCTAGTTTCGCTTGTATTATACACTGGATAATCTCAGAGGCTGATACAAACACCTTTAGTAAGCCTATATCTTATGTTTCACTTGATATAGAAATGATTTGGTTATCAGGGAATTAGCATTTTTTTGAATAATTGCCTGATAACTGCACAACTTATTGATTTAAAGGTGGAATTTCTGAGGTACTCAGCCCATATAAAGAATGGGCATCAATATCCCATATTCTTACTGATGAATCATTTGCCCAGAACCCAGCTGCATATGCCCCCGTGGTTCTAGGGTTGCCTCCAAGATTTGGGAGTAAATCTCTAATGCTATCATCTCAAGATTCCATTCCAGTATGTTCTTCTCAATATTACCTACCAGTGATTAATGCCCCAGTCTCATTTAACAGATCAACATAGTTAGCTTTCACAAAGGGATATTCACTGTAAAGATATTGGAAGAACAGGAGTTACAAAAAAAGGTGGGAGGAGGTGGGAGAGGGAGTCACACTATCCCATTTATAGTTCCTGGGAATAGTAGGTATGACAGGTAAAGCACTTGCTGCAAAGCATTCACCCTACCAAATTCACTTCCAAATGTGGCATAGTCAAAGGATGGATGAATCCACATTTCTGCTATAGTTGTTCTAGGTCAAACAGGTGCTTTTCAGTGGTTTAGCGGCTGCTTCACCTGTGCTCCACCTTTTGCAAATCCCAGCACGGACTCCCACTCACAGACTTCTGATTCTTAATATTCTGTCCTTTCAAAGCTTACAAGGTTGTGGCCATTTTCAATATCCCTTCCCCTAAATACAAGAGGAATAAAATAAATGCAATGGAGATGGAAGCAACAGCAGGGCTATACTCTCACAGGCTATATGGAAATATTGCCCTAGAGATGGGAATAAAGTCCTAAGGCCTTCTCCCTGAAGGGAACTTCCAATGGTCCTTGCCTTCTCATTGAAACATGGCAGGGCAGGAAGGAGAAAAAGGATGCCCCTCAGTTCTAATTCAGTAACCAATCAAAAGCCTATCTCTTCACCACTGAGAAGAGGTAAACCAGTTACAGAATGTCTGTGTATGCTCCAAAGACTATGTGGGGATTGCATCAGCCATCGAAGCTGTAGGTGTGCATAAGGGCTGGGCTTGGCTAGTCCCTCATTACAAATATAGTTTTGCTTTATTTTTAGAAGACCCCGAAAGGAAGGACATGTTGTGGCTATGACAGATTCAATAAAGAATTCCTTTCTTTTCAAAATTTTCTTCTTAATTTTGAAATAGCAAGTGGGAACTATACTTATCTTTTAAAAATAATTTTAGAGACTATAACTATCAAGAGATCATTTATTTATTTATGTATATACATATGTATATATGTGTATAGGCATATAGACTTTGGCACTTACCTAGATCTCTAAGCTGGAGGCACTCACACGGGAGATGCTAGAAACCTGTTTCTGGAAAAAGACTTCCTGTGCTGGCCTACCACATGGATGAGAACAGCTTTTTTCCATTGGTTGTGTAGCAGGAACTGGTTATATCTTTAAATCTGCCTAACTGAGGCACAGTTACTCTCTCTTTCAAGTGGAGTCTAGTGGTGAAGGAGTCATTCACTCTTTCATAGAAGAGACACCAGGCAGCAAGCCAGGTTGGGAAAGGAAGCCTTCCCCTCCCCTCCCCCCAAGCCATGTGGGGAGTATTGGGCTTGGGGTTATAATCTTCTTTCCTTCGCCCTTTTGAATTCTAGTTCTGGGAGTAGAGTTCCAGACCTGGGAGCTTGAGCCATTGTAACTCATGGTGCACACATAAAACTGATTTACCACTCCATGTACTTATTGGAGCTAACAGAACACTAGTAAGACTTACACTCATTAATGCATGCAATCAAACTTTGTTGATTATTCAACAATACAAACATTAACCCCTTCAAAAACAAACCACCAACCTGATTTGTAAAGGTCCTAGTAAACATGAGGGGGCAGCTAGGTGGTGCAGTGGATAGAGTGCCAGGCCTGGAGTCAGGAAGACTCATCTTCCTGAGTTCAAATCTGGCCTCAGATACTGTGTGACCCTGGACAAGTCACTTAACCTTTTTTGCCTCAGTTTCCTCATTGGTAAAATGAGCTGGAAAACCAAAAGGCAAAGTACTCCAGTATCTTTGCCAAGAAAACCCCAAATGGGGTCACAAAGAATTGGATTTGACTGAAAAAATGACTGAACAACAAAGCATATCCTGTATTGGTGTTCACAGCAAGACTCCCTTTCTGCCCAGCTGGAGGTGTCTATTTGTCTCTGTCTCTACTTAAAGTGGCAAGCTTCTATGTTTTGTCAAGTCTGCATCAATAGCACTCCTCTGGAATGAATATAGGATGTTCTTATCTCCAGGATGGGAAATTCAGAAATCAGTTCTTGTGGCCACCCAGAAGTAGACTAGTAGCTAGGTCTTTATGATTCTGGTTGAGGGCATTTACAAGTTACATCTAAATTTTGATTAGTAACTGATTACCTAATCTAACCCAATAATAAAAGAAAACTACCAATCAAAGCTAATGTATCTGGCAAGTATTTACAAGTTATTTACCCTATTTGGGGGACACATACACCATTAACAGATATATGTCCTTTGGTTACCAAATTTGGTACACAGACATGTCATTAGTAGTTGTTTGCCAGATTTGGGACACACACACACATCATTACCAAACTTCACAAGTGCTTATCTTATTACAGAGGAATAACTTACATGACAATTATTTAATCACAAAATGTAGACTTAAAATAAAATGTAATTGTTCATGCTATAACATCATTATTCCCACCATAGCTTTGGGGAATTTGAAACTAAAGATTTCAGACCGGATGTTGCCACTAACCCATCAGAGAAGCCCTAAGAAACCAAGGTCCTGGGAGGCAAATCAAAGGGAGATCATTGAACTAAGAACTTGGTAGGAATAATACTATGTAGGAATTGAATTAATCTGTGAACTTTGCTCTTCCCTCCCAGGAGATACAGGTGGTACTATAGGGAGGATTATGACCCTGTGGTGTTGGAAGGAATGCCTGTGTGTTTGTTTTTGCTATACCTTTGAAGTGAATATTGCTTTATAAAAGCTAATTTGTATATGAACCAATGCAGAGTGAAGTAAGCAGAGCCAAGAAAATAATATACACAGAACACAACAGTGCAAATGGAAAGAACAGCTACACACAAAAAAATCAAAAGTAAATTGTAACCAAATTATAAAGATCAAGTAGACTCAAATGAAAAGATATGAGAAGACACATAAGCATGAAAAAGAAAACAAGTATAATAAAATATATAATTGAACAACTTGAAATTCTCATGTAAATTTTACCTTCTAATTTAATAGTGGAAGTAAAAGTAGGAGGCTGAGCTTGACTATGACTAGTTAGGGAAAACAATGCATTCTAGGCTCTCTGTCTACTTTGTGACCTTTCTACCTTTCTTGCCTTGATTTACTCATCATCTGTTTATTGGTAGTAAAGAGAAACTTAGCTTATGAGGTATGTGATTGGGGATGGGATTTGAGCTGGACCCCTAAAAGGACCCCAAAGTCCCTGAACCAGATCTCCGGCATTTACCTGGGGTACCCGGCCCTTCCCAGTTAATAATCCTTTCAACTGTCCTTTCACTGTGGCCCTCATTGTCTGCACCTGGCCCCACCCTAGACTGCCACTCCTTAATCTTATCTAGACCCCTTCTCTGTTACCTCCCAGTCACCCCAAGCTATTGGCCACACTTTGAAAAAGGTCAGTCTCATCTACCAAATTGTTCAGATTTCTAAAGAGTCTGGTTCCTTTGGCAAGTGTCACAAATGTGCTGGTTCTTAAAAGTGCTGCCTACTTCTATTGGCCTTACCTCTGACTGAATGAAGGCTTGGGTGGAATTCTTTCGAGGCAGGACCCAAGCCTTTTGCCCTTGAATTTTGGGGTTCTCAGCACCCCTAGACTGCAACAGTACTCATAAAAGTTGTTTAGATAATTTGTAATGTAATTACAAGGTATTATTTGCAGGAAATTAAATTATTTATCCATAAGAAATGTGAAGCACTCGACAAGTACAAAATACTCATGAAGGAAAATGCTATCCACATCCAGAAAAAAGAACTAATGGACTCTGAATGTATATCGAAGCATACTTTTTTCATGTTTTTTTCCTTTTGATCTGTTTCTTCTTTCACAACTGTGACCAATGGACATATGTTTTACATGATAGCACATGTATAACCTATATCAAATTTCCTACCATTTTTGGAAGAGAAGAGGGAAGGGAAAAAGGGAGAAAAATTTGGAACTCAAAATCTTGTAAAAATGAATGCTAAAAATTATCTTGATGTTTAACTGGAAAAAATACTATCAAGAAAGAAATGTCAGCTAGTAAGAAGGCCAGAATAGAATCCATAAATTTCTTACCCTGAGTCTTTACAGTATTTAGATTGAATTACCTTTATAACATGAGAAGTAAGAGTACCTTATTCTAGAACTGCTTGAGAATATATACAGACCAAGCAAATGATTAATATCTATTTTACTGACATATATATAGTTAACCAGAAGTGAATGATTAATTTGACCTGTAAGATATTATTGAAACAAGCAAGTAGCCTTGTTCAGGTTTAGAGGTTTAGGGGTGCTGGGACCCCAAAATAGCAACACATAGGTTCTGCCAAAATGAATTTGACCAAGCCTTCTTTCAGCCAAAGACAAAGTTTATTAAAGATTCACCATATTGTCCAGACTCTTAAGGAATCTGAACATTTGTGATGCTTGTATTGATAAGCGGGCTAGATTGAATATGAGCCATGGGCCATATTTTAAGAATCTGAGCATTGGCTAGATTTTAAAAATCTGAGCATTGGCTAGATTTTAAGAATCCAAGTGCCTTAATGGAGGCAAGATAGATCTTACATGCAGAAAGACTGTGGGAGGGATCTAGGAGTGGCCAAGCAGTTTAGAGTGACTGGAGAAGGGGTTTAGGGAAGATCTTGATGGGGGTGGCCAGTAAGCTGGGGTGACTGTGAGGTACCAGAACACCAGGGACCTGGACCATGTGACCAAGGGATAATAGAGTCTAGATAGAATTAAGGGTGGGAAGTGGCCAGGGGTGATTGGGAGGTAATAGGACAGAATTGGGAGATTAGGTGTAGACACAATGAAAGGCCAGTTGAGTGGATTATAGCCTTTGGATTATATGCCAGAGACAACCATGTGGGAAAGTTCAAGGTTTTTCCTTTTTGGGGTCCAGATCCAAAATTCATGGTCTTTTCCTTTTAGGGATACAAATACCATCCCCATCAGCCCCAATTCTGGAACCATTGTTCTATCTCACTTCAGAAATGCCTGCACTTACAATATAAGGAAAACAAGAACATATCTAATATTTTCTTGGGGTTATCAAGGTCTTCTTGGAGGGAAAATGAAATATGGAGAAATGGCATCATCATTCATTTTAAAATTATTGACCACCAACAAGTAGAGGTCATGGTCATAGTCAATAAATATTTATTAAGTGTCTACTATGTGACAGATCTGTACCAAGCCCTGGAGATACAAATAAGACTAAGACATTTCCTATCCTCAAGGACCTTACAATATAATGGGGAAAGACAGTATACAAAGTATACAAAGTATACAAAAGAAGCAGAAAAAGTGGGGAGGGGACACCACCAAAAGGTAACTGGTACAGAAGCATGATGTTAGTGAAATCAAAACTAAGCAGAGAAGCTAATAGAAAATGAAAAGTTTACTTGAAAAGTTCTGAAGCTTTGGAAAAAGTTTATTACTCTTCCTGCCCTCCAATCAGAGAGGCGAGGATGCTTTTCAGTCATGTCTGACTCTTCATTACCCTATTTGTTTTCTTGGCAAAGATACATTGTACAGATGAGGAAACTGAGGCAGAGTGAAGTGATTTGCCCAGGGTCACACAGCTAGTAAATGTCTGAGGCCAGATATGAACTTAGGAAGATGAGTCTTTCTGACTTCAAGCCCAGCACTCTATCCAGGGTGTCACCTAGCTGCCCTCTTAGAAGGTACTGAGCATCAAAGCCAGATCAATTCCATGCTGATGAGATTTCAGGGGATGAGCTTATCCTTGGGAGAGCATGATGTTCATGGAGTGGAAAAGCAAGCAGAACAACTGATGGAAAACGAAGAGTTTAGCTGGAAAGTTCTGTAGGGGTACAGGCAAAATATAGTCTTTTGTCTAGTAACATCCTAAGGTGTTTTGCTTGGTTAAAGCTCAGTTCCCTAAGGTTAGGCACTGGTATGCAAAAGCTGAAGGCAACTAGGTATTCAAATACTCCCTGCAGGTAAAGAATGGATCTGAAATTTACCTGTGTGAATTTTGGAATTAGTAGTCCTGTACAGATAGCATTGTTTTCCTTCCTGCCTTGGGAGAGAGATTCTTGAAGGAACTTGTACCTGGACACACATTAGTTGGAAGGAGGGTGAGTCAGAAGCTAAAGCTAGAGTTTAGGTTTGGAGACAAACAAGCACAACAGCAGCAGTCCAATGATGGTTGGTTGAAGAGAGAAACTACTGCAGTTGTTTTGTGAGGGGAGTTTGGGTACCACAGGCTTGCCTCCAGGGGCCATTACTTTTACTCACTAAGAACAACAACAACAAAACACTATAGATGAAAAATCCCATTTTAAATAGTGCTTGTTAAACTCAGAAATAAAACAAACACAAAAAGTTCTGATTGATGAGTGTGAATGGAATAGATTGAAACTTCTGGCTTTTGTCCCTCCTTTGAAAGCAGTGAAAGGACAGTGGCAGCTTAACTTTCCTCATCATTTTCCTGATGCCTCCAGCTGGCAGGTGTTTCTACATGATGTCTTCATTTCTTTGAGCTGTTTCTAATGTCAGACTTTTTCCTCATATAAAGCAAGGTTTCTTACCTTTTTGGTGGTGTTGACCCCTTCGGCAGTCTCAGGAAGTCTATGGATACCTTCTCACAGTAATGTTTTTAAATGTTTAAAACACATAGAATTATAAAGGAAACCAATTATATTGAAATACAGTTATAAATATATATATATATTTTCCCATTTTTTAAAATTTTTAACATGTGCTTTTAAAACTTTAGGTTACAAATTTTTTCCCTTCCTCCCTCCCCACCTACCCTCATTGAAAAGGCAAGCATCTGGCTAAAGGAGACCCAAAAAATACTGAAAAAAGTAACACCTTAAAAAATAGCCTAACCCAAATGGCAAAAGAGGTCCAAAAAGCCAATAAGGAGAAGAATGACTTAAAAAGCAAAATTGACCAAATGGAAAAGGAAGTCCAAAAGCTTACTGAAGAAAATACTTCCTTAAAAATTAAAGTGGAGAAATTGGAAGCTAGTGACAATTTGAGAAATCAAGACTCTGTAACACTAATCCAAAGGAATGAAAAAATAGAAGAGAATGTGAAATATCTCATTGGAAAAACAAGTGACCAGGAAAATAGATGCAGGAGAGAGAACTTAAAAATTATTGGACTATCTGAAAGCCATGATCAAAAAAAGAGCCTAGACATCATCTTTCAAGAAATTATCAAGGAAAACTGTCCTGATATTTTAGAACCAGAGGGCAAAATAGAAATTGAAAGAATCTACTGATCACCTCCTGAAAGAGATCCCCAAAGGAAAACTCCTAGAAATGTTGTAGCCAAATTCCAGAATTCCCAGAAGATATTGCAAGCAGCCAGAAGGAAGCAATTCAAGTATGTGGAAACACAATCAGGATAACACAAGATTTAGCAG
>NW_020955033.1:9062646-9092502 GCF_900497805.2 Vombatus ursinus
TTGCTTCTCAAAATTCTTTTTGAGCTCTTCCATGGCCTGGTACCAATTCATATTTTTCTTGGATGCTTTGGATGTAGGAGCTTTGGCTTCGTTGTCTTCTTCCGTTTGTGTGTTTTGATCTTCTTTGTCACCAAAGTAAGGTAATATAGTCTGACTCTTTTCGTGCTGCTTGCTCGTGATCCTGGCCAATTACTTGAGTTATAAACTCTTTGTTAAGGTAGAGGTCTGTTTCCAGTGTGGAGAATGCACTGTCCCAAGCTTCGGGGTTTTGTGCAGCTGTTTTCAGAGATATTTCTGGGGAATTTTTAGTTCTTCCAAGGTGCTATGATCAAGGGCAAGATGTTTACTCCTTTCCTGTCCTGTGCTCTGGTCTATGAGTGACCACAAGCACTCTTTTCTGTCTTGGAACTGTGAGGAGGATTTCCTTTCCAGAACCAGTATAAGTTCCACCCCATCAGAGCTCCTCCTTGTGCCAGGACCGCCACCCAGAACTGTGACCCAGATCCAAGCACGAGCAAAGCAAGAGAATCCTGCACCAGCACTGACATCCTTGCAATCCCCCTCTGATCAGCCACTTGATTCCCCTTCAGTCTGTGGGCCAGAAGCTCAAGAAGAAGCTGCCACCCCAGGGCCACTTGGGGAATGGGGCTGGGATCCCGCGCTTCTCTCTTACCACAACAGAAACCTACTTTTCCCACTGACCTTCTAAGTTGTCTTTGGTGTTCATGGGATGAGAAGTCTGGAAACTGCCACAGCTGCCTGCAACTCAGTCCTCTGAGGCCTGCTCCAGGTTCGCTGCACCCTGCGTGCCCACGTCGAACTGCGTTCCTTTCCCAGCCTGGCGCTATATACCTTTCTGATCAACCATCCAGGTTGTCTTTGGCTGGAAATTTGTTTCACTTGTCTTTTTGTGGGTTCTGCTGCTTTAGAATTTGTTTAGAGCCATTTTTTATAGGTATTTGGAGGGGTTTGGGGGAGAACTCAAGCAAGTCCCTGCTTTTACTCCACCATCTTGGCTCTACCCCCCCATAAATATATTTTTAAAAAACAAGTTCACAGACCCAAGTTAAGAACCTCTGATGTAAACACTATGGTTAATCATAACTTCTTTGCAGCTCATGTCTGTCAATTGAATAGAATGAAAATGCAATGGAAGAAGTCAATAAATAGTTTGGAATACATAGAACTAAACAGGATAGACATCTGCATCTTGATCTGAAACACTAGGGGATTCTTCCTTGTACCCTAGCCCAACTGGGAGCTGAGCAGAATTAGAGAGAATCTTCTGGCTTTGATTTTACTAATAACTTGTAATGAATGAATGGATGAATGAATGAACAAAAAAGAGTTTCAGTTCTTGTTCTATCCAAAGCATGGGGCAGCTAGGTGGCAAGTAGATAGAGTGCTAGGCCTGGAATCAGAAAGACTCATCCTTGTGAATTCAAATCTGGTCTCAGATACTTACTAGCTATGTGACCCTGGACAAGTCACTTAACCTTGTTTGTCCCAATTTCCTCATTTGTAAAATGAAGTGAAGAAGGAAATGGCAAAGTACTCCAGTATCTTTGCCAAGAAAACCTCAAATAGAATTACAAAGAGGCAGACACAACTGAACGACAAAAATATCCGAACTACTGTGCTAAATGTCAGGACAACTTGAGGAAAGCCTCTTGTATGTTGAGTGGAACCTTAATGATAAACTCCTGGGACAACATGGATAACCTACAGGCTAGACCAATATAGATATGGTACAATCTCCTTCACTGGAGAGAATCCTTGAATTGAAGAGATCACAGATCTATTTGAGTTTTTACCATATGGCCTACAGTCACAATCATTGCTGTATGTCTTGTAGAACAGAACAAAACTACTTCCCAGCCTAAAATAATAGTCCCATAGAAGTTAAGTGTTGAAAGGGACCTCAGAGGTCACCCAATCCACGCTTGAGCATTCCATGATTTGCAACACTCAACTCATGCTTATGCCCACCATGCATATTGTTCTTAACAAACAATACTTTGGATAGGCCCTTGGAATTCATAATAACAAAATTCTGTCTTTTTTGTGGGCTTCGCAATGAAATTATCTTGAAAGGTAAAGATTTTGTTTAAAGCATACATGTATATGCTAAATTAAACCTCAATAGATGGTTTGTAGAACACAAATGTGTCTTTTTCATTCACATTAAAGTAATTTTGTCATTTATTGTCCAATAATAGGTCCCAAGACAAGCCCTATTTGGTCATTATTTAGGCCCTGATTGGTTCAGAGTAAATGTAAATAGCAATTGTTTCTGTTTTGGCCAGAAATGCTGAGTGTCTTTCCCCGCCCTGATTGATTTATTGTTGTTGTTGTTGTTTTGTTTTTGTTGTTGTTTTGTTTTTTTTTATTAGGTAAAGAGGCCATTCTCTGCCTCATTTCTTACCTAGCCTTAATCACAGGAACAGGTATTGCCTCAGCAAACTGAGACCTGTTAAAGACCTTAACTTAAAAAGTCCAAGGTCTCCCATTGTATTCAGGGCCATCTCCAGTCATCCTGATCTATATCTTGCCACTGAACCCAGATGGCTCTGGAGGAAGAAAGTGGGGCTGGTAACTTTGCACAGCCCTTCCTCACTTAAATCCAATCCACTAGCACATCTTGGCATCACCTCCCTGATGTTATGATCCTCCTGGAGAATGAAGAATAAACAACAACAACAATTTTGTCATGAGAGAGCCATCACACCAAAGTTGTTGCCCTGATTTAGTGTTTTAACCTCATTCATTCTCTTCTACCTCTATCAATCTCCTATGATTTAGGAGGAACTTTGCGAGTTAAACAGTCAAGGGAATTGACAGGTCAGATCAGATATATTTTATTAGTGCAGTGGATTGTAGTTGTCATCAGGATCATGTACTTAGGGAAAATTAATTCCTATGTAACCAGAAGGTGGCACTCAGGAGTACAGCCAGCTGAACTCCCAGTCATCTGAGCCAGGACCGGTGACCTAGGAATATAAGTTATGCCCCCTCCTTTTCACAGTCTTTTCAAGTCCCTAATGGTTCTCTGAGCAAAAGAAAGAGAGTGTCAGCCTAGTGTATTATTCACCCCTCCTGGTCCATCAGGCTCATAGGGGTATAAAGTCCTGTTGTCAAGGACCTCCAGGACCGGCAAGATTGGGGAGTTAGGAAGGGATGAGCTGCCATTGCCCACTGCCTCACCAGTTGCAAGCCAGCGGAGAGTCGACAATTCTCAAAAGAATTGGGTACACTCCTTCCCAAGAAGGAAACACACTGCGCATAGAAGCAAGAGCGAGCTTTATACTGTTAGTCTGGCCCACTTACCCTTCCCTCCAAGACTGATCCAAGTTACAATCAAAAGTTTCACAATTGGTTAGGTTCACAAATCCATATTCTAATTAGAGAAACCTCAATCCAAGTTACAATTGGTGGAAAATCTTGATCCTTTAGTTAGCATATGCACGAGGTTCACTGAGCCTGAGTAGTAGCAGATTTCTGTGCCTGGACATTGACCCCCAATGGGCTTAGACTGGTTTGGGCGTTGGGCTGTAAAGAGAGGAACCCTCTTGTCTTAACTGGCCTGAGGAATGTCACTCTCCCCTTAATTAGTTAGCCATTCAGCACCTTTCCTGTTTTTTTTGCAACTTATGTGGGAACCTAATAATTCAGCATTTCTCACAAGTCTCAAGGATTTTTCCTTTCTCCTTTAAGTAAACTATGGTCTCCCTTAACATTTGAACCTCTGGCAACTCAATAGGATGAATCCACTCCCTCAGCACTTTGTCCTTCCTCAGTTCCCACTCTCACTACTAACATTCAGGTAAGCAGAAACAGCACAAATTTGAATGGCCCACCCAAAATCAAATATATAGACACATTCATACTGAGAAAATATTTAAAAACCATTTGGTTTACAGAAATGACAATTTTAAAAGTGGTCATGGTTTGCTGATTCAAAGGGAATGAGTGGAGGCAAGGGTAGTGCACATCCATCCAATTCTCCTTTAGCTCATGTCTCTAATGGTGGAGGCTGGGGTGTACCAGGAAATGTTTAACAATTGACTCACTATGGGGAGGGGGGTGATGACAGCATGCTATGTCTTTAAGTTTTTTTTTTGTTTGTTTTTTTGTTTGTTTTAGGCAATTGAGGTTAAGTGACTTGCCCAGGGTCACACAGCTAGTAAGTGTGAAGTGTTTGGTCTGAGGCTGGATTTGAACTCAGGTCCTCCTGACTTCAGGGCTGGTGCTCTATCCACTGCACCACCTAGCTGCCCCCATGTCTTTAAGTTTAATCAGCATTATCAACACTTCCTCCATCTAGACAATTGGGGGAAAAAAAGCCAAACCTTGGTTTGTAGCTATCCTGCTTTCTGAAAAATGTTCAATGAAAATTTAACAATCAGCTCTCAATCCAGTTTGAGCTGGCTCAAAACAAGCTAATATCGTGTTAGCTAACAGGTGAGAGGCTTTCTGCCCTGGAGAAGCAGAGGGGAAATTCAATGCTTGATAGCTTCACCACAGCCCATTTGCTGTATCTCAGATGCTGACCGGCTAGTTCTGAGTTTCTGTTGCTGGCTTGTAGCTATGTCTAATGTCACTCCGCCCTCCTTCTCTGGTAGAGTTCTGCCTTGAGGCTCCTACTGGAAAATCACTCTGATTCTAAACCTCTCTCATTCTCCACCAGTTTTCAAGGCTGTACTATCTTTTCTTCCTCCCTCCTTGATTCTCCATCTCTCACTTGCTTGGCTTGATTTTTTTTTTTTGTTTCATTTTCCACCAGTCTCCTTAAAGATTAGTGTCAAACAAAAAATAAGCTAGTTGGCCTCAGGTAAATTCTTGAAACCCTTCATTCCTTAGAGAAAGTTGGATTAAGAGTTTGCCTACAAATAAATAGTTCTTAGGGACAGCTAGACAGTGCAGTGGGTAGAATGCCTTCACATCTGCCTTCAATAATATGGGAATTTGTTTTGGTTGAATATATGTTTGTAACATGGATTATATTTTTCTTTCTCATTTTTTGGGGCAAGGGGAGGTGTGTGGGAGAGAGAGAAGGAAATCTTTGTTCATTAACAAAAATATTTAATTTTTTAAAATCAGGCCTCAGATACTTAATAGCTGTTACCCTGGACAAGTCACTTAACTGCTTTGCCTCAGTTTCCTCATCTGCAAAATGAGCTGGAGAAGGAAATAGCAAACCACTCCAGTACCTTTGCCAAGAAAACTCAAATGGGATCATGCAGAGTCAGACACAACAGAACAACAAAATTCAGTTCTTACCCCTTGTACTGTTTGTATTCCCTTTTCTGAGGCACTCCAAAAAGCTTGGTTATACTTAAAATTTATTTTTTTAAAATGATAAAATCAGAGAGTTAGAAGGGATTCCTATGTAGACCACATTTGAACAAGAATCTTTTCTATAAAATCCCAGGCAAACTATCATATAGCCTTTGCTTGAAATCATTCAGTGATCTGGAGCTCCCTCATAGCCCATTCTGCTTTTGGACAGCTCTAATTGTTCTGGAGCTTTTCTTAAATCAGTTCTGAAAACTAATCCTAAAGTTATCACCAATTTCTCTAGATGTTTATGAAGCCAGAGATAACAATCCCTCTTCTATTAAAATAGATCTTCAAATCCCAAAAGACAACTGTCATGGCATCCTCTGAGTCCTCTCTTCTCCAGGCTAAGTGTAAGCAGTTTCTTCAACCATTCCTCCTATGGCAAGATTTGAGGTCTCTCAGTATCCCGGTCATTCTTGTTTGAATGAATTCCAGTTTATCAGTGTATTTCCTAAAATGTGACGCTTAGAACTGAATACACTATTCCAGACAGTGTGAATCTGCTGGAACACAGCAGATTGTCTCCTTCCTCATTCTGAAATTCCTCATTCTATTAAGTGTATCTGTTAATTGTCACTGTCATTACCTGACCAGGCCACCTTTTATATTTATCTTCATTAAATGATTATACATATACATTTTATCTTATTATATTTGGTCTATTGTTCTATACATTAGGATCTTTTTTATTCCTTTCGAATCTTTTTGAAAGTTCTGTCATTGAATATTGTCAATGCCCAGATTCTTCTTCATCCAAGTCACTTATAAAAATATTAAGTAGAGCCCATGGCTCTCCATTAAAGACCTTCCTCTAGGACATCAGTCCATTTGACTACCCTTTGGATCTGAAAATTTAAGTAGTTCTAAACCACCTCAAGTCCTGCCAACACCCTAATCTTGTCCACAAGAACATTGTGAGAAACTATGACAAATGGATTTCTGGAAACTAGATATATTGTATCTATAGCATTCTGCTAATCTAATAATCCTCCCAAAAAAAGGAAATCAGGTTTGACTGGTTTGACTTGCTCTGAATATGCAATGGAATCAAATTATATTCCAAAATAATGTGGTTGCTAATCTCTTCCACAGTCTTACTAATTTTCAAAGCATGTTATAAATGACACAATTAATATAGTTGTAGGATTAATTTTATCTGTCCTGGAATTAAAGCAGGTTAAAAAAATGAGTAAGAAAGTAATTTAAAAGCATGACATATTAAAAATTTAGACAATTTGTAGCTCTTAGAATTTTACCTGTTTAAGTAACAAATAAATATTAACAACATATAAACTACTGAAATGTTTGCTTAAATTTTTGTCAAAAAAGCTATAGAAACCCATAATGGAAATCCTAAATGTCTATTATTTTAAATAGTTTTTTTAAATTTAGGTTTATTTTATAGTGCTGTGGATCTAAAATGTCCCTCTCTAATCATAATGTCCTGTCATTCTGCATTTTTCACTGCCTCATTTCTTCCTAACCAGTTTTTTCTTATTATTTATGACCAAGTCTTTTGATACCTCCCTATTCTCTACCTACATCAACCACATCATAGTATCACAGATTTTGAGCTAGAAGCAAGCTCAGAGATCACCTAGTCCAACCCCATCATCTTACAGATCAGCAAATGGAGACCTAAAGAGATGAAGCAACTTATCAAGAGCCTAGGCACCAACTGACCAAAGTGGAATTTGAACCAAGGTCCTTTGACTCCAGATCTAGTGTTTTCCCTCTTCATGGCACTGCCCCTCTGGTATCACTTTCATTCTTTTAGAGTTTTCTACTACTGAACTGCTGAAAACAGCTGAAGAATGTCACAAAACTATGCTTACTCAGTCCCCTACAAATTCATGCTATCTAATCTCAACTGGACCCTCATAGTTTCAGTGTTAGACTTCTTACCACACACCCCTCAGCAACTCTACCAACCCTTCCTGTCCCTTTGCAGTTCCCCAATAGCCCTACTCCCCCTTCTCAAAAAATGACCTCATCACCTACTTTACTGAGATTGAGGCTCTCTCTTAACTCCCCTCCTCAGAATCTCTTTAGATACTCACCTTTTCTTTTCTCCTTACCTCTAGTTTCAGAGTAAAGTACTATGTATTCAAACCAATACCTCCACTTGTACCCTATTGTCTTCTTTAGGACAGCTTGCCTCACTAATCATTCATTCTCTCTTTTGAGAATTTTTCCCAGTTCCATTCTCAATTTTTCCCAGTTTTCTTATTCCTCACTTCCAAACATAAGATCTCCCGCCCTAAGGAAAACCCTCCCTTGACTACATGGGATCATAAGTAACTTTAGAGAGAGCAGTTTCAGCAGAATGAAAAAGTCAGAAGTCAGATTGTAAGGGTTTAAGAAAAGAGTGAATAGAGAGAAAGAGTATTGTATTCTACACCTATTGTCGAGGGCTTTTTTGAGGAGTTTAGCTACAAAGGGTAGAAGAGATATAGGATGATAGCAGGAATGGAAGGATCATGTGAGGTTTTTTTTATTTTGTTTTTTTTTTCAGGATAGGGGAGGCATGGGCATGTTTATAGGCAGTGGATTGAAAATAAGTGAATGGGGGTAATAGAAGGGGAAATATGTTGGAGGAGACTGGATAGAATGGGATTGCTTGAACATGTAGAGGGGTTAGCCTTGGTAAAGAGTGTTCCAGTATTCCAGAGGGTGCAGTGAAAGGGCTGGGTGGAGTTAGGATGAACCTTTGCGGTAGAAGGGTTGAGGGTGATAGGAATGAGGAATGGAGTGGTAAAGAGTGTTGGTGTTGAGTGGGATTTTAATGATGATCTACAGGAGTTCAGACATGAAGTTATTCAGACAGAGTTACTCAGATGCGGTTGGGTTTTTTTTTCTTTTTCCTTTTTTCTATTTGGTGAGGCAATCAAGGTTAAGTGACTTGCCCAGGGTCACACAGCTAGTATGAGTCAAGTGTCTGAGGCTGGATTTGAACTCAGGTCCTCCTGACCACAAGGCCAGAGCTCTGTCTACTGTGCCACCTAGCTGCCTCTAGAGTTACTCAGATGTGAAGAGTATGACCAGGTGTGAGAATGTTCATCACTGAGTGGAGAATATCACTCCTCTACCCACAAAGGACAGGGGTAGTGGGAAATAGGAGGCCTGAAGTTGAAGGAAAGGTTGCTCTTTTTTCCTGCAGAGGTTCTCCATGTCCCATTTGGGAGACTGGGCTGGCAGCAGGAGATGAAAGTGCCTTGTGCTGGTACAGATGGAAGTGGTTGCTTTGGGACAGATGGAAGATGCCCAGCCTGGCCCCTGGCAGCCTTTCCTTGGGGAACATGCTGAGCCAAGCAGGTACTGGAAGACTCAGGGTGCTAGTGTACCTGCAATCTGAGGTCTTACCTGAGGATACTGGTTGTGAGGCCACAAAAAGAGGTCATAGACTCCAGGAAGATGCTCAATCTGGCCCGCAGCAGCCTTTCATATGACATGTGAAGTCAAAACATATTCCCATATTAATTGCTAACACTTTCTACAAGTCCTTTATAGGTGATGGTTATTTGATGAAAAGACCTTAGAGTAGCTAAATTCAAGTGGAGAAGAAGAGAGAAATTTTCTAGTTGGGTGGTGAGGATCAACAGCCAAACTCTGAGTAGAGACGTAGTTTCATGAGGTCCAAAAGTTCCTGAATGGACCAATAACATTGAGGCTTGCAGTCTAGAGTTGTGAGATATCTTAAGCAAATGAATTTCCTCCCTTGTGTTTTTCTGCCAGGTTCCTGTAAATATGTGTGTCCACTCTTTGCTATAGCTATTGAGTTCATTAATGAAAGAATGTGCTCTAGTTTTTATGTGTATTGTGGTATATCCTCTCTCTCTGTCTCTGTCTCTCTCTTTCTATATACATATCTATGTGTGTGGTGCGTGTGTATGTGTTTGTGTGTGTGTGTGTGTGGGTGTCTGTCTGTCTGCGTAGACAGATAGACAGATAGATAGATAGATAGATAGATACATAGATAGGTAGATAGGTAGATAGATATGTAGATATGTCCTTGTCCTCAAACACCCAGCCTACTGAGGCCCTCTCAACCTAGAATATTCATCTGTAAGGCTCCCTTCTCACATTGTTAAGTTCCTCCTGGAGCCTCCACTTTGTGGAGGGTCCCAGGCTGGTCTTCATTCCCCTCCCGATCCTGTTCTTGGTTTTCAGACTTCAACACCATGCCCTGCGCTAGGTACCCCATTGCCCTTTCAACTACTATTTGTATGTTGTCTTCCCCCATTAGAATGTAAGTTCCCTGAGGGTAGAGACTATCTTTCTTTTTGATTGCACTCAGCCCAGTATACAGTAAGCACTTAATCAACACTTGTTTCCTTCCTTTCTTCATTTATTTGCTTTAATATAGCACTATCTGTAATATTATTACTTCTTCTGGATTATTATTAAGTAAATGGTTATTTTTAAGATCCCAAAGTGTCATTATTGTCAGTGACTGGTTGTATTTTGGAAAGAAAATACACTGGATGTTTTCCATCCAATGGCTCTAAAAGAGCCATCATGATCAGTATGGGAAGTGTATTTTCTTTCAGCAAGATTATCCCTAACACCCTGAGAAAATGGAAACGTAACCATGAGGTGGTGATCTGTCTCTAGGAAATTAGATCTGATAGTATAAGAGCAGGTTGGGGTGATTTAAACAAATCCAAGAAACAGTGTGAGTGTTTATACTTTGTAGGACCTACTATAACATTCTTGTTAAATTTTGAAGACATCAGAAAAGACTATCACATTTGTGGTGTTTTATGTGTATTCATAAAAGCTGAACTCCATACCTGTAATCTACTCCGTTTTCATCTCTACTTTTGGCATCCTTCATTTCCTTGTAGGATAACCTTAGGTACTATCTCCTACATGAAGTGCTTCCTTATTTCTCCCAGCTTTAAAGGGTTTTCTTCCCCCTCAAATTTTCCTAGAGTACATAATCTGGATCCCTACATTGTTCCTATCATACTCTACCTTGAATTATATTTTTCTGTGTTTTTAGTGAAGGTTTGTTAAATTAAAATTAATTGACTTACATGGAATTGATTTAGATTCAAGATTTTCAACCTCTGTATCAAAACATTCTACTATAGTACCCCACTTTTCCTTTTGCCTAACTCCCTTTCTGTATTCCTACCTGTTCTTCTTGACCCCTTACCATCAATTCATGTCCTTCAGGTAACCCTAGAATCTATCCATTCTTCCATTAGTTTTCTGTATCTGGAGTCAGCCAAGTTTCAAGAAACACACGCTTGTGGTAACTGCAGACTTTGGGGATCTGTGTTGATTCCTGATATGATTCCTCCATGGTGTCTCTGGAGTATGCATGTGGAACAGAGTCAGAATTTGAAAACTGGACTAAAGGGCATTGCTATTCAGTGTTTTCAGGCTTCATATTGCAAACTGTGAAAATTAGGGTACATCAAGCAAAGAAATCAAATTATGTACATCCATATGTATATCATTCATGGTTTGTTTTTAGAAACATTTTTTGCATTTAGATATATGGAAAAAGTAAGATTTTAAACTGAAAGCAAGAGAGTATATTAGGTAAAGAGATTCCTTTTGCCTTTGAAAATTCTCTGATTGCTTTCTCAGAATTCCCACCAGTTACACAGCTTCTGGGTGTAGTGTAGCCAACAGACATGTTACTCCCTTGCTCAGCTGGGAAAGTCCCTTGCTAGGCTTTGCTAGGCTCCTGGGCTGCTTTACCCACTCAGCTGCTACTGGCTCCAATTGTCAGCAATATCTCTTTGATGACTTTGGTGGATTTCCTGGTCTCTTGGGAAATCTGGGTGCTCCCATTTCAAGATACTCAGCCTTTTCCTATCTCTTATCTCAAGATATTCAGTCTTCTAGGAATGAAGTAACACAACAGAAGCACCATAGGCTTAGAGATAGATGGAGGCCAAATAGGGAAGGGGTTCCCTCAATGGGTGGCTCACAGGGCTTCTTCTTTACTCAAAAGTGGCCATGGGAGTGAGTGAGAGATTGTCCTCTCAAACCTTTTGTATGTATACTAAATTTTGGCTCATCCTCTACTGAATTATTAGTCCTTCCAGCTTCTCAGTCAACTAGAAGATATTCCATAATCACAGTCACTTACTTATGCCCCTCAGGGAGGAGAACCTGTGGCCTTCTAGGTCCTTGGGTACAGCCTTTTGACTGAATCCAAATTTTACAGAACAAATCCTTTTATTAAGGGGATTTGTTCTGTGAAATTCGGATTCAGTCAAAAGGCTGCACTTGGAGCCCTAGAAGGCCACTTGTGGCCTCGAGGCTGCAGGTTTCCCACCCCTAGTGACTAGGGCCTAGTCACTCATGCTTAGATACTGGCTCACAGTTCCACATGTTAGATGAGCAGCAGCCAGCAGGTTATAGAGGTAAACTCTCTGTGTTACCCACCAAGAGGGCCAAATCAGAGCAGGTTCTTAAGTCTGGGCCCTCACCCATTACATATGTAAAGCATTTTGAAAGCTTTAAAATATTATGTGAATATCAATTATTGTTATCATCAGTTCATTTCCCTTCTCTGTTTATACTGTAATATATAAACTCTTACTACCTACTGAGTGATATATGGTGGCTTGATCTTATGCTATACTATTATACTTTGCCTGATTTTTATAGTGCTATTTTCCTTTTTTTTGCAGCTGTTATTACATACTGTTTTTTAGTGTGTCTGCCCCTAGGATAGGCATTCTTAATCTTTTTTCATGTCATGGCTCTCTTATAGACAAACTGAAACTTATAGACCCTTTCTTAGAATGTTTTTAAATGCATAAAATAAAATGCATAGGATTATAAAGAAAATCAGTTATATTGAAATATAGTTGTCAAAAATTAGAAAAACAAGTTCATGGTCCATGGATAAAGAATCCCTACCTGGGAACTTCTTGTGTTATTTCTAAATTACTGTTCCCTAAATCTAAAAACAACTGAAATTTTCTAAATGGAATCAGACTTCTAAGATATTGAATCAATAATTGCATTTTATGCACATTTCTAAGTTAACTTCTAGTTAAAGGCTTGAGGGGAACTCTACCTTCTCTGTTGGAGTTAAACCTTTATGATCATTAATTTCTCTTGCTGCCTTACTTACAGATTTTCAGCTATATTATGGGTAGCTGGATTTGCCTAAAATCTGACTACCAGAGAAGTGGGCATCAATATACATATATAAACATGTGTATACATACATCTACACATGGATATATGAATACATACATATGTGTATGTGTGCACATATATATTTATATATATTCCTAGGTTTCAAATGTGAATCATTTGCTTAAGAAGGGAGATTGATTCATCAATAACCATCTCTAGATATATCTAGACTTCTGAAGATTGATAGATCAATCTCCCTTCTTATGTATGTGTATGTATACACACACATATACAATATAGGTATATACACACATACATAAATATTGATATATGTATATACACATATGTATATGTAAGTGTGCATATATATATACATACATACATACATACATATATCACAATATTTAAACATATCCAAACAGTTGAAGTACAGTGACTAGACTTTGATTTGCCATTTCCTTTTTTTTTTTAAAAGACAGCACATTTATGGTTGCACAGCCTTACTTTTTATTGCTAAATAGTGCTGTACTGTATTGAGGAGTACATTTTGATTGATAACAAAAGTCCACATCAAAAATTTTCTGTAGACTGTCTTAAGAGCTTCTCAATGTTTGTTCCTGGTTCACCCCCTCGTTACTTCTGGATTACCTAAAGATATTGTGATTGAAGACAATACCAAAATGCTGCCTGGGAAATATGGCAAAACTGCTACTTTACTCTCAAAGATAAGTCTTCACATAATCTTGCTAACAGTAATTCATAGTATATGATGAAAATGTACCCCTTTTACTATTTCTTTTTTTTTATTTTATTTTTAGGCAACTGGAGTTAAGTGACTTGCCCAGGGTCACACAACTAGTAAGTGTCAAGTGTTTGGTCTGAGGCTGGATTTGAACCCAGGTCCTCCTGACTTCAGGGCCAGTGCTCTATCCACTGTGCCACCTAGTTGCCCCCCCCCCACACTAGTTCTTTTTGAAGAAGAATTTCATACACTCAACTCATATTCCCAATAAAGCTTTGATTACATTTTACATACATCTCAAATTAGTAACAGAATTTGTAGCAGGAGTAACAAGTTAAAATATTGAGGAAAAAGAAGCAGTCTTCAAAATATTGCTTTATTTCCAGAGAAACACTCCAAGGGCTCTAATGAAAGCTGAATATCATAGCCATGCAAATATCTGTCCAAATGAAAACAAAGGATACATCCAGCCAAGAGAGGAAAACAAAGGCATCACACAAGAGCAGCTTGAAGGAGACACTGTATCTTTTTCATGAGGATAGTCTACATCAGCTAAAACTTGTACTGTAGCTGAGCAGAACTTAGACTAAAGGAGAAACGCAAAAATGTTTCTGCTAATAAATTTTTCAGAGGGTTATACATTCAGAAAAGATGAGGTTTAAGGTTTTTGTTTTGTTCTGTTTTTGGTGGTTGTTTTTTTTAACCTCCAGTAAGTATAGAATTAAAGGCAGGTAATATAGAAAACAATGAATTTATTCACTATTATTATTGGGAATAATTTTACTACAAAACCAATTCATCAAGTATTTATTAAGCATTTACCATGTGCCAACCACCTTTCTAGGCACTGGAGATACAAATACAAAGGATAAAATAATCTCTGAGACAAGTACATATAAATATATATGCATATAAAGTTAATAAATATAAATATATACAAAGTAGTTAAGTACAAGATACAACAGGAAGGAAGGCACTAGGGGTTAAGGGTTCAGGAAAAGATTCACACAGAGTGGCATTTGAGTATCATTTTACAGAAAGATGGGGACTCTATGAAGTAAAGGTAAGGAGGGAGGGAATTCCAGGTACAGGAAATACTAATGTTCCAGTAATGCTCTAGTAGACTTTTCTATAGGTAAATAATTGAGTCCTTTACTAATTCTGGAGTATTATAGTATCAGAACTCCAATAATTACTACTGCTAAAAAATGAAGAAAAGCATTACTTATATTTAAAAAATAACATTTTGGTGGAAATGTTTTTAGACAGCTGACAACATTATTATATTCTTTCTTTGCTATTTTGCTTTCATAGAATTTTAAAGTTGCAATTTTACACACAAGGAAAGTGAGACCCAAAGAGTTAAAATGATTTGCTCAAGGTAGTAGACCTAGACTAGAATTTAGGTCTCCTGACACTTAGTTTGATTTCTTTCCATTATGCCCCAACCTCTCTTCATGACAGCTACAGCCAGAAGACAAATTTGGGGAATTATCCAAAAGGCTTGATTTCTGGTGGAGTGGAGGAAAGCTATTGAAAATACTGCCTTCTATACATTGATCTTTTAGAAATAAGGGCCTAGATCACCTCCCACGCAATCTCTTTTGCATTATTAATATCTTCTTCAGTTCATTGATCTTCAGAAGGTCACGGAACTTAGCACATTTATTTAGCCTAACATCACCTAACTGAAAGAGGAAACATTCTTAGATAAGCTGAAACGGAACTTGAAAATATTTTATTGCTATTAATGTTCCAGTGGCATTATTTATGGAGAAGTGCATTGTTTTCAACCATCAAAAGACAAAAACTGCCTTTCAAATTTTTCTTGTATCTCAAGCACCATGAGTGATACATCTTAAAATAAACCAAGAAATGAATGAATGGATGAATAAGTCAACAAATAAATAAAAGAACTCATACTTCCAAATGAGTGTTATTACCTTAAAAGCAGTCACCTTGGAAGGCTATTATATTTATTTTGACAAAGCTCAGAATGTATTTAGAGCTCTTCTTTTGGTGTTCCCCAAAATGCCTGCAGAACCTACAGTATCTTCTTTTGAATATCTTCAGCAGCGACAAATCTTTGTCTTCTGAGGATCAATTTTTTTTTGTTGGGACTAGCCAAAAGTCATTTGAAATCAAGTATGATAAATCAAGTTTAAAAAACAGTAAATAAGACTATTTTTGGTAAATATATGACACTTATATGTAAGGTATATGAGTGGGACTGTTTATGATCTAAGGTCTAGCTCACCTTTGCAGAGAGTAGGAGCAGGACCAGCACGTTAGTTAGAAAGATGGAGAAGCAGGATCTGGTGCCATTAGAAGCGGGGTAATCTTTACTATATTTAGAAGTATCAGGCTAAAATATATCCATCTGCCACCTCTCAAAAATGTCTAGTGTAGGATTATTAGGCTGTATTTAAAAGGAAAATGACTTCTCTGATCTTCCTTAAGGGGAAGGGTATATACAAAAGACCATAAAAAACAGTGAATAGTTAATTCATTTACCTAAGCAAAACAGCAAACAGAAATGGAAGATTAGATTAAAATATGCCAAAATAAATCAGCTCTTCTGGGGGGAAGGAAATAAGATTTTATCTCAAACCAGGATGAAGGAATGTTATTAGCTAGGGGAGATTCCCCTCTCAGCAGCCTCTAGAATTTCAAGACTTAAAGTTAAGGAACATGATGGGGCTGGTCCCTGTACATGTACATGTCTCCAAATACTCTAGTTCAACATTCAAAGTCTCTCTTGACCACCTTCCTGAAACTCCTCTTTCTATGTGTCTCCAAAATTCCTGTCCCAAGATTCTACCACAAACTGAAGTCCCTTACTTAGGTAAGGGTAAGGTACAGCTTTAAGCTCAGCTTTCTCTCAGTTAATCAAGAGTTTTGTCTCTAGGGGTATGCCAATATAGCCAGTTGATATCACAGTGCAGGCCTGTGAATATAGCAAAGAGGATATCTGAACAACAATATGTCCCACAAACTTCGTCTATAGTCATCACTATGCTGGCAAATATTTATCATCTGGCTCTCCAAAAAAAAGTGTATGTAAATATATATATGTGTGTGTATATATATATATATATATATATATATATATATACACACACACACAAATATATACATATATATATATGAAGATGACTCTCAGATTTCTTTATCCAACCCTAATCTCTCTTCTGACCTCTAGTCTCATATCACCAACTGCTTATTGGACATCTAAAGCTAGATGTCCCATATATTTCAAACTTGACGTGCCCAAAACAGAACTCATATCCTTCCTATCCACCCACCCACCTCCAAAACTTTCCCCTTTATCTAAATTTCCTGTTTTTATTGAGGGTTCCACCATTCTTTCAGTCACTCAAGCTTGCAACTTTAGTATCATCCTTGATTCATCCCTCATATATCCAATCTGATGACAAATCTTGTAATTTCTACCTTCATTACATCTCTTGTATATTTCCTCTTATCTCCACTCACACAGCTACAACTCTGGTATAGGACCATTTCACCTCTTGCCTAAACTATTATAGGAACCTGATGGTTGGCTTCCCTGCCTCAAGTCTCTCCCCAATCAAGTCTGTCTTCCATCTTGTTGTCAAAATGATCTTCCTAAAGTGCAAATTTGACCCTGTTGCCTTCCTCAATAAACTCCAGTATCAAGATAAAATTCTCTATTTGGCTTTTAAAGCTCTTCATAACCTGGCCCCTTCCCACTTTTCTGGTCTTCTTACACATTACTCCCCTCCACGTATCCTAAGATGCAGTAACACTGTTTTCTTTGCTGTTCCTCACACCTGACAGTCCATCTCCAAACTCCATGCCTTTTATGCCTGCCATACTCTCCCTTCTCACCTTTGCCTCTTAGTTTCTCTGGCTTCCTTCAAGACTCAGCTCAAATACCACTGTGCAAGAGGCCTTTTCCTGTTTCTTCCACTGCCTTCCTCATGAGTTTATCTCCTTTTTATATTGCATACAACCTTTACGTCTGTAGTTGTTTGCATGTCTTTCTCTTCAATTAGAATGCGAGCTCCTTGAGGGCAAAGATGTTGAGTTGTTTTTGTTTGCTTATTTGTTTTTGCCATTCTTTGTACTTTCATCACTTAGTACAATGCCTCACATGTATTAAGACCTTTAAATAAATACTGAGTTCAAATCTTGTCTGTTAGTGTGACCTTTGACAAGTTACTTAACCTCTTTGGGACTCAGTTTCCTCATCTGTAAAAGGAAGAGGTTGGATTCAATGATGCCTAAGGTCTCTGCTAGCTTTAATCTATAATCTTATGATTTGGAAACCAATGATTTTATAACCCGATCCTCTGTACCAGAGCTCAATTGCCTGTCCCTAGACTGTGCCTGGTGGCAGAATTCAAGATTTGATACTTCATAAACTCTAAAATGGGACAGCTAAGTGGCACCGTGAGTAGAGTGCCAGGCCTGGAGTCAGGAAGACTCTTCTTGAGCTCAAACCTGGCATCAGACACTAGCTGTGTGACCCTGGGCAAGCCACTTAACCCTGTTTGCCTCAGTTTCCTCATCTATCAAATGATCTAGAGAAGGAAATGGCAAACCACTCTAGTATCTTTGCCAAGAAAACTCCAAATGGGATCATGAAAAGTTAGACGTGATTGAAAAACCGATTGAAAAACAAACAAAACCCTATAAAGTACTATATAAATGTATCCTGATCTGTTGCAGATGATTCAAGACTTAAAACGATTTCACAAAAGAGTCAAACTGAATATTGTGTGACCCAGTGCCCTAAGCTGTGGGCTTATACACCTCAGACTTATCTTCCAGGAAAGCCCCCAAAAGGGGAAAGACCCCTCTGGCCTGAGAATTAGCTCTGGGAAATATATAATTCATATCCGTATCTCTACAGTTGAGGGTTAAAGGATCACTAGCTCCTGTTAAAGCACTCAGGGCAACAAGGAATATCAGGTTCTTCATTTTATCTTTAATCTTTATGTTATCCCACAGCAAATTCAGAAAATACAAAAAAGACTCACAGTAGCATAAAAATAATCAAGACAATTCTCCTTCCTCTCCAATCCTACTTATCTTCAAGGCCCTGTACAGTTCCTTAGAGTCAGAGAACCAAACTTGTGGTTTGGACTATCCTCAGCAGGGAAATAAACTTGTGGCTGTTAGACTGATAACCCCTCCAACATTGTAGATTGTATCATTTTTATCCTGGGGGTACATACTGTGTGAGCCTGTAGCTTTATAGTACTACCCTGAGGGCTTGGACTCTCCCAGCAGGAAAATATTAGGCAATTCCCCAAACATTCTAGAGAATCCTTCCTTCACCCTAGAAAAGTGTATGGGACTCTAGCCTTTTAGCTCTACTTTAAGATCTTGGAATAATTCTAGAAAGTTAACAAATTTGCGATTATTAGAGACAACCTTCTTCCCATTAGACCTGCACTGTTCAAATAATTCGTGATAATAAGATAAGGCAAAGTCCGCATCTTTTACTTTCCCATGTGGTGGTTTTAGTTCCTTGCTGCCAAGTCAGGGATCATGTTTGTTCTCTGCCCCAGTGGCCTCTTATTAGGAGGCTGGATCCCCAAATTCTCAAACCTGGGGTTGCTAGAGAGGTAGTCCAAGGCTGGTGGTAGCTCAAGTATTATCCACCTCTCTAGATGGCTGAAGTTTGGGATTGAGATTATTGCGACTTGGCTATGTGGTTACCTTCTGCACATCTTGGGCTAAAAGCTGAGATAAAAATTATCTGTGAGTCCATTGATTACATACTGCTATCAATCATTAAATCAATGATGCAGAGATAGCTAACTGCTATTTTTTAAAATTTTTATTCTCAGAGTACAGGCTCAACTGTATACAAAAGTCAGTGAGCTTAGAGCATCAGCCTCAACAACCTTATGTAGAATGTATTACATTCTACATACATAAGCAACACAGGAAAATAGAATTTTATAGAAAGCAAGAAGGAAAGACAAGGTTTACATGTCTAGAAATAAGAAACAAAAATGGGAAAATAAGGACACTCACTCTCTGGTCAAAATTGGAGCTGTGAGTTGTTTCCCAACCTTAATTCTGCAGGTGCTGTGACCTTCTAGCTTTCAGGAACAATGTTTGGAAGCTCAAAATAGAGACTGGGGCATTGTCCTCTTCTTATCATAGTGGTGACAAGAAGTACGAGCCAGTCTTTCTCTTGTCACTGTTGCAGCAAGAAGCCTGAGCCAGAAATACTCTTGTCACAGAGCTATAAGCTTCCTTTCCCTTTACAAGGCTTGAACCAAAAATTTGGATTCCAGGAATTCTCTTCTTGGTGTGTGTGGATAAAAGTAAATGCAACTCATATATGAGTGTGTATGTGTATGTGTATATGTATGTGTATATATATGTGTATGTGTATGTGTACATATATATATATATATATACATACAAATATGTATATATATGTGTGTGTATATATGTGTGTATATAAATTTGCCCTAAAGCAAACAATGGCAGTTCCCAGGGAGGAAAACTTCCCAGCATCTAAATTTGTTTTTAGCTCTTCTGGGGCTCTTTTTAAAAGATCCACATTTTCAACTGATCCTCATTTTTATAGGTAAATTCAAAGAGGGTGACTCTGACACAATTGATTCATCATAGCCCAAGCCTATAAATTCATCCCAATCAATGAGATAAATTCAAAACAAGTTTCCCTAACCTATAGGCTCATCAAGTTGATCAGGAACTCCACTATAAAAGCAATAGGCCTTAGTTGTGGGAACATTTCTCACACAAGATTAGGCATAGGGCTTATGCTTAGATATTCAGAGACTTTAAGAAACAAGGGAAGAGAGATTTAGGGAGAAGAATATACACAGGTGTCAGTCACTGGAGAGGTACTGCTGGATCTCTGGTGTAATGCTCTTCTAGAGACAGCAAGAGGTCACTGGGTCCATGACCCTTTGAGAGACTATTTTCCACACTTGGCACATCCAAGTTATCCCATGCCCCCATTAGTCTTCTCTTCCACATATGTGTAAGAGTTGGATAGGTGGAGACAGTAGTAGTAGAAAAGGGAAAAGGTGAAGTATCCCATCTCCATCAGGTCTAGGTTTGATTGCAGGTACCAAGCCAAGTTAGTATGGCTTCTCACCTAAGGAGTCAGTCAACCCTAGGTTCTAAATCCCTTTAGGGAATGCTCCATATGGTCAAAGAAGCTCTATATGGATATTTCTGAAATAGGAAGACAACTTTTTAAAAAGTATTTATTGATATCTTTTGTTTTTTTTTAAATAGTCATAATTTTCCTCAGTATCTCTTTCCTTCACTCTCTCAAAGAACCATCCCATATAATAAATAATTTTTTTTTTTAGGCAATTGGAGTTAAGTGACTTGCCCAGGGTCACACAGCTAGTGTCAAGTGTTTAGTCTGAGGCCGATTTGAACTCAGGTCCTCCTGACTTCAGGGCCTGTGCTCTATCCACTGTGCCACCTAGTTGCGCCCCCATAAATAGTATTTTTTAAAGAAAAAAAAATCTGCATAACTGAGCAATACATTGAAACATCTGAAAATTTGTGCAATGTACACTTGTGGACCTCTCACCTCTCTGCAAAGTGGTAGTATGGGGGTGTCTTGTCACATCTCTTTCAAACCATGGTTGTTCTTTAAAATTTTTGCCACATTCCCTTTTGATTTTTTTTTTCTTGGTGTATATGTGTATGGCCCAGAGTGAATGTAAATAGCAATTGTTTCTGTTTTGGCCAGAAACGCTGAGGGTCTTTCCCCTCCCAGATTGATTTTTTTGACTAGGTAAGGAGGCCATTCTCTGCCTCATTTCTTACCTAGCCTTAATCACAGGAATGAGTTATTGCCTCAGTGAAATTGAGACATGTTAAAGACCTTCTCTCTTTTTTTTTTTAAGACCTTCTCCTAAAAAAGGCCAAGATCTCTCTCTCACTGCATCCAGGGCCATCTCCAGTGATCCTGACCAATATCTCACCACTAGACCCAGATGGCTCTGGAGGAGAAAGTGAGGCTGGTGACTTTGCACAGCCCTCCCTCACTTATATCCAATTTACTTGCATGTCATGGCATCACCTCTCTGATGTCATGGTCCTCTTCTAGAATGAAGGACCAAACAACAACCTCTGTGAATAGAAAATAGGAACTGCCCCACTAGGGACCCAACTGGAACTGGCCAGTTGGGCAACACAGTTCCTTCCTTCCTTCCTTCCTTCCTTCCTTTCTTTCTTTTTTCTTTTTTTCTTTCTTTTTCTTTCCTTCCTTCCTTCTTCCTTCCTTCCTTTATATACATTTATATAACATATTAATATTAATAATATTAATATTAATTAATTCTTTCTCTCTTTCTTTCCATTCCCTCTGCTAATATAGGGCATTACACCCTTACCTGCAGGTGCTGTGCTCAAAGGAATGTAAATTTTGACCCCTGAAACTTTTTTTCTTAAAGACTGCACATTAAAGCCAAATCACTAGCTCTCATTGATTGGCCAACAATAGGTCCTAGGCCAAGCCCCAGTTGGTCATTGTTTAGGACCTGATTGACTCAGAGTGAAGGTAAGTAGGAGTAAAAGAGGAGAGCAGAGGAAGCCCTTCCCCTCCCCACTCTTCTGGGGATGAGCTGTGACCTTTACTCTCTGTGCAGGAAATAAGATGAGCCAGAAAGAGGGTCTTTAAAATCCTACCCAAATAGTGGCGGACGCAGAGAACCTCCATATTGGACAATCTAGGCATGCACCAAATACATCTCAGGGCATTGTCTCTCTAAATGCAAAAACAACATGAACATTTCTACTATGAAGTAGAAATCTAGTGATTCCAGATTTCTCACATTAAACTTAGTATCATTATTTACATAAGATTCAGTAATACAGAATAGTATCAGCATCAGGTTATCAGTATCAGGCAACAGTATATCAATATTTATACAGATTTCAATAATATAAAAGGTATTAGTATTCAAAAACAGTCAAGCAATCAACAAATGAAAAACTGCAAAATTATAAAAAAAATCAGCTGTACATTTGCAGCCTAAAAAATCTTGCCAAATTTCTCTAGGATCTTGAGGTCCAGGTTCTCTAGAATCAAAAGTCCTGGACAGATAATCTCTGCAGAGATCCCCCAAAAGCAAAGGGCCCAGTTTATGGTTCCATCACATGTTGGGGAAACATTAGACAGTGCAAAAAGATAAATTGTTCTCAGAATGAGACAAGCTTCAAAAAAGGTCTCCAAGGCAAAAAGATTCTTTTCAGCCTTCCAGATCTTATTTCATGAAAATTCATCAGTCATATGACATGTCAAACTTAGATCAAAGGAGATCACAGAATCTTGGAGCTGGAGGAGAATTGAGAAATAATCTTTTCTGCTACATTACTAGCTTCTACCAGCACACCTGAAAGGGGAAATAATGACTCAGAAGATAGGATCAAGTATGCAGTTTTTGCTATCCTGGGGCACGGATTCATCACAACCATTTTCTTTTAGGTATTCTCTGTGCCTTTGGTCCCAAACTACTTCATCAATGAACTATAAACTTTTAAGAACACTGAATACACCCTCTCGGGACCTTTTAGTAATTAACAAACATTAAGCAACTATTGTGTGCAGAAAGTCGTGTCAGTCACTGGGGGAGATGCAGAGTTTATATAAAGCCTATCTTCCCTCATAGAGCTTATCACTAGGGAGATAAGAATCTAAATGCAAATGACTGTAACACAAAATACTTCGTAAATGCTTTATACAGGATTACAGAAAGGTGCTTTTGGGGCAGATTATTACCAAGAAGAAAAATTAGAAAAGCTTCTTTCTTGGAGGAGAAAGAATTTAAGTTGAACTTTGAAGGATGAATAGGAATTCAGCAGGCAAAAAGGGTGAGAAGAAATGACAGACATAAGGAATAACATGAGTCAAGACATGAAGGTTGGAAAGTTCAAAGAACAGGAAGTAATGCAGTTTGGTTGCAGCAGGAAATACATGGAAAAAGCATAATGTGAAATCAGGGAATAAAGGGAGAGTGTTGTCAGACTATAGAGGTCTTTGAATACCAGGCCAAAAAAAAAAAGTACAAGTATCAGTCAGTAGGCAATAGTAGATTGCTGAAGATTTTTGATAAGAGGAGTGACATAAGCATATCTATGAATCAAGAACATAGTCTGATCGGTATGAAAGAGGAGTGAAAGGTTGGAATCAGGAAGCCCTATTAAGAGGCTATTGGCAATAGTCCAGGTAGGTAAGATGGCCACTACTAAGGTTGGGGCAGGCATAGAAGGGACAGGATGGATGCAAAAGATGTTTTATAGGTGAAATCAACAGGAATTAATGGTGTCTTGGCCAAGAGAGGTGAGGTAATGGAAGAATCAAAGATAACATCAAGGTTTTAGATGATTAATACTGCCACTGACAGAATAGCAAAGTCACAGAAGGGGCAGATTTAGTGGGAAAGATAATAAGCTCAGTTTTAGAGTTTGAGATTCAAAGATGAAGTAAATATGAGATGATTTGATGAGAGATCATTACCTAAGGGAGGAGGCAGTCAGAGAAAGTTTCCTTCAGGAGATAAAATGAGTGAAACTTTAAAGAAAGATAAAATTTTGAGAGGTGATAACAGTGGGGCATCGAGGTGGAGGTTTGTTGTAAGCAGTTGGATATAATATGGGCCTGGAGTTCAGAAGAGATGTAAGGTCTGTCTAAAGAATAGGACAAGAGGCTGCTGACTACTTTGCTAAATAACGTTCCCCTGCTCTACTAGTAGACTCTTACCAGTTACTAAACTCTATAAAAAAGAAAATTGAAGTTTGCCTGTCATGACCTATTTTTTTATGACGTTATCTTGGCACTTTGTGATCATTACTTCCTTTTCTAGATGGTCACTAAAGATTCCATTAATAATACATTCTAGAATTTTGCTACTAATCAGAGTCTATTGTTTACCAACTCTTCCATTTTTGGAAAATCAAGTCATTTGTCTTTCTTATGGCCCCTCAAACATTTTTCCAAGATCACAGTCTGTGGCTCAGCAATCACACCTACTGGTTCTTTTGGTACCCCAAGATACAGTTTATCTAAATCTGGTACCTTGAGCTCATTGAAGAGAGCTCTGTTCTCTAATTATCTCCTCACTTGTTGTGCATTTTTACTCCCTAACCTTTTTTCCTGTATTTTCCCCATCTTTTCCTTATCTTTTCCAGAAATTTCTCAAATTTCTATATTCCCATTTCATTTGAAGGAAAAAAACAGAAGCAAAATCCAAACCGAGTAGTCTATCTTCTTAGCTACTACGGAACACATAGGAAGGAATTGATCAGTGTAGGATGAACTTGGCCAGGGAAAATTCCTTGAAAAAAGTTCTTTGGTAAATTCTTGAAGGAAGTCATAGGTATAGATTGGTCAAGAAAAAAAGCAGATGGGCATTTTAACCAGGGAGAAAGCTACTAACAAGGGGAACAGTAAAGAAATTGCTCTGACTAGAATGTGGAGGGACTGGAAGGGGGGGGGACCTGCAGCCTTGAGGCCACATGTGGCCTTCTAGGACTTGGGTGTGGCCCTTGGACTGAATTCAAACTTCTCAGAACAAATCTTCTTAATAAAAGGATTTGTTTTGTAAAACTTGGACTTAGTCAAAAGGCTGAACCCAAGGACCTAGAAGGCCACAATATGTGTGAAGGTTGCAGGTTCCCCACCCCTGGACTAGAAGATAAGACAGGATAAATAGGAGAAAGCCAACCTCTTTTAGCCTCATTTTCCTCACATGTATATGTATTTGTATGTGTTTGTATAAACGTGCGTATATGTGTATGCTATATTTATGTATATGATGAAAGTATTAATATGTGCATCATTTCTCAGAATTTTGAGGATCAATTGAGGTAATGCATATAAAGCCCATTATAAACAATAAAATGCTATTTAAATGAAAATTTCTTGAGCATGAATAGGAAATGTAGGAAATAGTTTAAGAGAAAGATTATTCTAGCAACATGTATAGAATAGACTGAGTATATGCAGGGAAACCATCAAGAAATCTCTTGTAGCAACACAGGCAGGAGGTAAAAAAGGGCTGGAGGAGAAGAGAGACTATAGAAAGGGAGAGGATAAAAAGGAAAAATTGGCAGGACTTGGGTGAAATCAGCATATGAGTAAGCAGATCATACAGGGCCCTACATGGTTGATTTGAGGGACTGGCAAGCCTCCCAACTTTCCATTCAGAGTGTCTGAAATTCCACCATTAGAAAGATTCAGAATTTGGACAAATCATTTCAGTTTTCTAGGTTTACATTTTACCAATAAGGATCAAATAAAATCTTCAAAGTTCCTTCAAACTCCAATACTCTGTGCTTCTTCCGTGAAAATTGTTGACAGATAGCTGAGAACAAATTAGGACTATGGTACGAGTAGGGGTCTGCCAAGGGCATAGGACTTGAAAATAGGGCAATGAATGGGACCCTGTGAAGGTAGCAAAGACAAAATTTTGATGACTTCTCAATTTTTCAGAACAATAATAGTGTTTAGAATGTTGGGTTGGGAGAATTAATTATTTTTTTAAAAATTAGAATTTTTATCTATAGCAGCTCTTTCTATGGTGGCAAAGAATTGGAAATTGAGGGGATGCCCATCAATTGAGAAATGACTGAACAAGTTGTGGTACATGAATGTAATGGAATACTATTGTGCTATAAGAAATGATAGCAAGCAGACTTCAGAAATACCTGGAAAGACTTATATGGCCTGATGCTCAGTGAAGTGAGCAGAACCGGTAGAATGTTGCACACAACAGCCAAGTTGTATGATGACTAACTTTGATAGACTTAGCTCTTCTCAGAAATGTAAGGATCCAAGACATCTCCAAAAGTCTCATGATGGAAAATGCTATAGACATCCAGAGAAAGAACTATGGAGTTTGAGTGCAGATTGAAGCATACAACTTGCTCTTTTTTTTCTTTCTGTTTTGTTTTGTTTCTTCTTTCTTGTGGTTCCTCTTATTGGTTCTAATTCTTCTTTACAACATGACTAATGTGAAAATGTTTAATAGTAATGTATATGTAGAGCCTATATCAGATTACACACCATCTTGGGGAGGGAGGCAGGGAGCAAGGGGGAGAAAATTTAAAACTCAAAAGCTTATGGAATTATGTTGAAAACTAAAAATAAATAAATTAATTAATTAATTTAAAAAATTAAAATTTTTTGATTACAGTTTAAGTTCCAAACTAATTTTTAAAACTAATTTTCCTTTCACTTCTTTGATGAGTGTTAGAATTCAAATATGTTCATAGAAACAAAAGAAAATAAATTAAAGCAAGTTTCAAAGCAGATTTTGTGATTATACATATTTGTAAACTTACTTGCCATTTTATTAAGCACAAAGCAAAAAATGTATATTGATATTTATCTTGTATTATCAAAATTGTCCTGCTTTTTTCTTGACTTCCTTTTATTTGTATTTAACATGGATTTGTTGCTGTTGTGAATTTAGATTTTGAACAAAGTTATACTATACTTGTGTGAATGTCCGTATCTTTATAACTTTTACCTATGAGCTATGACACTGGCCTTGTTGATTTCACAGGATCCAAAATCTTTAAGTATGAACCACATTGAGATTAAAGACCACACTGAGATTATGATCCCTTTTCAAAATGATCCTATTTTCACCAACAATTAATCCTCCTATCTCAACTGTTTCCCACATAGTAAGTACATAAATGGTTTTTCATTCATTCATCTAGCACTGAGTGCTGGTGGTAGGCCTGGGTCCTTGGGACTTGTATTTATGATATAGATATTTCTTTCTTTAAGTTTAAACCCATATGTGAAAATATAAACTTATGAAACAAATATATTAGGGGGTTGTTATTCCTATTGTGAAAGGATTCTCCACTTTACAAATGTTTTTCCCCATAGTATTCTTTTAAGAGCAAATTTATCTAGTGCATTCAGAATATGATAGCACTTATTAAAAGTTTTAGGAATGCCTTTAAAAAAAAAGTGTGGCACACCTCCAATTTTAATCATTGTTTACCCAGTCACTCAGATTTCTGCTTATTTTTTAAAGCCTCCAACCCCCTAGTCATACATCATTTGTGGCAGATGTTTTTCTACCATTTCTCTTATTGATCAGATATCCGTTCTCCAGTGACCGTATGTTAAAGAGCGCCTGTAATTAGTTCAAGTTCCACATGTCCATTTGCCCAAGTGCATTTTAACCCAACAGTAGAAGTCACTAGAACAATGAGCAAGAGATTCTCAGCTGTGATGTTTTCAGTAAAAGTCTTTAATAGGGAAATTTCCATAATTCTTGTTGATGTTTCAGACACTCTGCTACCTCTCCCTTTTCTCCCTCTCCTTCTTTGCTTTCTTTTCCCTTGTCCTTTCTTTTTCATAGCCATACTTCTCATACTTAGCCATAACCATGTTTCTGCTTTCCTTCTCTGATCCATCCTTTTGACAGGGCCTTCAATTGGAGCAATCCCTTAACCTTCTTGGGTCCCAGTTTCCTCAAGTAAAAAATGAGTGGGTGGGATTAAATACTGCAAGACTGTGATCTTATGAACCCTATGGCTGGTGTTTGTAGATTTGTTCTTTTGGGTTTAGAAGATTTTTTGTTTTGGTGGTCAAGTTCCTAATTAAGATGAAAATATTATATGAAAGCATAATGCTTTACGCCAGGATGTGTGGGAGAGGGTCAGGAGGAGAAGAGCTGAAAGGGGTGGGATGGGCCAGGAAGACCAGATACCAACTTTATATATTTGGCAATCTGGTTTCCCAGCACAGAGATATTTTCTGTCAAAGCTGACGACTGTAACTAAGAGTTATGGGGTTAGAAGTCTCATCCATGCTCTCATTACTCCAGCACTAATGCAAAATTCATGTCACAGATTTCTGTGATATTTATCACAGATTTTTCTTGTATAGCTCCATACCTTATTTACCAATTACATGAAACAATCATTTTCTTTTTTTGGAGTACATCTTAAATATATATATGTGTATGTGTATGTATGTGTATGTATGTATATGTGTATGCATACATTTATTGAAAAGCAGTATTACAAATACATCATAAATTGTCAGTGCAATAATTTATATAATTAGTGTCTTCAGAAGACAGACTTCTGAAGCATTGTATAGAATAGCACAGTAAGGGTAGGTGGCAGCTAGGTGGTGCAGTGGATAGAACACCAACCTTGGCGTCAGGAGGACCTGAGTTCCAATCTTGCCTCAGACACATAATATTCATTAGCTGTGTGACTTCTGGGCAAGTCACTTAACCCCAATTACCTTATACACACACACAAAAGAATAGCGTAGTAAAGTATGTGTGTGTGTGTGTGTGTGTGTGTGTATGTGAGACAGAAAGAGAGAGAGAGAGAGAGAGAGAGAGAGAGAGAGAGAGGAAATATGATGAAGTGGTGGGTGGGTTTTCAGTCAGGAAGATCTGGGTTCAAATTCTACTTCTGAGTCACACTAATATGACCCTGGACAAGTCACTTAACCTCTATGTGCCTTAGGCAATTCCTTAAGACTAAATCTTTAACTCATAGTTTAGGTGCTTTCTGTGTTGGTAGAGGAAGTTCCCACAACCAGAGGATGGCTCATTAAATAAATCATAGATCTTTCCCGTGTATGTGAGTGAACATGAGGACCAGACCCACCTCCAACATGTACTAGCTGTGTGACCCTGGACAAGTCACTGAATCTCTTTAAGTCTCAGTTTCCTCACCTGGAAAATAATAATAGCAATTAATTCACAGAGTTGTTGGGAGGCTCAAATGAGATAAGATATGTGAAACAAACTAAAAAAAGTCTATATGAATGTGAGGTATTATAATCATTATTCCCGAAAGTGTCAATTATATTAATGACATTTTACTGCCAGGACAAATTTAATAAAATACCATGACAAATACTTTGTATTATATACATATGCTTACATACATGTCAGTTAACAAACACTTATTAAATGCTTACTATGTGCCAAGAATTCTACTAAGCTCTTTAGCTTCAAAGAAAAGCAAAAACACTGTCCCTGCCCTCAGGGAACTCACATTCTAATCTAGGAGACAACATATGAGTAACTGTAGGTATAAAACATATATAGTGCAAGTGAAGGTAATCTCAGAGGGAAGGGAACTAGCATTCTAAATGTTTCAATTCAATAAACATTTATTAAGCACCTACTATGTGCCAGCACTGGTACAAGTTGTCTCCCCAATAGAATGCGAACTCTTTGAGGGCAGGGCCGGTTTCATTTTTTCTTTATATTCCTAGCATCCAGCACAGCGGGATAGGCTTCCCTACAAAAGGAAGCCCTTAAAACCTTGTTAATGGGTGGATTGGTAAAACCCCTTTTCCCCTTTCTTTAGACATGGGTAATGCCCACATAGAGCACTACCTATAGTGCATAACAAAATGCCTTCTTTAGTTGTTATCAAGGGACTATAGTGCCCAGTCATCCCGGTTGCCATCCAATCCTCAGGCTTCCTCTTTCTTCCCAGAGGAAGAAGTGAATCCTGAGAAGCTAGCTCGCAGCGCGGATGCTGCTGCTTTCTCCTTTCCACCCGAGGAGCGCGAGGGAGGCGAGGGGAGGCGCGGGGAGGGCTGAACTTATCACGCCACCTCCTCCTCCTCCTCCTCCTCCTCCTCCTCCCCCCCCCCCGCCCCC
>NW_020955033.1:9092602-9331553 GCF_900497805.2 Vombatus ursinus
CCTCCTCCCCCCTGTTCTCTCTCCTCATTCACTCCCTGCGTTCTCTGTGCTCCTGCTCGCTCGCAGGCGGCTGGCGGCGCGCGGCTGCTCCTGGGGACAGCTCGAGCTCGAGGCGCTGAAGGCTGGGCTTCAACATGTTGCAGCTGCGGTATGTCACGGAGGAGCAGCTGGCCGGCTTCGACCAATACCAGGTAAAGAAGCTGCGAGCCGGTGCTTTCCATGTGTCCCGCGGGCTTGGAGAATACCCCCCTGCCCCCCGCTGGCAGGCTAGACCATTAGTGCGGATGTAAGGATGTGTGTGCATATATATGTGTGTGTGTGTGTGTGTGTGTGTGCACGCGCCCGCGCATGTGTGTGTATAGGGGTGTGCGTGTGTGTGTGTGTGTGTGTGTGTGAGAGAGAGACACACACACAGAGACAGAGAGAGAGAGACAGAGAGAGGGAGAGAGAGAATCCTCGCCCTCTGTGTCCAGGCGCCGCGGCTTTCCTGCCTGTTTCTGGGCTGCTTTTCCTTCTGGGCGATGATAGCACTGTTGCTGCCGCCCTTGTCACTGGGGGATAGACTAGGGAACCTACGGAGCTGAAAAGTTTGCCTTCCGTCTCGCTCTGATCTCAGGCCGGAGATTCCCTCCTTGACACCCACGGTTGGGGTCAGAGGACGTGGGGGCTCCTTCCCTCCAGGCTGGTGTTTGAGAGGAGGCACACGGTGTGAGATTGCTTCGAGTTTCTTTCCTCTGATCACGCACGAGCGGGAAGGGATGCACCCAGGGAGCAGTTCCCCCTTCCACCTCCACGCGGGGAGAGGCTGAAGTGGATGCGGGGAGTTGGGGGGTGGGAAAGGAAGCCACACCGGAATTTTATTGTTTTTCTCTGGATCGGGGCTCAGAGATGCCAGGGCGACTACTATCCCGCCGGTTCCTCTGCTGGGCGCCGCCCTCGGTCGACTTTGCCCTTGGCTTTGATGGTGCTGTAGCTGGCTTCGTTGGGTAAGGAAGGGGGATTGGCTTCCCCTAAAATCCAAGCAAGCAAGCAGGATTTGAGCGCTTAAGATGAGGCCTGCTAGGGCAAGCTTAACGAAGAGGTGCAGGAGGTGAGACGTCAGGAAGAGAGAGCCTACTCTAGGGCTCTACAGCTCTGACCCTCTCCCGCCCTGCCCCCCCCCCCCCCACCTAAACTCCAGGCTTTGATCTCCTATTGCAGATTTGTTAGCGATTTTATATCTCTATAACTCTCTATACACACATATATGTGTCTCAGAGATGAGTGAGGGCGTTCCTAAGAACCTTCACAGGTGCAAACTTTGAATTACTTAAGGGAGTATTAGTGTTCTGAAAGTTTTTTTTTTGTTTTTTTGTTATTTTTTTTTTTTTTTACTTTTCCAAAATAGTATAGCTTTATCCTCTTTGGAGAATTATGGATGTTGGGGGAAAATTAGTGTATTTCATTTCAGGAGAAGGTTTTTCTGATACACACAGGATCATGTCCAAATAAATGGCAGTAAAATGCCTTTTCATCATCACTGTAAAGACTTTATAGACTTATATAGGTGTTCTTAGCTTTGTTGCAAAACTCAATAGATGTGACATAGTTTCTGATTAAGTTAATGGAATAAAGTCACCTGAACTCACTGAATAAAAAAAAAAGTTACACTTTATAGAATTTTTGGGTAATGATTGATAATGTTTGGAACTGTCAACTGAAGTGTCATTTCTATGTTGATATTCATTCATTCATTTATTCAGCTAGTGAGCAATCATTTGTGGAATGTAAGCTCCTTGGGGGCAGCTACTGGTTCTTAGCCTAGTATAGTACTTTGAAAGTATCTGGTGGTTAGTAAATATTAATTAAATGGAATTGGGTGCTTACTTTGTGGAAGACACTCAGGTAGTATTTGAAATTATTTTAAATCATTGGAATCTATTATTGACTAAAATAACTACACTAGAGGTGTAGGGTACTTTTAAACAGGAATCAGACAAATATCATAAAGTAAAATATGAAAATATGGTATAAGAATTCAATATCATAGAAAACTTTGATTCTCTTATCATATTTGAGCAGAGCTCTGTATCAGTAAATTTATCAAAGTAGTATATTTTCCAACAATAAGTAGGCCTAGTTCACAAACTTCTTAGAGTACTAGGGAATTATGTGATTTACATAATGAGGTACCATTACAGTTGTTGAATGTGGGCAGGGTTACTACCTTATTAAGTTGTATGGCTTTTTAAAAAACTAATTAATCAGAAAGTACAATCAGAGAAAACTTAAAAATTCAGAGGGACTGAATTTTTAAAAATCCCTTTCTTACTCCTCCATATTCTGATTTTCTTTCTTTTTTTGGAAGGGAGGAGAGAGCTCTTAAAAAGGAAACTATTATGGAAAAGTTTCCAAGATGCTATCTTTTGAGGCAGTTCCACAGAGGAATAGTAAGTGGCTAAAAATGATGAGAGATTGGGATGCCATTCTAATATTTGAGAGTAGTGCAGAGATGAAAATTAATTATGTTAGCTGAAGGAAAAAGGAAGTAACACCAGGGCAGAATGAAAAGAAAAATATAAAGAATTAGAGAAAATAATAAAATTTTGCCTTTCTAACTCTGATGCCACATTCTGCAAGAAGTCTTCCCATCTTGTAGGTGAAATTTTTCTTTCCTTCCTAAAGTTTATCATAGTCTTTGTCTGGACCTCTCCTTTGTACCAGTTTTACTGTCCCTGTGTCACAGTCACTTGTGTATGTGTCCTTTCTTTAGATTTTGAAGGTATCTCTTTGAATCATCAAAGCATAGCTCATAATACCTTGTATATGATGCATAGGACCTTGGGCATAGTACAGTCCATTTCCTTACCTTTATGAATACAGTTAAACTAAATTAGACATACCAATGAATCAGCAAGTATTTATTGAATAATGACTAAGTTCGGGACACATTGTTAAAACTGGGGAGATACTAGTTGGGCGATAATTTTCTTCCTTCCTTCCTTCCTTCCTTCCTTCCTTCCTTCCTTCCTTCCTTCCTCTCTTCTCTTTCTTTTTCTTTCTGTCATCTATTTGTCTTTCTAGAGATAATCTATATCTAAGTGAATAGTTATAGATATGTGTATCTATGTCTGAGGCAATTAGGTGGGCCAGTGGATAGAGTGCTGGACCAGGAGTCAGAAAGACCTAAGTTAAAATCCAACTTCAGGTACTCACTAGCTGTGTGACCCTGGACAAGTCACTTAACCTCTCTTTGCCTTAACCCATTGGAGAAGGAAATGGCAATCCACTCCAGAACTTTGCCAAGAAAATGGAGTCAGGAAAAGTCGGTCATTACTGAACGACTGAACAACAAATATCTATGTCAATATCTGTAGAAAGTTTGATTGATAAATAGCTAATATGGAAAAGAAAGACAGATAAATATCAAATGAATGGTATTTCCATTAATTGTTATAGGAGTAGGGAAGAAGGAAAGAACATTTGTAGGCTTAAGTGATCAAGAAAAGCTTCATGGAGGATGTGGGTCTTGAAGGGAGTAGAACTTATTTAGGCAGAGAAGTAGGTGGAGTGCATCAGTGGGTGAAGTTAAATAAGAATCTTTTATTTTTAAAGTCTTAGATTATAACTATTGCTACCATTATCATGCAAACCCTTATCACCTTACACTTGGACTATTGCAATAGCCTTCTGGTGGATCTGCCTGCCTCAAATTTCTCCTCACTCCAATCCATTCTCCATTCAGCCACTAAAATGGTTTTCCCAGAACACAAGTCTGACCATGTCACACACACTCCTACTCAATAAACTCCAATTTATTACCTCTAACCCTATTATCTGGAGGATCAAATATAAAACACTCTGTTTGACATTCAAAGCCCTTCATAACGTAACCCCTTCCCACCTTTCCAGGCTTCTTATGCCTTTCTCCTCACCATATATACTCTTCAATCCAGCAACACTGGTTCCCTTACTATTCCATGGATAAAACGTTCCATCTCTATTATGAGCATTTTCTTTGGCTGTACTCCATCCCTAGAATGCTCTCTCACCTCTGCTCTGCCTACTGACATCCCTGGCTTACTTCCTAAAAATCCCATCTTCTATAGGAAGTCTTTCCCTACTCTTCTTAATTCTAATGCCTTTCCCTATCTTAATTATTTCCTATTTATCCTGTATATAGCATGTTTGTACATATTTGTTTGCTTGTTGTCTCCTGTAGTAGATTGTGAGCTCCTTGAGGGCAGTGTCTTTTGCCTCTTTTTTGTATCCTCAGCACTTAGCACAGTGCCTGGCATATAGTAAGCACTTAGTAAATGTTCATTAATGATGGATAAAACCCTACCCATCTTTCCCATGTTCAAATGTCACCTTCACTATCAAGTTTTCCCGATCTAACTCTTCTCTGAACAGTGGCAACAGTTTGTACTGTTGTCATAATATCTTTCATATTCTGCTACCTTGTGAAAATGTTTCCACTAATGTGGTTTTGCAATAATACTATTAATACATTATAACCAAATACCACTATACTATCAAGAGACTTAGTTTATAATTTTTACTGAATAGGCAACATTGTTCAGTCATGATGTAAAACAGATGGTCAGTGAGCCAATCAACAAGTATTTATTAAGTGCTTATTATATGCTGAGTTCTGTGATAAATATTAGGAAAAACAATGGAAAGAAGGACAAAACGTCTTTTTGCTCAAGAAACTCACATTCCAATGGTTGAGACATCATATAAATAACTAGGTACATACAAGACACATACAGAGTGGATGAAAGGTAACTTGTGTTTAGTTACTTCAGTTGTGTCTGACTCTTTGTGACCCTATTTGGTATTTCTTGGCAAAGATACTAAAGTGGTTTACCATTTGCTTCTCTAGCTAATTTTAAAAATGAAGAAATTGAGACAAAGTGACTTGCCCACTGGTCACATAGCTAGTAAGTGTCTGAGGCCAGATTTGAACTCAGGAAGAGGAGTTTTCCTGACTTCAGGCCGGACACTATATCCACTGTACCACCTGGCAGCCTGTCTAACTACCTCGTAGTTTATTTCATCTGAAGTTCTGTTCTGGAGGAATATGTTATGATATTAGGTAAGATATACCTTTATTTTTGTTGCAATAAAAGCTACCTCACTGGTTGAGTTCCTTGAAGGCAAGGGCTATTTTTTTAAAATTAACTTTTGTGTCTCCTTAATCTTTACACATGGTAGCCACTTAGAAAAATATTTGTGAAAAAAATATTTAAGGAAATGAATATATAACTTTTGATATTTAACAACATTAATTGTCATGGCATTTTCCTTTGATGCACAATCCACATTCGTTACAGTTTGTTTCCTCTGCGCCCACAGTAGAGATATAAAACAGCTAGTTTTAAGCAGGAAAAGAGACCATGATCAATATCCAGAGCATAGGTAGCCCTGGTTTAAGCAAAGCATAATGGGCCTCAATGACCCATAAATAAGCTCCAGGTTTTGTGAACTATTGTATTTTGCTATGTTTGAGGAGATATATTTTTATATTATTTTAGGAGAGATAATAAGTAGCAGTAATCCTTAATACCTGAGCTTCTGTTTTAATTTTTACTTATTTGTGTCATAATTATTATGGTGCTTTTCAGTGCCCATGGGTGTGACTATAACTCATTTGATTCTGTGTAACAAAGGTTTTATTTAGTTTTGCTAAGGTCCCATTTTCTAACCAAAGCTTCAAATCTGACAGAATTCAAAAGTTACTGAACTTCCCTTAAAGAACAAAGGGTATTAAACCAAGCCAGTGAATATAAATAATTGTGCTATCTTGCTTGGAGTTTTAAACCCAATAGCCCTTTAGCTACACTTTAGCTATTTACTTTTACAAAACATGGAGACATTCTCTAGCACACGGTATAGGACATGATGCTTCAGAATTAAACTTTGAAAATTATCATTTATTAGTCATTGTAAATGAATAGAAATTTTGTAGAGACAGATTTTACTGTTCACTCTTTTATCATAATATGAAGGGCAGTCATTAGAAATGGAGATGTGACCTTTAGGTTCCAAGAGCTGAGATTATCCCATCATTGATGCATTCTTGGTGGGAGTTGAATTTCATATAATTTTCACAGTCTTAGGGAATTTTTGAGTTTGAAGAGACCCTAGACATAGTGTAGTCTGTAACTGTGGAAAATTAGGCTCAGAAATGGCTCAAGATTGTAGTAAATAGCATAATGCAAAGAAAAGAGCCATGGATTTGGATCCCTGGGAGGATCTGGGTTCAATTCTCAGCCCAGAGAATGATTGACTTTATGACTTTGTGCAAGTCGCCCTCTCTGGCCTTCAATGTCCTCATCCATAAAATAAGGGAATTGGAACTCTGTGGGCTCTTCTAACACTAAATTTTATTGATCCTGCATTAGGTACATGCCATTTTAAAGTATTTTTGGCACTTGGGAATCAGCTAATACAATGGCCTACTGAACTTAGTGAAGGAATTGAGAATTAAAAAGTCTGGAAACAAGCCTGTGACATAACCTAGACTAGAAGAACTTTTACAGAGTCTTTAAATATCATGAGTCTTAGAGCAGAGATGTCAAATGCTGCTGAATGCCACACTATGTTGGTACAAATGTAGCCAAAATGAAATTTAAATGTAATTGGGAAATGTTTAACAAAATAAATAATGCAAGGTATCTTTAGGGAACATCATTGAACTAATAAGAGAATGGGCTGATGCTCTGTGACTTGTATTTGCAAGTCATCAGCTTCTCAAACATGCAGTGTGTGGTCCTAGTTAAATTTTTAAGGAAACTAACATCCCTACCCAGGCAGCTAAGTAGTGCAGCTGATAGAGTGCTGAGCTTGGAGTTAAGAAGACTCATCTTCCTAAATTCAAATCTGGCCTCAGACACTTAGTAGCTGTGTGACCTTGGGCAAGTCACTTAACCCTGTTTGTCTCAGTTTCCTCATCTGTAAAATGAGCTAGAGAAGGAAATGACAAACCACTCCAGTATCCTTGCCAAGAAAACCCCAAATGGGGTCACAAGGACTCAGACACAACTGAAACAGCTGAACAACATCTCTCCTTGATCAAGCCAAAGGAAGGAGTTGCATTTTTATCACAGAGGCAATCTGCCCTGGGTCTGGAAGGAATTCTTTTCTTCAAAATGAGGACCTGTCTTTTTTCAGGCCAGTGTCATGAAGTGAATGTTGGAGTTGAGAACAGTGAAATAGTTAAGAACTAGAACCTTGTTATATTCCGTGTTCCAGTTGAGGAGGTAGTGACTGCCTAGAGCTGAGCTGAGTATGTAACTGTTGTTTCTTTGTGGTGGTCACATTGAAAGGTTCTTGTATAGAATTATAAGGAGTTAGCATGTGCCGCCTGGGGTGATAACACTGTCAGCATTATTAATAGCAATAATATACAAAGAATAGTAATTGTGCATTTTGATTATTCAGGTCAGTGATCACGATCAATGCAACAAAATTCCCTTATCCTTTTTTTTTTTTTTAGAGTGAACATATAGCAATGCAATAATTATCTGCTGAATAATGGGTAAGGTTCCTAAATAGCAACCTCAGACCTCTGCAGTTGACCCACAGATATAGGTTTATGAATTTCTCTGGGATGTGGTATTTTGTGATGCTGACTGAATTTAGTTAATAATATCTGTTAATAGTAATTTTAAAAATAGTTTTTCAAAGGGTCCTTGGAAGGAGATCATGAAACATGCCCCATCTTTTTTCCTGACAAAGTCAGAGCTGATCCCACTGGGATAAACTGCTGCTATTACCTTCAAAGGATTACCTTGATTTTCTACTTCAATGAAAATTTTCCTATGGTTTATATGTTACTGATTTAATATGAAGCACCTACAACCTATGGAGAACACTGAATGAATTTTGAACTTCTATAATATATTGAAGACTGTACATAGAGCCCCAAATTTAAATTGTCTACATTGTGCATTGATCAGAAGATATTTTTCCTAACTTTGCAGAAGATTAAGAGGTAAATTTTAAGAGCAAATAAAATAAGCCAAATAGATTTAAAAAATCATATCTGTGATTTCACTGATTTTGGGAATTTCAGGTGAGAAAATGCCCTTTGCTGATGCTGATTTACAACTGTTGTGCAATTGATGGTTTTGCAGATTTGCATGGAGACACTGAGAGATAGGTGATTTAATTAGGGTCACATACCCAGTCTGTGTCAGAAGTGGAACTTTAATCCAAAACTCCCTGACTCTGAGCCAACCTCTCTGTATTCTATGCCACACTGCTACTCTAAGAGCAAAATAGATATTTTAAATGATTTTCTTGCAGATAGATCCATTAGCATTTCAGAAATTTCACATCAAAAGCCACGTCATAAATTCCATAATGCAAAGGAACATCTGCCTGCTATTATGTAATCGAGTTTTAGTACCATAAATATAATGTGTCTCTCTATTAGATCTTGGATGAATCTTGATGGATTCTCTCCAGCATAGTGCAATTTTTTTCTGTCTTGATTGCTTAAGGCTAGGGTAGAAGAGAAAAAGTGAGTGCTGTACCCATCACTTTGCTTATATTGGTAGAGTAATCATGGCATGAAAATATTACTTTTGTATCATACTTTTGGAAGATAGCTAGGTGGTACAGAGATAGAGTACTGGACTTGGAGGTAAGAAGATCTGAATTCAAATCCAGCCTCAAACATTTGGTAGCTGTGTTATCCTGGGCGAGTCACTTAACCTGTCTACAAATTGGGGATAATAATAGCACCTACCTCCCAGGGTTTTTGTGAGGATAAAATGAAGTAATATTGGTAAAGCCTTTCACAAACTTTAAAGTGCTGTATAAATGCTAGCTATTTCTGCTTGGTATTAATCTTCTCCTTTACCTCTACCCCTTTGGGGAAATATATGAACAAATAGAATTTGTAGGGGTAGAAGATGGGGGAAGTGGCAATGTGGAAAAAAGGTAGTCCTTAGTGCAGAATATCATTAATCTCAGTAAAACCAAGATTCCTTTTAATCTTGTTCTTGAGAAAATAATTTAATTATTAGGTAGCACTGTAGAACATGGCTCAACCTGTATCCTTTCAAAAACAACCTGAGGGGTATGTTGTACTGTGGCTATGATGTATTTTGAAATATCTATTTGAAAAGTGAAAAATTCAGTTATTATCCACATGATTTATTGAACTATAACCTGGGCCAGGAGTCCACTTAAGGATTCTGGCCTCACATAGACTGGATTCAGTTCTGGAGCCTTTACTTCACCAAAATCAGTTTTTCTCTTGGCTCAATATGCCCCTACCCTGTAATTTCTCTCTAGGGAAATCTCCCAAATAAAGTTTAGGTATACTTTGTGTCAGAGTTTCCTCAAATGTGAATAATACGGTCCCTAACTCTAGCATAGGCATTCAGTGTGCAATATAGGAATCAGGTTTGTGACAGCCTTTACTTCACCTTTTTAAAAAAATTCACAAAACACAAAAGACTCATAGGAGCTTGTGAAAATCAGTGGTGTAAATGTTCTTATCCCATTTTTAGTTGAGGAAAAGAGATATGAAGTGACTTGTATCTGTTCACACACTAGAAAGTATTGGAGCCAGAATTTCATAGGATCATAAATCTAGAGATCAAAGGGAACCTCAGAGACCGTCTAGGCCAACCTACTCATTTAACAGATGGGGAGACTGAGACCTAGGGATGTTAAAGGACTTGCCTAATGTTAATAGGTATTAAGTATTAGAAGCGGGATTTGAAACAAGGGCCTCTGGTTCCAGATCTGTGCCTTTCCCCACTGTACCAACTCAAGGCAAGGTCCAGTATTCTTTTTTTTTTTAACCACACCTCTTTCATTCAGCATTTATTTATTTATTTATTCATTCATTCATTTATTTGTTTAGGCAATCAGGGTTAAGTGACTTGCCCAGGGTCACACAGTTAGTAATTGTCAAGTGTCTGAGGCTGTATTTGAACTCAGGTCCTCCTGACTCCAAGGCCAGAGCTCTATCCACTGTCCCACCTAGCTGCCCCTATTTTTTTAAAAAATAAATTGTAATTGATATCTTTGTTTTTCTATCACCTAAAATTTCCCCTGTATTCCTCCCAGAGAGCTATCCTATGTAACAGATACTTTTTTTTTAAAGAAAAAGAAGAGAAAACATCAGCAAGACCAATCAATACATCAAAAAAAAAAAATTGAAAATATATGTGATGTTCCAAACCCATACATTTCCCACCACTGCAAATGAGTGGGGACAGGTATCTTCTCATATCTCTTTTTTGGGACTATGCTTTCAATGAATGTTTATTAAAATTGCCTACTATGTACTAGATGCCAGAGATACAAAGACAAAAATGAAATAGTTTCTGTCCTCAAGAAACAGATAAGAAAATACAAAATATATACAAATCATGGGGAGAGGGCACTAGCAACTGGGGGAGATCAGGACAGTGCTTGTGTGGTAGATGATACTGAGCTGAGCCCTGAAAGAAGCATGGGATACCACAAAGCTAGTTGAAGAGGGAGTGCATTCCAGGCTGGGGGTGGGGGAAGGGAGGCACAGCTTGTGCAAAAGTGTGGAGATGGTAGATGGAAGTAAACTGTGAACTTATCTGGGGCATAAAGCATTACTCCTTCAACTTGTGTTGCTTTCACCGCATGGAGTTTAGTGCTGTGGAATGGACAGGGCAAATTCATAAATTTTCTAATTGATTTCTTTTGCTTTAGCTGGAGGAAATCATGTCCAAAATAAACCACTTCGGGAAATTCATAAAGGAATCAAATTTGGGCCATTGCTTGGACAATTTTGAGATTTTAAAAGTATTTCTCTGAGTATGAAGACTCCTCTCCAAATTTGCCTGTTGGCTGAGTTCTGAGTCACCTTTGTGACACAGAAGTTCATTTGTCTTGGTCCAAAGTTATTGCCTTTAGGGGCAGGTAGGTGGCATAGTGGATAGAGTACTGGCCCTGAAGTCAGGAGGACCTGAGTTCAAATCTGGCCCCAGACCAAACACTTGACATTTACTAGCTGTGTGACCCTGGGCAAGTCACTTAACCCCAATTGCCTAAAAAAAAAAAAAAAGAGCAAAGTTATTGCCTTTAACCCTATTTCTATGTGTTATTCTTAGGACACTTGGGCAGAGTTGGAGATTTCCTAGTCTCTAGGTAGCTATTTTTGTGGCATCACCAGAGACTGTATTTCTTGGTTAATTAGCAGGGTGTAGGCTGTGCCCTGTGATCAACATAGTAAATTGCACACTGTGGGTACTTAATTAATGTTAATTAAATTACATTGAATTCTGTGGATTTTGGGAATTTTGGTAGCATTTACCATTTGCATTTATTTTTCAGGGTTAAAATAGTATAATTTAGAATGATAATAAACCAAATTTGCAAATAAATAAAATGAATACAACCTCTTTACTCTTGTTTCTAAGTTGCAATTGACCTCTCAAATTCATTGTTTATACTTGGAGGCTTTTTTATTAGGAGACAAAGTGATATAATAGAAATGGACACAGATAGAGCTAGCTGACTTAGATTGCTATTATTTCTGTCCCACATCCAGTGTTATAGTTAGAAAAAAACAGCAACTAAAGATCAAGTCTCATTTATGTAGCGTTTTCTGTGGCAGTCTTCTTCTGAGCTGCACATATCTGCTCTTTTGTCCTGGATTTTCTGTTAGAGCCAAGGAAATATAGAAGTGAGAATGGAATCGCTCTGGGTTAATGTAAAGGATAAATTAATTTACCAGGGTTGTAAAAGATCATAATTATTTTTTAACTTTATTTTTTATCTTTTTAAATATATATTTTATTTCCACACCAATTACATAAAATAATTTTTAAACTTTTTTTTAAAGTTTTGAAGTTTTTTAAAGTTTTTTTTTAAAGTTTTCTAAATTCTATCCCTCTCTCCCCTCCCCCTTTCCTGAGATGGCAAGCAATCAGATGTAGGTTATACATGTGCAGTCATGGAAAACATTTCCAAATTAGTAATTTTGTATAAGAGGACTCGAATAAAAGAAAAAAAGAATGAAAGTGAAAAATAGCATGCTTTAGTCTGTATTCAAACAATATAACAGTTTTTTCTCTGAAGGTGGATGGTATGCTTCATCATTAATCTTTTGAGATTGTCTTGGATCATTGTATTGCTGAGAATAGCTAAATCATTCACAATTTTTTATCTAATAATATTGCTGTTACTATGTATAACGATCTCCTGGTTCTGTTCACTTCACTTTGCATCAGTTCATGTAAATCTTTCCAGGTTTTTCTGAAATCATCCTGCTTGTCATTTCTTATATCATAATAATATTCCATTACAATCATATACCACAGTTTGTTTAGTCATTCCCCAATTGATGGGCATCCCCTCAATTTCCAATTGTTAGCCAACAGAAAGAGAGCTGCTATGAATATTTTTTGTACAAATAGATACTTTCCCAAAAGATTATAATTCTTTATGAGGTTTTTAAAGAGGGCAGAAGAAGACTTTGTGTTTCTTATTGTCCCAGGATTCAAATTTGAGGCATGAACTCTGTGGATATTAAATTTATTTGTTTGATGCCTGGAAACTTGATTACTGCTACCAACATACCTCTGGCCTGCCTCTGGGTTGAGATTTTCCCTGGGGTTAGCTCATGGAAGTACTCTCAAGACATTAGGCCCTTCATTGAGAGAAGACATTTTAACATCATGGTCCCCCTAAAATGCTGAGATCAATCCACTAAGATTGTCACTAAGACTCAAGGCTTATATCTTCTCTTTCTCTGGCTGTACTTGAAGTAGGAGACTTGGCTCAGCTAGAGTCCACTTTCCACCTTCTGCAATTCTGGTATACCAGAATGATACTCCTAACTAGTGATCAATAGAGTACTTGTTGATAGCTGACCTCATCCCATGCTGCCTACACTTGATGATCTACCTTCCCTTTGGGATTTCCAGCTTCAATATGCGCGTAAGAAGTGCACATGGGGTCACAGTATTTCTGTAGTGATTTAATGACACTTTCCTTCAAAGCTCAGATGAAGTCCTGTCTCCTACATGAGATCTTTTCTGATCTGCCCCACAATCGTTATTGCCTTCCAATTCCCTTGTATTTACTTTGTATTTTTTAATAAGGTGTCTTCCACCCATAAATCAAAGTTATTCATATGTATTTGAAAGAGAGCAATAGAAACCTTGCTTAATCTCTAATCATCAAAGAGGGAAATTTATGGTCAGCAAAGGTATTCACTAATGTGATATCCAGGATAGATTCCAAGTTGAAGAAGAATTCTTTATAGATGGTGAGGTCCTCCAGAAACTTCTGCTTGCAGATGGCATTGTTCTGGTTGCATCAAGCCCCGGAACATTGCAAAGCTTTCTAGAAGAGATCTCCCACCAAAGGACATTGGCCTGACCATCCACATAGGAAAGGCCAAGTGGATGATGAATGTTGGTTGCTAAGATTATGACATATATTAGATGGGCAGCCTTTAGAGTTTATCCATTGATGTGTATCTATGGGACAGATAGTGCAAATGAGTTGGGTCCGCAATTAATCAGAACGATGAAAATGAGCTAGATTGCATTCAGGAAATTGCAAAGGGGGTTTGAGTTTCTGGACTTCAACACCATACTTGCAGTCTCACCTTGCAACATCATCTGCCATGCTGGTTCTCTTCTCCCATTAGTAAGCTCCTCCTGGGGCCTCTGTTTTGTGTAGGTGCACAGGCTGGGCAGCCTTCATTGCCCTCCCAGATGTGCTTCTGACTTTTTGGACTTCAACATCATGCTCCAGTCTTGGTACCTTCACCCTGCCCACCCCCACCCACACTTTCCAATTTCTTTTGTGCATTGTCTTCCTCCCTTAGATTGTAAGATCTTTGAAGGCAGGGACTGTCTTTCTTTTTGCTTGTATTTGAATGTCCAGCCACTTAGTACAGTGCCTGGCACATAGTAAGTGCTTAATCAATGTTGGTTGCCTTGCTTTAGTGAGCCCAAGATTTTCTTGGAAATAAAGGATCATATTTTTATTTTTTTAAAATTATTTTTATTTATTTATTTTTTTAAGGCAATTGGGGTTAAGTGATTTGCCCAGGGTCACACAGTTGGTAAGTGTCAAGTGTTTGGTCTGAGGCCAGATTTGAACTTAGGTACTCCTTGACTTCAGGGCCGGTGCTCTATCCACTATGCCACCTAGCTGCCCCCAAGGCCCATCTTTTTAATACCAATATTCTCTCAGTGTTATATGAATGCATGGCCTGGAACACAATAGTCTCCAAAGAACTGAAAAGGAATATTTGACAGAGAGAAGCAAAGAGGTATATGGTGGGCGTAAGCATTCGTATCAACAAGGAATTTCGAAAAAGAATAGCAGTGAAATATGTCATCAGGGAAATGTACTATAGGAAAAGAAGATGAGCTGGTCAGATGGTAAGGGTGAGGTATGACAAGTAGCCTCCAGAGAGTTCCATGGGTAGTCTTTCAATGTCAGGACAAAGCAAGGAAAGCCTTTAGCATGCTGGATGGACCTTAGTGGCTGATACATGAGAGAACACAAACAAGGGTTACATGGGCAGACAGGGATGGATTGTTACCTGCCTCATTGAAGAGAACCTTTAAATTGATGAGATCACACCTGAGATCACAGACCCGTTTGAGAGCACAGAGTATTTGAGTATATTTTGATCTAATTTAACGTGTACATTTTGGTTCCTCCAAAAAAATGTAAGCTCCTTAAGTTCAGGGAATGGTTTCTTTTTTTTTGTTTTTGAATCTCTTGGTTGTAGCACAGTGCCTGGCACATAGTAGGATATTTAAGAACTCCTTGATGATTGGTCAGTATTTTTTGAACTGAAGACATGAGGCAAGATGTAGAGACTACCTAGAGTTTGAAAGAAAAAAAAAGAAGGAAAAGCCCACATTTGGCAGCACTGGGGAGAGGCACAGTAGTACAGCTATACCAACATCCATGCATCCATGTGTGTGATCCCTTTTCCTAGTAGCTGAACCAGGTCCTTTAAGGCCCACAGATGGATAAGTGATTGTTTCTGTCCTATTGATCCGAGTAAGCAGAATAAATGCAGAATTGGGAATCAGTTTGTCCAATGATCAATGTTCCTGTCTCATTCCATTTCGCTGTAAGCAGAGGAGATCATTTCCCAGCCTCATGCTTACCCATTGTTGTGACAGTGATAATCTCCTATGTGGCCAATTGCCTCTTTAAAGAAGCTAGACAGGTTGTTACAGAATGTGAAGTTTTTAAAGAAGAGATCAGAGGACAGAGAGAGATGGATCTGCAACAAGGAAAACCGGTTTTGATCGACTCCAAGATGTCTTCTCATAAAAATACTGTATCTCAACAGAAAGTCTCTACATGAGAGCACAGAAAAAAATTGACATAATTGCTGAGTCACTGTCTGTGATTTTAGAAAGATAGTGGAGAATAGAAAAGATACTATAGGACTGAAGGAGAAATGTTGCCTTGATTTTCATAAAAGGTAAGAGGATGCAATCTATAGATTATAGACAGCTTGACTTTAATTCCTAATAAAATTCTAGAACAAATTATTAAAGGAGTTGTTTGCAAGCATTTAAGTGGGAAACAGTAACTCTAAGAGGCATACTAGACTAACTGAATTTATTTTCTTTTTTTAAGCTATTTTTAAAAATTAACAAGTATTTCTCTCCCTACCTCTCCTATCAACTGCAAATAAAATAAAAACAAAACCTATGCAACAAATATATGTAGCTACACAGAACAAATTCCCACATTGGCCATAACCAAAAATGTGTGTCTCATTCTGCATATTTAGCCAATCACCTCTGTGTCAGGAGCTGGGTAGCATTTATCTTTATCACTGGTATTGTGGAATCTGCCTTCTATGTTCCTAGGCACTGTGCTAAATTCTGAGAACTATTCCAAGTTGTGTGCTAAGACACAAACAAAATAGTCCCTGACCTCAAGGAGCTTAAATTTTACTGGTCGTTTTCAACATGTAGATAGATGTACAAATACAAAATAGATACAATGCAAATATTTTTTAAAATTCTTTTGTTGGGGCAAGAATAACTTGGTTGATTAGGAAAAGTTTATGTAGGAGTCAATACTGGAATTGAGCAATGAAGGTAGCTAAGCATTCCAAGAGGGGTGAGTATCCAAAGCATGGGGTTCAGTTTGTGCCGAGGTATGGTGGCAAGAGGTGAAATATCATCTACAGAAAATATCAAATGGGACTGTTTGGTTGGAAAGTAGAATACATGAGGGGGAGTAATGAGAAATCAGTCTAGAAATGCTGATTTGGCCCAGACTGTGAATGACTTTAAAAGTCAAGCAGAAGTGTTTGTATTTAATACCGAGGTAGCAGGGAGCCACTGAAACTTCCTGAGTAGGGGGGTGCCATGGCCAGATCTATACTTTGGGAACCTTATTTTGTTTTTTGAGAGGGTTGTTAGATTCATACATCAGGGGCGTAGTGTAGATAATTTGCTTAGATTTCACCAACGCTATTGAAAAATCTCTCATGTGATCCTTGGACCAACATGGAGAGCTGTGGGCTAGGTGATAGTACAGCTAGGTGGATTGAGAACTGGTTGAATACCTGAACCCAAAGAATAATCATCAGTGAGTTGGTGTCACCTTGGAAGGACATATCTAGTAGAGGGCCCAGGAATCTGTTTTTGCTGCTTGGACTGTACTATGATGACTTGGATAAAGATGTAGATTTCACACTTGTCAAATTTGCAGATGACACAAAGATGGGAAGAATAGCTAATGTGCTGAAGGCAGAGTCAGGCTCCAGAAAGATCTGAATAGGCTAGAACAATGGAACAAATCCAATATAATGGCCCTCAATGAGGATTAATTTCTGCATTTATATTCCAGTAATAAATTTCAAAGGTACGAGATAGAGGAGGTATGACTAGACAACAATCTATATGAAAAGAGCCTGCAAGTTGAGGCTTTAGTGGATGTCCTTCTCGAAGTGATCTCACCGTCTGACATGGTAACTCCCCCAAAAGCTGATGATATCCTAGGCTACATTAAGAGAGGCCTTGTATCCAGAATGAGGAGAATGATAGTCCTACTATTCTCTGTTCTGGTATTATCATGTCTACGCTATTATATTTCATTCTTGTTGCCACATTTTAAGATGGGTTTTGACAAGCTGGAGAGCATTGAGAAAAGATGAACCAGGGCAGTGTATTCCTGCAGGGAATGGGAAGGAGTGAGATAAAGCTTTCAAGAGGAGAGAGGTTAGCCTTGGCAAGGAGAGTTACTGTATGTTCAGAGAAGGAAAAAAGAGAAACTGAGAACAGAAAAGTGTTGACTTCTGGAGAACAAATGAGGGAGGTCTGGATGGATAACCTCATTGATGTTCTTGGGGGTGGGGCCTGCAGTATTAGGACTGATTAGGATAAGGGAGAAAAGATAAGGGTAGAGAACAAAAGCCTTCCCAGCACCTTCTCAAACCTTATTGTTACCTTAGACTTTTTAATGTTCTGATTGGCACTATCTCTGTTGTCCTCTGACTTTACTATAGAGACTCCCAAGTTCCCAGAGTATCCATCAAGTTTGGATTTTCTTCTAAATATAGATGATTCTTATAGTCAGTCTCTAAAATAACTAAATACTTACCTTACATTATCATCTATATGCCCTTTTGTTCCTCCTGCCTAGGCCCAAAAATAAAGAAGAGAGAGAGTATGTCTGTGTGTGTGTGGGGAGGGGCTATAGAAAGGAATCTTGTAAACTCTCTGTTCCCTTTTGTTGGTTAGCAGGAAAATGTTTAGACAACCCTAAAAGACCTGCATGATTGCTTATGAGATAAGAGGATGGAGAGATGCTGAGACTATTCTTTTCCATAGTTAACCTGGAAAAGAGAGAAATCTGTCAGGAAGTAACACTGGGTGGCTGTGGAATGTGAAATAGAGGGATCAGTGTCTTGAACCTACAGAAGGACTGACAAGAATCATGGACAGTTGGATATTCAGGCTTCTGAAATAGGGCATCAACACTCTGTCTCTGAATAATCCAGGACATTCTAGATTCTAAAATAAAGGCAGAATGTGTGAAGCTGTCTGATTTCTAGAGAAGACTGGGCTAGGGCTTTGTCAGTTGGGCTGTATTCAAGGTGAGAATCATAAGCAGTGTGGTACAATGGAATGAGGGAGCTATTATATCATAATTCTTATTCTTGTTTCTATGGCTAAAAATTGGTATGAACTTGGGCAAATCTCTTCACCTCTCTGGTCCTCAGCTTCCTCATTTGTGAAATGTAAAATGAAGTCCCTTTTTAAAATTTAAAAATTTTTTTAAATTAATAAATAAATAAATTAATTTTTGAAAGTCCCTTTTAGCTCTGACAATCTATGACTGTGATATTTCGACTGAGGGCAAGGAATAGGATGGAACCAGAGAACCAGAATATAGGGCAGAATTGCATAGGCAGTCCTTGGTAATGGAGGCTATAGATAAAGAAAACTTAGCTGGAAAGGCAGGTGTCTGGTTGAAGAGCTGGGGTCAGGAGCAAAAAAGTTGAAATGCCAAGTGAGGCAATAGTTGGGCTGAGGCCAGAATAGCAGCTGGGATTGCTCTCCACCATTCTTATTGTGCCAACAGAGGCTTCCTGCCAAGTGCCACCTCCTTAACAAAGCAGCTTCTTTTAGGCAGGCCTGCTCTGGCATAATTTGTATCAATCAGATAGGACCAGTGTATTCAGGGTTTATGAATTTTGTGGGGAGTCATTTCATCTCTTTCATCCCAGGAGTCTTCTGAGTCTGGGGAGGCAGGCAATGCTCTGTTGTTAGAATAGAAGGAGGCCAAATGGACATGAGTTCCTGGGCTGTCATTGATTTGGCAGCAACAGGGCATTTGCCCAACATCCTGACTGTTCTATTCCCACCCCTCAGAAATTCTCTGACCAAGTTGTTGGGACACAGGTTTAGTTGGGTTCCTGGTGGTTTTGTTGCTGTTGTTTTTCAGTTGTGTCAAACTCTTTATGACCCTGTTTGAGGTTTTCTTGGCAAAGATACTGGAGTGGTTTGCCATTTCCTTCTCCAGCTCATTTGACGATGAGGAAACTAAGGCAGACAGGGTTAAGTGACTTGTCCAAGGTCACACAGTTACTAAGGGTCTGAGGCCAGATTTGAACTCAGGAAGATGAGTCTTCCTGACTTCAGGCCTGGCACTCTACCTACTGCACTGTGATGTTTAAAAAGTTCAAAAGACATAATTTCTGGGTAATTTAATTATTTTATTAACTATGCCAGCATGTTTATTAATAGAAGGATGGTAATTTGGCTGTCTCTCTCTTAGATCAAAGAATTCTATTGGTGGTGGCCTTACAGTTTATGTGCTCTTGGAAGAGGAGGTGTTCTTCTGAGTGGTAATCAACTCTGATTGGTTAACAATTAATGAGAGAATGAATATTACAAGAGGGGGGCTATATTGCAATAAGGGTCTTGGGGTATGTGACTTGGATAATACAAATCTTGGTCAAAGAAACTTAGCAATTTCCATATCACCTGTCTGACAAAAGGAAGAATTCACATTTTTCCCAGACCTGTCTGAGCAAACACAATGAGCAGGAATGCATACGTTAGTCTAAACTTAGATTTTCTTTTACTGTCTGATTAGATCTTGGTCTGGGTAAATCGGAGAAAGTTTTCCCACACTGATTGATTTCTAGATGAGGAAGTAGAAAAGGGGAAAATCCTTGCTTCCAATAAAATGATTAGTTATTAAATACAAGAGAGAAATAATTATTTCTTTCAGCACCATTATTACTCCAAGTCATTTCTCTTTCTAGGCATCAGTTCCCTGATCTGGAATATTTCATTCATTGTTAAATGCCATATTTTAGGAAAGATATTGACAAATTTTGGAATATTCAGAAAAAGGTTATCAGGATGGTAAGAATACTGGAGACTGTGTCATAAGAATATAGTTTAAAGAAAATGGGGCTGGTTAGCCTGTAGAAGAAAAGGCTTGGATGGGGAGGGGGTAGGTCATGATAGCTTCATGATAGTCTTCAAGTATTTAAAAGATTGTCGTGTAGAAAGGGGATTACAAGCATTCCCTTTGGACTAAGAAAAAGCAGAATGAGTTGTAAAATTGCCCTCTTAGGGCAGCTAGGTGGTTTAGTGGATAAAGTGTCAAGTAAGGTCACGAAGAGTTGAACCCCACTGAAACACAGCAATAAGACTTAAGGAAAGACCTACTAATAATTAGCGCTATTCAAGAATGGAATGGACTGCTTCAGATGGGAGTGAATTCCTTATCACTGGAGATCTTTGGCCAAAGGCTGTAAGGTCACTTGGAGATGTTTTATCAGGAATTCTTAGGAAGATACGGGTCAGACAAGATGATAGCCTTTGAGTTCACCATGGTGATTCTTCATGGCTATTCATCTCTGCATACTGGTCCATGTGCGTGTCTTCCTAGACACAAGGTCATCAAAAGTTCCACATTACTGAAGGCAATGTATTGACATGGCGTAGCATTTTTGTGACAGAGATGTACAACATTGGGACTTTAGGTACAAAAGTTTATCATATCTGTTAAGGAATTTCCTCTTTGTAGTTGGTAGGAGTAATCAAATGAAGAGTGTCAGGATATATTCATGTATGTTCCTTAATCTGTAATCTGTGCCCTGTTGTTGCTGTTCAGATGACAGACCTGTGGTCCAATCTGGACCAAATTACTGGAAAGGTTTTAGGTGTAATAGGGTGTAATTGCCTGGTGGATTTGATGATCTTGACCAGGGTCAGATATTTAGCTTATCTGGTCTAGGGGTGCATGAGTATTGAATCTAAACACTGAGGTGAAAACAAGTAGACAGTTTAGGACTAAGGAATCTATAGTTACCTTGGCAGCTCCTCCTAGGATAGATTGTCCTAGTTTTTAAAAGCTACTTTTTCAGGGACATCTGTATTCTCATAGGCAGTGGTTTGATTTCTTCTATTTAAGAATCCTCTATATTTGTTTGGAAGAGACAGTGTCCTCAAGGTGGATGAGGGATTCCCAAGGGTAGAGGCAGAATACTGAGTCCTCAGGCCTTAGTGATGTCCAGGTGTTCAGGGAGGACTAGCACCTTTGGTGTGAGGGCGTGTCATGCCATTTTCAGGGCTGCTCATCCAACTTGGTGTCTACCTATCTTCTAACTCTCACCTGTGGCTCCAGGAAGCTGTAGCATGCACAACAGCCACATCCCAGTCAACTCTCTCATTAAAGGGACTAATCCAGGCCTCCAACCTATTGGTGAGTTAGGGTGTTGTCTACCCCAACCATGTAAAGACTTCCCTTGGTGGAATGAGTGGATGAGATCAGTTTGTTCCAATGGCCATAAAAGCAGCTGAAGCAGACACTGTGGTATGCTTAAAGCTTGGTCAGACATCAAAGATGCCAAAGTCATCCACTGCATCCTGGGCCATTGCCAGTCATATTGACTTTATTTTGCCACTGGACTTTGATGATTCTGGAAGAGCATGAGGCTGATGACTTTGTGCAGCTCTGTCTCACTTAAATACGATTCATGCCCAAGTCAAGATATCGCCCCATTATGTCATTGATTCTCTGAAAATGAAGGATAAACAATAACATCATCCCTCAGTGTCAGGGTCAGCATGTCTGCAACAGGGGGTTTGCCAGGAACCCTCACAGAGGCTTAGAACTGAGGGAGTACCTGGAAGATGTGTGTGTGTGTGAGTGTGTGTGTGTGTGTGTGTGTGTGTGTGTGTGTGTGTATGTGTATGTAGGAGGAAGAGGAAAAGGAAGAGGAAAAGGAAGGCTGCCAGATTTGTTGCCAGGGAAGATGTATTTCTGGCATCTGAAGCTGGAACTATAAATACATTTTCCTATAGAAAAATTGTTATAGATGACAGTCAGATTCTCTACTACTATTAGATATACTTTGAGTCAATTTTTTTTTGGTTGGCTGACCTGAGAACCTACTCAGTAAAAGTAAAACCCTTCCTTAAGTTTGGGACAACCTGCATTGAGATGCATTTACTGCCATTTTGGGGGGGTAGATGGGGTGCGCAAAGTGATCAGCCCTGTGATTTCACTAATATGGAGAACTCCCAGTGGCGAAACTCCTTCTACCACTGTAGATTGGCACCTGCTCTACAGTTCAGGGTCTCAAAGAGTTTCCTATGGCTAAATAAATTCTTTATATAGTCAAATAAATTATTTTGCTTGAACCTTTATATATAATGTACCTATGGGAGACATATTAGAATGCAATCTAATATTAATGTGTTTGTAAAAACAGGACAAATAATAACAATAATAATAATAGCTAGCATTTCTTTAGTGGTTTAAGACTTGCGAAATGTTTTACAAATATTTCCTAACTCATTTTTATCCTCACAATAAACCTGGGAGGTAGATGCAATTATTATTCCCATTTTACAGATGAGGAAACTGAAGCAGACAGAGGTTAAGTGACTTAGCATGGATCACACAGCTAGTAAATGTCTAAGATTTAATTTGAACTAGGATCTTCCTGACTCCAGGTCAGCATATTTCCATATACATTGCTAGGTTCAGGTCTTTATCAATAAACTTTTTAAGCCAGCGTGTGGGATATTTGCCTAGTATTTTACAAATCCTCATGAAACGCCAGTGACAGATTGATCGATGGTACAATCATTCACTTTAGTCATACTTCACTCCATCAAATTATATAGTGGCTCTTAATATTTAAGAGATGTAAAATATTAACAATATTTTAACCATTTTAGTTAACCGAAGGCCCCCACAGCTAATGACTTTTGAGTGTGTTGATTGAAGACATACCCTCAAAAATAATAGACCTTAATGGAATTAAGAGAAAAGGTAAGTTGTATTTTGTTTTTACAAGGCAATCTGGGTTAAGTGACTTGCCCAGGGTCACACAGCTAGTAAGTGTCAAGTGTCTGAGGCTGGATTTGAACTCAAGTCCCCCTGACTTCAGGGCTGGTGCTTTATCCGCTGTGCCACCTAGCTGCCCCCTATAAAAGGTAAATTGTGCAGAGAATCTTTTATCACTTAAGGGCACAGTATCTTCCTTGAACCCTTAGATAAAATATGAGATAAAACAGCATATAAATGGAATACTCCCTCTTTCCTATTCAATCAACACAGAGGTCTTGTCTACTCTTCCTACATAATCTCTCAGTAGAGGTAGCACTATGTAGTGTAGTTCTCAGACTATTTGGTCCCAGGACCCCTTTACACTCTTAAAAATTACTGAGCACACCAAAGAGCTTTTGTTTATGTGGGTTATAGTAATAATTACTGTATTAGAATTTGAAGTTGACAAATTTTTAAAATAATTTTTAATTCATTTAAAATAACTCTAATAAATTCTTGTTAACATATAACATCTTAAATGAAAAATAACTATTTTCCAAAACAAAAAAAAAATTAGAAAGAAGAGTGGCATTGTTTTACATATTTTTTTCAAGTCTTTTAAATATTTGGCTTAATGATAGATAGCTAGATTCCCAATATCTGTTTCTGCATTAATTGTGATATGTTGTTTTGGTGGAAGTATATGAAGAAAATCTGGCCTTATGCAGATATTATAGTTGGAAAAGGAAAAATCTGGCCTTATGCAGATATTATAGTTGGAAAAGGAAAAAGGAAGAAGTAGGCAAATAATGTCTTAGTTTTATTAAGAAAATTGTTTTGACTTCAAGGATCTCCTGAAAGGGATTCTCAGGCATCCTCCCTCAGTCCACACTTTGAGAACCACTGATATAGTGGATGGAGTCCTGGGTTTAGAGTCAGAAAGATTTGAGTTCTAATCTTTCCTCTTATAGGTACTAGTTGAGTAACCATGGTTATTATTTAACCTCTATGCATCTCAGACAAATCCCTAGGATTTATCCACTAAGGGAAGAAAATTTCTACATTAGGAGCTCCCCACACTGACCACATCATTCCAAGTATTTTATTATTTCTTCCTTCTATTCCTTCCTTTCTATTTTCATCACCACCATTAAATTTGAATCTTCCTTAGGATCATCGATTTAGATCTGGGACTGCATTTTATCCATTTTCATAGTCCCCACAGTACCCAACTTTGTGTGTATGTAACGTGTTCAGGAATGATTGATTGATTCATTGAAAGAATTTCTTTGTGGGCCCTGGATTGGCCTTGACTATGATTAGCCTTGAGGCAAATCAGATTCAGAGAATATAGGTAAAATCTTGGGCCAAGGAGTGGCACTACAACAGAGAGAGAACAGAGTTCAACAAGGATCCTTTGCAGGCCTAAGAAACAAAGAGTGGGGCTGAGACTTGGAGAGTGACTCAGCAATACCCACTTCTAGGTTGTCAAATCCATGGGATGCATAGCAATGAGAGTCTGTGTGGGAAATGTGCTATCCAACATAAGATTAGGAAAGTTTACAATTATATTTGCAGCTTATTGAGCTCAGCACTGAACATTTTATGCCTTGCTTTGCTTTGTAACACTAATACGCTCCTGCCCTTTTCTAAAACTAAATTATATATTATTTTCCAAATTAACCCTAATTAAATAGCAAAAACCAAAAAACCAACTTAAAACATCTCACTATTTAAGTTATCCTGTGAAATATTGATTTAAAATAACGTCTGATGTGCAATAATGCAGGACTGATGTGATGCATCTAGCAGCCATTTTCCTGACAGAGACTTGCATACATTATTAGAATACTTAATTAAAGCTTAATTTATGCAAGTAGCTAGGGCAACCCTCTATTCTCTGTTGTGACTAAAGGAATTGAGCATCAGAATTGGAAAAAAGCCCAGGTGTCACTTTCCATTCTCATTAACATTTTTACTGGACTATAATGTGATACCTTCTATATTGAGCCTAATTTCTTTCAGATCTTGAGCCTGTGCTAATTTGCATTGCTGCATTCATTCATTCAACAATGAAGCAGTGTTTTCTCATTGTGGACCAGGCATATGGACTCAGGGATCCTGTATTCTAATCATGCCTGTTCTGGGAGAAGTGCTGAATTCTGTGTTTTTCTTTGTAACAATGAAAATGAAACTAATGTGTTTTGCAGGAAGATGGAGGGGTGGTGTTGGTGGTGGTAATAATCAATTGATGTTGGCATCCTGCAGTTTACTTTTATTAACAGTCATAATAGGAAAGAAATTCTTCTCTTTTTCCACATGTGGGAAACTGAGATACAGAGCAATTAAATGTTTTGACATTATGTCAGACCTTCAGTGTTTTCACTGTTTTCACTTTAATTCCATCCTGTTTTATGGAGCTAGACTATACAGCTACCAAAGAAAATTGACATCACAGTCAATAGGATAAGTCCAAAGCCAAGACTAAGATTCTCCCACTAGATCATTTCCCAAGTCCTCCTTCATTGTTTCTTAAAACACACACACACACACACACACACACACACAAATTCTTTGTTAAGACTTCAGCATTTTTCTATCCTTACTTTAATTTCACTAGTATCAACAAAGAGCAGCAGTTTACAGAGGTATTGTGATATAGGGGAAAGAAAACTTGATTTGGAATGAGAAGACTTGGGTTTGAGTTTCAGCTTCTACCTTTGCTAGCAAATCTCTTTACTCTTTGAGCTTCGGTGTCCTCATCTGTAAAACAGGCCTATTGAAAAGACTGAAAAGAGTCCTATTCACTGAATGAGTGTTTCCTCACTCAAAGTGAGAACTTGGGAAGATCTTAGCCGAAAAAGGGCAAGGTTTCCCATTGCATCCAGGACCATCTCCAGTTGTCCTGATCTATATCTTGCCACTGAACCCAGATGGCTCTGGAGGAGAGAGTGATGCTGGTGACCCTGCACAGCCATGCCTCACTTAAATCAAAGTCAATTGCAAGTCATGTCATCATCTCCCTGATGTCATGGTCCTCTTTGAGAACAAAGGACAAACACAACAACAACTTCATCTGTAAAATGGACATAAAAATACCTACCTCATAGCATTGTTGTGAGAAATGTGATGTGTGAATTGTAAAATACAAATGTGAATTGTTATTATTATCATTACACATTTGGTGATTTTTTTTCAGATTATATAGTTCCCAGGTATCTGTATGAAGGGAGATAAGAGGAAGTTGTGGATTAATTCATAACTCTAGGTAACCCCAAAAGCATTCTTTTTGGTTTTGCAATGTATTTTTGTTTACATTGAAACTCCATTTATCTGGCCTCCTAATAGTCTACTTTTTGAGACTCATTTGCTATGTAACTTGCATGAAGAAACCTTTCTATCCCCTCCATGGTACTTATCACATTGCAATTGGATGCATGCTGTAAGAGTCCCAGGGTCAGTTTACCCAATGTGTTAGACATACTTTTTCTCACTGCAAGGGATGAATCCTGAGAAATTCCTTTAGATTGTCTAGATTTATGTATATTTACAAGTTGGAGATTTTGGCTATTTCTAATCCAGGTTGATAGGATGCCTTATGCTACATGGTGCAGTGCATAGAATGTTGGACACGGAGTCAGGAAGACAGGAGTTTAAAATTCGGATACTTATCATATCAGTGACTGCCTGATTCAGCTAAAAGGACAAAATTTTGGTATTTTTTTTCCTTGAACTCTTTGGAAATAGTAATCTTTTTGTGGAAGAATCTGTTATTCCTCACAAAATTGCAGATATTTATAATGTTATTACCATTTTCCATTTGCATTAATTGAGTAGATAAAATTTTGTGACACAACTGCTTGTAGAAAATCAATTTGCTGATTTTATATTAATTTTGATTTTTATATGTTATATGGAAATGTTAAGAGGTATAATCCGGGGTTATGAAGAAATTTGACAATATAAACCAAAATGTGTTTATCTTCTAGATCATATCTATCAAAGATTCTTTGTGACAGTTGATTAGCTGATAATAATTTTATAATATTTAGTAACTTCTCCATGGCCCAGAGTGGAAACATGTACCTGGCCTTTGAATGACTCCACTACAAATTTTTGGGGCTCAAATACATTCAGGACCACTGGCACTGTCCTAAAGAACTATCTTGGAAGTCTGACAATGTACTATTCCCTCTGGCTGTATCCTGGAAGACATGAATGAATTAATGAAGAATCAGATGTTAAGTCCTTTCTAGGTGGCAAGCACTATGCTAAGCTCTGGGGATACAAATAGAATTCCAGCTCTCAGGAGCTCCAATTCAAACTGAGGGAGATAATACATAATGGAGGGTAGAGGGCAAGATTCAGGAGCCCTTAGGTTACCTTGTAGGGTTAAGTGGTAATGCCTAGTGATTTAGAGGGCAAGACAGCAGAATAGATGGTAAGTCCCAGTGGACAAGAGAGGATTGTGTGGGGACAGAACTTAACAGAAGGATTTTTACCACTAAGTGGTATCAGTAGCCATATCTGCCCTGTAGCAGGGGATGGAGAGGCATTAGAGTGGAATAGGAGCTCTGAGTCCCCTTGTTTTGATAAAAATGGGGAGGTCATTGTCCAGCTGGGAGAAGGAAAAGGGAAGAAAGCATTGGCAGAAAGGTTAGAGAGAAAACCTCCTATGGCACTGGCTCTTGAGTGGAAGATGTGGGCTGGGAATTCCATAAAGATTATGGAATTATAATCAGAGAGTTTCTCCTGGGTACTTTTTCTAAGACCCCAAAGACAGTGGAACAGAAACAATATAAGGTCTATGAAGAGGCTAGACGGTGTTTCTATTTCATAGCCAGATACATTGTTTAAGTGAACTGATTTCTATAGGTAGATGGGGGATCAAAGGGATCATGACTAATTAATTTTTCATTTTGATAGAACACAGAGCTGTGGGTGGGATATATATTTGTCATAGATATTTATAGCTTGTTGTTCACTAGTAAGTGTTGTCATCTTTTGTATACCCAGTATGTGTTATACCAGGAGAATCAATCAATCAATCAACTTAGAGAATGTTTTATAAATACTCTGTATTCCAGTCAAAGTGGTTTCCGTACTATCCCACTGGGCATTTCAGCTTTGCATAGGTTAGTGTCTAGTAGAATATACTCAGTTTTCTCTTCCACTTGGAACACTTAGTAACTTCTCTCCAGAGGTAGTTCTCCAGAAGAAAACTTCATCCTGTTTTCTCTAATTAGTAGGGCTCTCTCCCTCCTCAAATTATGTTGTATTTACTCATCTGTAAATGTGTTGAATTCCCTAGTAGGAAGGAAGCAGTTTGAGGGCAGGAGCCATTTTTTGTTTTTATCTTTTTATCTCTAACACTTAGAACAGGACCTTGGACACAGGGGTAACACTTGACCTGTGATTTCACTGTTAAAGGTAAATCTCAGATGGAAAGCAAAACTCAGATGTGAAAGCTCCTTCTACAAAGGTAGATCTGAGAGCTTAAGTAACTTGCCCAGAGCACCGTAACTAATATGTGTCAGGGAGGTCTTGAACCCAAGTTTTCCATCAGTTATTGGAGCATCTAGTCAGCCAGTCAGTTAATCAAGTAGTATTGGTCATGCACCTACTATGTGCCAGGTACTGTGTTAAGCACTGGGGATACAACAAAAAGCAAAAAGACAGTAGCTGCCCTCAGTGAGCTCACAGTCTCACTTATAATTGAGTGATTCAAGAAGCCCAGAGCCTCTATAATGATGAAATTAAGGTTATAAGCTGTCACTCTTAGATTTATTTGTAGGATGTCATTCTTAAACTTTTGAACCTCCTGCACTAACCTGTTTATTCTCCTTTTTCCTTTTGATGTCTCATTTTATTTATGGCATAATTATTAATCTCTTCATCTTTTCAAGGAATTCTAATAGACCTTATAGCAAAGCCATACCTTTATCTGAAGCTCTGTCCATAGTGACCGTGGAATTACTCTTTTCTTCTGGGCTTGTGTTCTGAACATCCCTGCATTAATAAAATGTCTTTATCATTGAAGTCTTCTGTTTTTTTCATTTTCCCAGCTTAATTTACTGAGTTAGGACCTTTTGTCAAGTCCAGACTCCTGAGTGTTCCTGAATACTTGGATGGGATGATGGGCTCCTATTTGGTCCCAATCTGAATTGTCTGGTGTCTTACCATTAGCCTCTTCTGCTGGTATTTGCTGTGCACAAAGTTCTGGCAGGTCCTGGGCTTGCTTGTGTCCTCTGGTTCCAAAGTGCTGGGTTCCTCAAGACCATCAGGGTTAGTTCAGGTCTGTGGCTGTAAAGTTTCAGAGTCTCTATGGCATATGGACTGATTCCTTCCTTCCAAGTAGGAACTTTGCCACTCATTCCACATATCCAGGTCCAGACCTCCTGGGAAACTGAACCACCTTGGGGACCTCCTCACTGAGCCACTATTCTGGTCTCCACATTTGAGTGGGCTTCTCTGTCATTAGATTTCCTGGCTAGAGCACTCTGAGGCTATTAGACATGGAAAATCTCTGGGGGCTATGCTTATCTGATCTTTACCCTCTGGTTGGGCCCCCTCTTTAGTGCCTGAAGGCTTCTGGGAGTTCCTTTTTGTTGACCTAGGCTGGATGAAGATGCTTACTATAGTTTCTTTATTTCTTAATCATTATTTGGTCTGGATCTCTTTTGATTTTCTATTTTTTTCTGGAAAACATGTGTGACAATTGGGTTCTTCTGCTCCTTTTCACTCTGATATCTTGATGGGAAGTTAGCCTAATTTATTTTTGAAAGTTTTCCAACGAGAGTAGAGGGAATAGCATTTATTTAACCGATACACGAGTGTTAAAATTCGTTAAACAGAAGAACCCGTTTCTCAGACATTCTGGTTACCTTACAGGGATGTTGCAGGAATTCATCAATTTCAACCTAAGGTAAACAGTTTAAAGTTCGTAAAAATAGGTAATGTATAAGTAGAAAACATTATCCTTAAAAGTAATATGTTAAATTCATTATCATTAAAAGTAATATCATTTATCATTAAAAAGAAAACAATATCATTAAAAGTAAAAATGATAGCATATTGTCAAAAAATAATGTGGCAGAATGAATGGATAGAGAGTTGGCCTTGGAAGTTGGCCTTAGGAAGACCATTCAAGTCTTACCTCTGATACATGTTGACTGTGTGACCTTGGGCAAGTTACTTAACACCTCAGAACCCCAGGAAACTCTCTGAGTCTTTAAGTTGCTTAATAGTTGTCTGTTTGCATTGTTATTGGGAATTTCCTGATCATATTTCCCTATACCAATGAAATTACCAACAATTACCAGTAACAAATTACCACCAACAGGATCAGACTAATAACATTTGGGGTGTTGAATATCTTAGTTCAATTTTAAGCTTTTGGAACTTCCTGTATTGTCATTAATATTACCTTTCCTTTTAAATTCTTTATATAATCTATAATTTCTTCTTCTCCATGAAAACCACAGGCTATCTATGTTCAAATCTATGTCCATGTTAATTATTCTGTAAAACCAACCTTAAAAGTAAAAAAAGGAAATCATCTCTAGCATTTTATTTAGCTCCTCGTGGAGAAAGTTAAATTCTATAAAATCAGCCCCAGGAATGAGTACGAAGTACCCATCTCTTCCTGGCTGATCAGAGAGAAAATGTCCTTTGGAGAATTCAATCCTTGAGGATGGCAAAATACACACTGAAGGCTCTTTGTTATTTGCTAATTATTTTTTCTTAAATCACCACTTTTATTACATTTTATTTTCTATGCTACAAAGCAAGAAGGGACTTGTTTTTCTATCGTTTTAATGTTAGCTTTGTAAGGCATTAATTTGAGGACACCTTTAGTGTTACTTTAGCTGGGGTTTACACAAATGAAATCTTGTAGATTTCAGAAACACCTGCCCTAACTTGCTGACACTTTGTTAAATTCATTAAATCTAATTAAGGGTAGTTATGAGTTTATCCAAACCCCCGGAAGACAGGAAGCTGTGGATTAGAATGTACAGGTGAAATATCATTCAGAAATTGCTTTCAGCATTTATTGAGCATCTACTACATGCAGGGCATTGTACTGAATGTAGTGAGGGCTACATCAGAAATTAATAGCATTTTATCAGTAGAAATGACTTTAAAGAAGAGTCATTACCATCTGTGTCTACCAAGGACCATGGCACTTTCCCATCTGACATACAGCTGAAACCTTCCATATGCATTTTCTCTCTCATTGAAATGTGAGCTCCCAGGCTATTTGGAATAACTAGACAGCATAAGGTTGGAATATTGCTATGGTGTAGGAAATGATGAATTGGTGGACTTAGAATGGAAAGACTTGGACTTGTGAAGGAAGAGGTTATCCATCCTCAGAGAAACAAGTAATAGTACGGTCCTAATAATCTTTATCCCTAAAGTATAGTATGGTCTTAATAGATGCATGTGAGTGTCTATGTTTATATATAAGTATAATTATAGATATCTAAGTATATGTATATATATATGTATATATAGGTATATGTATGTATCTATCTTTGTGTATATATGTGTATAAATGTTTCTATGTGCATACACGAATGTGTGTATTATATAGACTTGTATGTATATATGTGTATATATATGTATACATACATACATATACATATATCTGTGCTTGATTGTAGCCTTCTTGGGGGAGATGGGGAAAAAGGATGAAAAAAAAAGAACAAAGTAGAAAGTGTACAACAGAGAAAAGAAAACTTACAAGGAAGCAAAGATGGACAGCTTTGAACATAATACATAATATTTATTTTATAGGCTTCCTTAAAATGGACATTTATTGCTGTATATTTTGAATCCTCTCATGTTCCACTGTGCATTTGGCAATGCTTTTTCCTTTCCTTTTCTTATTTTGTATTTAAGTTTTAGTATTTAAGTTTATAATGTTTTTTCTTATTGTATATTTATGTTTTAGTGTTTAAGTTTAAACTAAATTAATAATAAAAGAAAAAGTAATAAAATGTGAGCTCCTTGAGAGCACCAATGGTCTTACTCTTCCATTAGTATCCACAGGGCTTAGCACACAGTAAATGCTTGATATATGCTTTATTCCTTTATACAAAACAAAGCCAGTATGTGATCTCTATCCTTTTGTAGAGCTGACAATAGCATTACATCTTGATGCCTTTAACTGTGTAGGAGATTATTAGGTTTTGTGTTGGTACTTCACGTTCTCTTACATTGACAAACATTTTTGCTGCCAACAGATTACAACTTGTTACCTGAGTCACCTACCAAGTGAACTGCATATGAACTATGCCCAGCTTACTATGGGGGACAGGACTTAGGATATGTTTACTTTTTACTAAATTAATGTACTATTTGTCTTTCCTAGGTAAGATGAAAATTATTTTCAAAGATTCCTGGTTTTTATCTGGAGGTGTTTTTAAGTTCTGTTGTTTGGAGAATTCTTCTTGATAATAAAAACAGTACACCTTGAATAGGCAATTCTGTTTTTTATTTCTGTCTCTTTACAATTCACTTAACCTGTGTCCTTAGTTGAATCACTCTGATTCTCTCTGTTTTTTGTTTTTTTTGTGAGGCAATTGGGGTTAAGTGACTCGCTCAGGGTCACACAGCTAGTAAGTGTCAAGTGTCTAGTCTGAGACCGTATTTGAACTCAGGGCCTCCTGACTCCAGGGCCAATGCTCTATCTACTGCGCCACCTCACTGCCCCTTGACTTTCTCTTTTTGGAAGATAGGGATAAAGATACATGATAACCTGAGACTGAGTTTCTGCCATTGAAATTATTAGTCATGAGTACTCTCTGACCCATAGATCAAAGGCTCAGGGGGTAAGTAGGTAGAGTAGGAGAATTTGGCACCCTTGATATAGGACAGCTAAGAAGCAGCAGGGTGTAATGGTGAGAGTGATGATGGATTTGAAGTTAGGAAGATCAGGTTTAAAATTCCTCTTCTGTCATGTATTATCTGTGTGACCATAGACAAATCACTCAATCTCTCTGGTACTCGGTTTTCCTCATCTGTAAAATGTGGATCACATCTTGAGAGCCAGTGTGGAGTTTTGAAAAGAGTTTTGAATCAGCATGACTTGGGTTGAAGATCTGCTTCAGACAAGGACTGGGTAGGTGAATCTGGGCAAATTAACCTCTCAGGGCCCTAAGCGACTCTCTGACACTGTGAGTTCTGGAGTAGTTGCTAATATGTATTCCTAGATAGAGTGGAGGAAGTTTCCCCTCCTCAAAGAAATCACAGGTGGAGACCCTTCCTGTGCCACCCAAAAGTATCTTTTGTAAAGCTAAAATGCGAAAATATGTGTAAAGCACTTTGAAAACTTCAAATATACATACATACATACTTATGTGTGTATATGTGCATATGTATGTGTTTTACCCTCTTTTAGTCTAAATGTGTGATTTCATCAGAATGGGATGACTCCCACTATGGAAACTCAATTTCTAATCCTAGAGTTTCCTAGGCATAGCCTAGACCACAGTCACACAGACTACCAGATTTGTATCAGAGACTGAACCTGAATCTACGTCTTCCCTATGCCAAGGCTGGAACTCTATCCCCTATCCTGGCTTACTACTCACATCTTGTGATATGTCAGTTATTTTTATGGTATTATTCTCCCTATGTAGCTTTGGCATTGCTCTGTTTGCATCCCACAGAACTGGAGGAGGAGAATCAGGTTAAATAAAAGTTGACACATTCACGTACTTTTATTCGTCTGTGTGGCAAAGATTTACTGGTTTCCTTTACTTATTCATAACAGAAATTATCTAAGGACTTTATATTCCACATCAGCAAGCATCAGAGCAATGTGGTGCTCTGTTGTTGGAAATTGGATTATGTAATTTTAAATTTAGAATTCTACTCAGCTGGCCTCAAAATGTTTGACTTTCTACTGCTTTTGTACTACCTTTTATGGAGGGGTGTGGTAGCGGCATTGGTTGAGATGTATTAATGGCACTATAATTTCAGAAAGCTTAAAAAAAAGACTTTAAATCAGAATTCTCTAAAGTTTTTCATCAGAATTGTTTCTGCACAAATTATCACTGAAGGCAGTTTCCATGATCATCATTGTTAGCAGAGATTTTGATATCTGAAAATTATTGGTGAATGAATGGAATCTAAATAATAATTATAGGAAGTATGGTGACTTCTGTCCAGGCAGTATATGCAAACTTAAGGGCCTCTGTTGCTTGTATAGAAGAAGCTGAATATAGGGCTGCTAGGTGGTGCAGTGGATAGAGTACTGGCCCTGGAGTCAGGAGGACCTGAGTTCAAATCCAGCCTCAGACACTTGAAACGTACTAGCTGCGTGACCCTGGGCAAGTCACTTAACCCCATTGCCTACCAAAAAACAAACAAAAAGAAGCTGAATAAATAACATAGTTATCTTTATTAGAAAATATTTGAATTCTATCCCTCAGAGAATTACATATAATTGAAAAAGTATCATGAAAAAGGAGACCTAGACTTGAACTGGAGTAAAGAAGTAAAGAAAACGAAGGGCTGGACTCAGTGACCTCTAAAGTTTCTTTGAGCTTTAAATTTGTGATCCTGTGAAAGGTATAAGATGTTGCAAGATCAGATAAGCTAGCAGGTCTGTCATGTTGGGGGAGGGATGAGAGGGATGATTAGCCTGTGTGTTGTCCTGGTACCCACAGAATGTGAAGAGACCTAGTGGAAACTTCGGTATCCTCCCTCCTGTGTGCATAATTTATTGCAAGAAATGGACAAGAGTCACATGGGATGTGATATGAATTGGTGGAGAGAATAAGTACTGTAATGAGATCACAGAGGTATCTCATCATGGAAGGCAATTCTGGAATCTATCCTTGTTTGGATAGACTCATAATTACCCTTAATTAGATTTAATGAATTTAACAAAGTATCAGTAAGTTAGGGCAGGTATTTCTGAACCTTGCTCTTCTTGTTCCATGTTTTCTATCATATTTCTGCTTAGATAGTGAGATGGCACAGTGGATAGAGAGCTGGGAAACCAAATTCAGCACCAGACATTTGCGTACTGTGTGATCCTGGGCAAATCACGTAACCGCTGTCCACCCCAGTTTACTCAACTGTAAAATGGGGATAATAACAGCACCTACCTCATAGGATTGTCGTGAAGATTAAGTGAGATGGTATCTCTAAAGCACTTGGCATAGTTCCTGGCACATAGTAGGAACTTAATAAATGCTTATTCCTTCCCTCTCCTACCATCCCCCACTTTCCCTTCTATCTGCTTCTTGGAGTAGAAGTTGATTGGATAAAGGAGAAACCAGCCCAAGTTTTTGTGCAGTATTTCCACTTTTGTTAATCCATTTTTAAATTTCATTAGTTGCCAATGGCACATATGTTCAATTAATCAGTAAGTGGAACACTCTTTACCCTGGCCCCTACTCCTGAAGGCCAGGTATATTATATTTTCACTTATACTCCAGGGTTCTCCGGTACCCTTAAGAAAAAATTTTGGGGGGGTGTCTAGTCTCTCTGCTATTTGCTGTAGCCTCCCATGATGTTGCTTCTCTGGCTTTATGGGTCCTTTGTACCCCAGTTCCATTTAATTACTTAATAGTCAGATTAGCTTTTTAAAAATTTAATTTAATTTATAAAGAATATTTTATTTTTTTCAATTACACATAAAAATATTTTTTAGCATTCATTTTTCAAAATTTTGAGTTGAAATTCTCTCCCTTTCTCCTCCTTCATTGAGAAGACAAGCAAATTGATATAGCTTATACATGTACAATCATGCAAAACATATTTCCATATTAGTCACGTTGTAAAGGAAAATACAGACCAAACAAAAAACCAACAAAAAGGGGCAGCTAGGTGGCGCAGTGGATAGAGCACCAGCCCTGAAGTAGGAGGACCTGAGTTCAAATCTGGCCTCAGACCAAACACTTGTCACTAACTAGCTGTGTGACCCTGGGCAAGTCACTTAACCCCAATTGACTAAAAAAACAAAAACAAAAACAAAAACAACAGCAAAAAAAATAAAGTTTTAAAAAGTATGCTTTGATTTGAATTCAGACTCCATCTGTTCTTTCTTTGGAGGTAGATAGCCTTTTTTTCATAAGTCCTTCAGAATTGTCTTGGATCATTGCATTGATCAGTTATTCACATTTGATCATCATACAATATTCCTGTTACTGTGTGCAATATCCTCCTGGTTCTGCTCACTTCACTTTGCATCAGTTCGTACAAGTTTTTCTGGGTTTTTCTGAAAGCATCCTCCTCATCATTACTTTTAGTACAATAGTATTCCATCACAATCATATACCATAACTTGTTCAGCCATTCTCCAGCTGATGAACTTCCCTCAATTTTCAGTTCTTTGTCACCACAAAAAGACCTATAAATGTTCTTGTACATATAAGTCCACTTCCTTTTTTTAAAATCTCTTTGGGATACAGATCTAGTAGTGGTATTGCTGTATCAAAGGGTATGCTCAGTTTTTTATAGCCTTTTGGGCATAGTTCCAAAATGCTCTACAGAATGGTTGGATCAGTTCATAACTCCACCAAGAATATATTAGTGTCCCAATTTTTCCACATCCCTTCCAATATCTGTCATTTTCCTTTTCTGTCTTATTAGCCAATCTGATAGGTATGAGGTGATACCTCAGAGTTGTTTAAATTTGCATTTCTGTAATCAATAGTGATTTAGAGCATTTTTTTCATATGACTATAGATAGCTTTGATTTCTTCATCTGAAAACATCTGTTCATATCTTTTGACCATTTGTCAATTGAGGAATGACTTATATTCCTATAAATTTGAGCACGATGTAATTTCCCTGCCTATCTCTTTTAATTAGATCTATTTTTGCTTTTGTTTTGTCTGAGATCATGATTGTTACCCCTGCTTTTTTTTTTACTTCAGCTGAAACATAATAGAATCTGTGCCAGCCCCTTACCTTTACTCTGTGTGTGTCTCTCTACTTCAAGTTTTTTTTTTTTAAACAACATATTGTAGTATTCTGGTTTTTAATCAATTCTGCTATCCACTTTTGTTTTATGTGAGTTCATCCCATTCATATTCACTGTTATGATTACTATTTCCCTCCAACCTATTTTCCCCCAATCCCATTTATCCTTCTTTCTTTCACCCTGTCCCTCCTCAAAAGTGTTTTGCTTCTGACCACTGCCTCTCTAAATCCACCCTCCTTTCTATCAGTCCCTCACTCTTATCTTACTCTCCTCCCCTCCTACTTCTCCATAGGGTAAGATGGATTTCTATACCCAACTGAGTGTGTATGTTATTACCTCTTTGAGCCAATTCTGATGATAGTAACGTTCAAGTGTGGCCTGCCACCCCTCTCTCCCATCTTCCTCTCCACTGCAAAAGCTTTATCATGCCTCTTCTAATGTGAGATAATTTTTTATCATTCTCCCTCTCCCTTTTTGCTTCTCCCAGTGCATCCCTCTTTCTTACTCTTTAATTTTTCTTTTTGATATCATCCCATCATAATCAACTCATACCCATGCTCTCTATCTATATATACTCCTTCTAACTGCCCTAATAATGATAAAGTTCTTAGAAGTTATAAGAATCATCTTCCCATGTAGGAATATAAACAGTTTAATCTTATTGAATTCCTTATGATTTCTTTTTCCTGTTTACCTTTTTAGGCTTCTCTTGAGTCTTGTATTTGAAAGTCAAATTTTCTATTCAGCTCTGGTTTTTTCATCAGGAATGCTTGAAAGTCCTCTATTTCATTAAATGTACATCCCCCCCCATCAATGGATTATGTTCAATGTTGCTGGGTAGGCGATTCTTGGTTGTAATCCAACCTCCTTTGCCCTCTGGAACATCATATTCCAAGCCCTCCAATCCCTTAATGTAGAAGCTGCTAAATTTTGTGTTATCCTGACTTTGGCTCCATGATATTTGAATTCTTTCTTTCTGGCTGTTTGCAATATTTTTACTTGATGTAGGAGCTTTGGAATTTGACTATAATATTTCTGGGGGGGTGTTATTTTATGATCTCTTTCAGGAGGTGATTGGTGGATTCTTTCAATTTCTATTCCACAGTTTTCTTTGATAATTTCTTGAAAGATGATGTTTAGGCTCTTTTTTTGATCATGGCTTTCAGATAGTCCAATAATTGTTAAATTATCTTTCCTTGATCTATTTTCCAGGTTACTTGTTTTTCCAATGAGATATTTCATTTTTTTTCTAATTTTTTTCATTCTTTTGATTTATTTTATTTTTTCTTAATGTTTCATGGCGTCATTAGAGGCTACTTACTCAAATTTTTCAAGAAATTATTTTCTTCAGTAAGCTTTTGTATCTTTTCTATTTGGCCAACTTTAATGAGTTCTTTTTTTAAGTGAATTTTTGTATATCTTTTTCCATTTGGACAATTCTGCTTTTGAGGAATCCTCTTTGGTAATTTTTGTGCCTCTTTTATCATTTGGTCTATTCTGGTTTTTAAGGTATTATTTTCTTCAGTATTTTTTTTTGTGCTTCCTTTACCAAGTTGTTGACTCCTTTTTCATGATTTTCTTGCACATTCTCATTTCTTTTCCCCAATTTTCCTCTGCCTCTCTTATTTGCTTTTTAAAATCTTTTTAAAGCTCTTCTAGTTTTTTTTCAGCCTGAGACCAATTCATATTTTTCTTTGAGATCTTACATGTAGTTGTTTTGATATTTTTGACTTCTGAGTTTGTGTTTTGATCTTCCCTGTCACCATAGTAACTTTCTATGGTCAGGTTTTTTTTTTTTTGGTTGTTGGCTCATTTTCCCATCCTATTTCTTGACTTTTGATTTTATGTTAAAGTTAGACTCTGAATCTGGGGTGTAGGGGGCACTGTCACAAACTTCAAGTTTTTTGGGTTGCGTTTTCAGAGCTAGTTCTGGGGGTCTGTAAATTTTCAGTTCTTTCAAGGTTGTATGATCTAAGAAGAGGTATGGTCACTGCTCTCCTGGTCTGTGCTCTAGTTTGTGAGTGACCACAAGCACTCTTTTCTGCCCTAGAACTGTGACCAGGGTCCCCAATCCTGCTAGTGTCCCTACTCACCCTAGAATTGCAACCCTAAACTGTATGGGCAATGCAACAGAGTAATACATCCACTGCCAGCAGAGGGGACCCTGTAATCTCCTTCTGACCAGTTGTCTGACTCCCTTACCACTCCTGAAACCATTGCTACCACTGATTCAGTCACCTGCAGGGCCTGCTGCTGGCTTGCCAGGGCATGGCCTGCTCTGGAGTATGCTCTACTCTCACCCCAGTGACACAGTCCTTTCCTGCCAACCTCCTAGGTTATCTTGAGCTGGAAAATTGTTTCATCCCATCCTTTTGTTGATTCTGCCATGCTAGAATTTGTTTTGAGGCATTATTTTAATGTTGTTTGGTGGGGGATTTGGGGGAGCTCAGGTGAGTCCCTGCCTTTACTCTGCCATCTTGGCACTGCTCTCTCCCATCCCATTAGCTATTACAAAGGAATATTTACTTCAAAGGTATAGCAAGAATAAACATATAAACATTCCCCCCAATACCTAGAGGGCTTAATTCTCCACCCTGTACCACCTTAATCTCTGAGGAGGGAAAAGTGATTAGGTTCACATTTCCTATATAGCCTAGTCACACAAAGTTTCAAGTTCAAAGCCCTCCTTGGGCTCTAGTCTGGGTACCCAAGGTTGACCATGATGGGTTGACTGCAGAACATCTGACCTAGAATCTTTCCTTCCAAGTATCTATGTCTAGAGTCTGATGTGGTGAGGATCTTACCACTTTTACCTTAAACTGAAAAGGACAAATGAAATAGCAAAACAAAAGAAAAAAGTTAGGTTCAGGACCTTCACCCTTTCTGGATATGGTGAGAGAGAGAGAGGGAGAGAGAGACAGAGAGAGAGAGAGAGAGAGAGAGAGAGAGAGAGAGAGAGAGAGAGAAAGAGAGAGAGAGAAAGTCTTAGTCTGGTGGTTTTAAAGGCACATCCTGTTCAGACTGCACAGCCAATGGAAAAAGGCTGTTCCCACCCATAGGGTAAAGAAAAGCAGACTATCTTTTCTCAAAAGCTATTCCCTGGTCTGTCCCATGTGGGTGCCTCAATATTAGGGTGATCTGGGTATTTAAAAAATAAAGTCCTATTACATAAGTATTTATTAAGTGCTGACTAAATACCAAATATTATTCTAGGCACTAGAAATATAGATGCAGAAAATGAAACAATTCTTATGGTTAAGGAATTTACATTCAATCAGAGGATACATGTGTATATAGAATAAGTATAAAACCAATATCGGGAGTTAAATACGAGGTAGTTGGATAGAGAGTGGGAACTAGAAGAATTAGAAAGGTTATGTATACAAGGTGGTACTTAAAGATGTGTCTGGAAGGAAGAAAGGGATTCTACGAGGCAGAGGTGGGAAGGGAAATCATTTCTGGCATGGGAGATCGGTAGTTCAAAAGCATAGAGATAGGACATGGAGGGCTCTGCATGAGGAGCTGAGAGTCCAGTTTGCTGGATTGTAGAGCATGGCAATAGGAGTAATGCATAGTGACACCAGAACTGAGTCCAGATTGTGAAGGGATTTAAAAGTGAACCAGAGAACTTATGTTTTATTTTAGAAGCAACAGAGAGCCACTGGAGCTCACTGAGTGATAGAGTGTCATAGTAACACCTGCAATTAAGTAAACTCAGTTTGATTGCTATATGGGAGATGCGTTGAATTGGGGAGAGAGTTGAGGCAAGGCAACCAATTAGGAGGTCATTATAGACAATTACAGGCATCTAGGCAAGAGGTAATGAGGTCCTGATCTAAGATCTGGCTGTATGAACAGAAAGAAGAGATGTTGTGGGAGTGCTTTTCCAGGGGAACTTTTTACAAACTAGAGATAGAAATCAGTAAGTCAGCAAACATTTATTAAGTGCCAGGCACTGTGCTAAGACCAATAAATACAAAGAAAGACCAAAAACAGTCTTTGCCCTCAAAGATCTTACATTGTATTGGGGGAAGCAACATGCAACAATATGGAGATAGTAATCAACAGTGTCAAAGGCTACAGAGAGGTAAAAAGAGATGAGGATTGAGAAAATGCCATTAAGCTTGGGAATTAAGTCATCATTGGTAACTTTTTAAAAGGGCAGTTTCAGTGGAGTGACGAGAATTTATGGTAATATAATTTCATTTTTGCCCTAATGTAAAATAATATTATTTATATTTCAAATACTACTTTAAAAATAGAATCATAGAATCATAAATTAGAAAGGACTTCACAGGTCATATTCTAGGATCATAGGATTTAGAGTAGGAAGAGACTTTAGAGAAAGATAATTTCATCCACCACCTATGGATAGCATAAACTGCACTCTCAGCCTGTACAATGTAACAAAGAGCAAATGGTCATCTAGTTTCTATTTAAAGATGTACAAGGACAAGGAAAGTACCACCACTTGAGGAATTCCATTCCAATTTTTGATAGCTCTAAATGTTATGAAATTCCTCCTCATATGGAACCAAATTTGAATCTCTGTACCTTCTGCCCATTAGCTCTGCTGACTAGAGATAAGTAGATAGAAGTCTAGGATTTTTTTCATATGCACATACATGTATACATGTACATATATGTATATAAACATACATACACACATATGCTAATCCTTCATATATGTTGTGATAGCAATTATATGCTTTCTAAATCTTTTTTTTTCCTCCAGGCTGAACAAACTAAAATCTTTCAACTAATCCATTTTAAAGTTTTGATTCATACTGGTAACTAATTTTAACAAATTAATTCAACAAATACTTATTAACCACCTACTATGTGCAAAGTACTGGGGATACAAAAATTATATAGTTCTTGTCCTCCAGGAGTTTATATTCTAATGGGAGATATAACATATATGTAAGTAAATAAATGGAGAACAATGTAAAGTAATTTCAAGGAGAGAGAACTAACAATTGGGGAAGACAAAAAAAGAAAGGGATTCATATGGAAGGTAGTACTCCAACTATGCTTTAGAGAAAGGAATTCTTGGGGCAGCTAAGTGGCGCAGTGGATAGAGCACTGGCCCTGGAGTCAGGAGGACCTGAGTTCAAATCCAGCCTCAGACACATAACACTCACTAGCTATGTGACTCTGGGCAAGTCACTTAACCCTGATTGCCTCTCAAAAAAAAATAAATAAATAAAAGAGGAATTCTCTGAGGTAGGCATGATGAGAGAGTACCTTCCAGATGTGATAGACCCCTGTACAGAGCCATGAAGATCATAGAATTACATATATATAGGGAAGAGCTAGAAAGCTTTGATAGTTTGAATGGAACAGAGTGAAGGCGAATTAAGATTGCAAAGGCAGATGTGAGCCCGATTCTAGAAATGCTAGTATAAAGCTACAGGCAGTCTTTGAAGGTTTTTGCATGGGAGTAGTGATGATATCTCAATGAGATCTCTTTTAAGAATACCATTTCTTATTGGACATGGGACTTGAGGGAGAAGGAAGAGTCAAGGATAACTGTAAGTTTGCATCAATACAAATAGGGATGTTTGGAAGAGGAAAGGGTTTGGGGGAAAATATGAGGAGTTTCATTTTGAGTGGGTTAAGATTGAGGTAGCTATAGGTCATCTAATTAGAGTGCATAGAAATGATAATTGAAACCCATGAGAGGTGATGTTACCAATGAGAGCGTGTATATGTGGAGCAGAGACGGACAAAGACAGAACCTATTCTCAGTGGGAGGGGGGATGATGGTGATCTAGCAAAGGATATTGAAAAGGAATAGTCAGAAAGAAAGAGAAAAACTGAGAGAGAGATGTGTCATGGAAGCCAAGGGAGGAAAGAGTATCCAAAAGAAGAGAATTTCTGATAGAGTCATAAGTTTCAGAGAGGTCAGGTAGAAAAGACTGAGAAAAGACTCTTAGACTTAGCATTTAATGGATCCTTGGACAGGGAACTGAGTAAAATTTATATAGGGAACTGAGTCGGATTTGTAAAAATAACAGCCATTGTCCAATTGATAAATGGTCAAAGGACATGAACAGGCAGTTTTCAGAAGAAGAAATCAAAGCTATCTATAGTCACTTTAAACAATGCTGCAAATTACTATTGATTAGAGAAATACAAATTAAAACAACTCTTGCGTACCACCTATCAGAAATGACAAATGCTGGAGGGGTTAAGGGAAAATAGGTACACTAATAAACTGTTGGTGGAGTCCAATCATTCGGAGGATTTTTCTTTTGTTTGTTTGTTTTTTGGTGAGGTAATTGGGGTTAAGTGACTTGCCCAGGGTCACATAGCTAATAAGTTTCAAGTGTTAGAGGTCAGATTTGAACTCAGGTACTCCTGACTCCAAGACCAGAGCTCTATACACTGCGCCACCTGGCTGCCCTTAGTCCAGTCATTCTGAAGAAAAGAACTGTACATACTCTTTCACCCAGACACCACTACTAAGTCTATACCCCAAAGAGATCCAAGAAAAAGTAAAATGACCTATATGTACTAAAATATTTAGGGCAGCTCTTTTTGTAGGGGTAAAGAATTGGAAACTTGGAGGGATGCTCATCAATTGGGTAATGACTGAACAAGTTGTGACATATGATTGTGATGGAGTACTATTGTGCCATAAGAAATGGCCAGGAGGGCGAGGGGGTGGGTGTTCAGAAAAAAACATGGCAAGACCTGTATAAACAGATGCAAAATGAAATGAGGAGAACCAAGAGATCATTGTGCATTGTAGAGCAATGTTGCAATGATTACAAACTTTGAAAGTCTTGGCTACTCTGACCAATATGGTGATTCAAGAAAATTCCAAAGGACTCATGATGAAAAAATGCTAACCTCCAGAAAGAGAACTCGAACTACAAATTGAATATAATTTTCTAGATTTATTTTCTTTGCTTTTTTTTTGCAATGTGGCTAATATGGAAATATATTTTGCATGATTTCACATGTATAATTGATACAATTTGCTCACCTTCACAGTGAGTGGTGGAGGAGTACGAGGGAGGGAGAGATTTTGGAACTCAAATTTTAAAAAGAAAAGAATGTTAAAAATAAATAAATAATAAATTTATTTATTTATTTATTTATTTATTTATTTATTTATTTAGAGAGAGAGAGAGAGAGAGAGAGAGAGAGAGAGAGAGAGAGAGAGAGAGAGATCCTTGGTAATCTTGGAGAAATCAGATTCAGTTTGTAGTCCTAAATGCCAGGAATTTAGAAGTAGAGAAATGTAGGCAAAAAATGCATATGAACCTTTCCAATTTCATATCCCTCTTCTGGTTACACTCCTGTGTGTCAAAATCCTTTCTCAAATATGGTGCCAGAACTGAACACAATTAATTATCAGGCCACAAAATATCAGTCCAATAAAGCACAAATGCATTAGCACAATAGCTAGGCTCATTTGAAATGCCAATGAGTTTTATGGTCCATTGGAGCAGGGCATTTATGAAAGATCATGAAGCAGAGCAAACTTCTGCCTTCCATTATAAATAGCTACTGCCCTATTTCTTTTTTCCCCAGTGTCCTTCTCCAAGCTTCCAAGTCATTTCATCTTCATCAATTGTCTTCATTCACCCACATTGACCCAGCTGACCACTCTCAGGGAACAATTGGACATTTGTCTTATAATTGGAAGATATGCATCTCTTGTGCTTTTCCAAGGAGAAGCAGTGTAACTTATTTCTGGAGACTTTCTAATTGCCTTGGGCACATGGGAATTTTCTAAACTAGTCCTATGAATCAATAGTAATTGTATGATAATCCTTCATATATTTTAAGATAGTCATCATGTTCCTTCTAAATGTTCTTATCCCTTTATTGCCAGGAAGGTCAGGGTGCACTTGGATTTAACAGGGCTAAGTTATCCAAATTGAGACAAGTTCAAGTAAACTCAGAATTACCTCAAGTCCCCAAAGAAGGTACTCATTCTTACATGGAGTAGGAAATTAGAGCAGATGATACAATGGACCCTTCCAATTCAGAGATTTTAGGTTTCTGTGAGAGGCAGCTAGGTGGACAGTGGATAGAGTACTGGAGTCAGGAAGACTTGAGTTCAAATTCAGCCTCAGACACTTACTAGCCATTTGTTTCTGGGCAAGTTAGTTGACCTCTGTCTTTTTCAGGTTTCTCATCTGTAAAATGGGAATAATAATAACATTTACCTCCCAGGGTAGTTGTTAGGATAAAATGAGATAATAGTTGTAAAGTGCTTCATATTAAAACACTATATAAATAAATGATAGTAATGATGATGATGATAATGATGATTCTATGGAGTCAAGCTGCATGCAATTTAAGAGTAAATAAAATGAACTATTAAGCTAGAATGTCTTCTACTTTTCACTTTTACAAATGGAAAACAATTCTAGATGTTAAATCCATCTATTTATTTGTTGTGTCTCCATATGTGTTTGGCATAGGTGAAAGAGCACTATATTTGGACTAAGATTTATATTCTAATCCTGTTTTTCAATGTTTAAGAGATGTTTGACTCATAGGACACAACTTTGCTAGACTTCAATTTGTTCATCTGTAAAAGGGAGATATAAATACTTGTACTATTTTTCTCATAGGACTGTTATGGGGTGAGCACTTTGTAAGTCTTTCAAATATTACATGTTATAATTATACTTCTTATGGAGAATGCTGTAGTGTTGGTAGTGAAGCTGGCATAGATTTTGCAATCAAAACAAATCTAGGCAACAAACTTGTGTGCTTCCCAAAAGAAGTGAATTATAAGCTCATGACAATGTGATTGCCACTTACAGGAAAGTGCCACACCACCATCATCACTGCATATGCTTCTACTATGACAAATTCTGATGAAGTCAAAGAAAAATTTTGTAAAGACATCATCAATGTGCTAAAAGAACACAAGCTTGTAATTTTGGGTGACTTTAATGCCAGAGTAGGCACAGACTATCAGACATAGCAGGGAGTCCTTGGGAAGAATGGAGTTGGAAACAGCAACAGCAATGGTCATTTCCTATTAAAGATTTGTGTTCTCATGATCTTTTCATCACTAACACTGTCTTCAATTTACCTAAACGCAATAAAACATTATGGATGCACCCTCACAGCAAACATTGGCATTTAATAAACTATCTCATTGTAAGGAGAAGAAACAGTATGTGAGAGTGATAAAGGCAATGTGTGGTTCAGGGTGCTAGACTGATCATAGACTTATCTCTCCAACCTAAAGACTCACATTCAATAAAAGCAGCAGTCCCAAGGCAAAACAACTACCAGAAGATTCAACGTCAACATATTGGAGTATTTCTCCATGCGGGAACAATTTGTTGCTGATTTGGAGGGGAAAGCTGAGTCAACACATGGCTGGCAACAGTGAAACAGGAAAGGAGTGGGCAGCTTTCAGAGATTTGGTATACAGCACTGTATATTTACTCATCTGGGCCAGAAAACTCACAAACATCAGGACTGGTTTGATGAAAATGATGGGGAAATTCAGAAGCTACTAAATGAAAAATGAGAACTCCATAGGGTTTACCAGCAGTATAGTTCATCTATCTCTAAAAAGGCAGCATTCAACTCTATCTAAAGTAGAGTGCAAGCGAAGGTTAGAGAGACGCAATAAGAAGGTTCAGTAAGTTTCTTAGTTAAGTAAGAAGGCAGATGAAATTCAGTTTTATGCTGATAGTAACAACCTAAAGCACTTCTATGATGCCCTGAAGGCTATTTATGAGCCAAAGACCTATGGCATATCTCAACTACTCATTGTTGGTGGAGTCACAGTGATTGGTTATAAGGATATGATCCTGGAGAGCAGGGCTAAACACTTCCATAGTGTTCTCAACAGGCTGTCATCAACTAATGCTGAAACCATTGATCATATGCCTCAGGTTGAAGAGAAGCTTTGAATGCCATTAGACTCCTCTTGTGTGGCAAAGTGCCTGGTGCTGATGCCATTTCAGCACAGATTTACAAGCAGGAGGTCCACTGCTCATACAAAAGCTGACTGAAATCTTTTGGCTTATATGGCAAGAAGAAATTGACTCTCAGGAGTTCAAGGATGCCTCTATTGTCCATCTCTAAAAAAGAAAAGGAAATAGGTTGTCCTGTGACAGTCTCAGGGGTTCTCTTTCTTAGTCCTTGCTGGCAAAATTCTTGCCAGAGTCCTCCTTAATAGGCTGATCCTTTACCAAGAAGATGGTTATCTACCTGAGAGCCAGTGTGGCTTCAGAAAGGGCCAAGGAATGAGCAATATTCCCAATAACTCCAGGAGGAATGCCAGGTGCAAAGATCTGTACACAATGTTCATTGATCTGACCAAGGCCTATGATACTATCAATTGTGAGGACTTGTGGAAGGTCATGGCAACATTTGGTTGACTGGAGAAATTCATCAGTATTGTATTCCAGTTCCATGACAGCATGCATGGACAAGTTCTAGATAATGGATGATGCTCTCACAGTTTGCCAGTCACCAATGGATTGGAGCCAGACTGTGTGCTTGCTCCTACGCTTTTTAGCATGATGTTTTCAGTGATGTTGTCAGATGTCTTTAATAAGGACAAAAATGGCCTTGAGGTCAGCTACTGTAGTGATGGTAAATTATTTAATTCAAAAAGGCTACAAGTCAAGACTAAAGGGGAAGGAGAGTTGGTGTGTGACTTTTTGTTCACAGATGATTATGTGTTTAGTGCAGCCTCTGAGGCTGAGATGCAACACAATATGGATCGATTCTCTGCTGCTTGTGCTAAGTATACTCTCCAGGGATGTATGCATAGATGATGAGGTTGACACATGCATTGCCAGAGCTAGCTCAGTGTTTGGGAGGCTCCAAAGAAAAGCGTGGGAGAGAAGAGGTTTTAGGCCGCCTAACAAACTGAAGATCTATGGAGCCATTATCCTGACCTCATTGTTGTATGCCTGTGAAACTTGGAGAGTATACCAGTGCCATGCCAGGAATTGAATTGCTTCCATTTGAATTGTCTTAGGAAGATTCTGAAGATTACCTGATGAGATAAGGTACCAGGCACTGAGGTGCTTTTTTAAACTGAACTGCTGAGTATTCAAACTCTATTTCAGATGGCTTGGCCACATTGTTCAAATGCTAAATGCATATCTGCCTAAAAGACTATTTTATGGAGAACTCGCACAAGATAGACCCTCACACAGAGGTCAGAGGAAGCGATAAAAGGACACTCAAGGTCTCTCTGAAGAAACTTGGTATCCATTGTGAGACATGGGAAACACTGGCATAGGACTGTCTAGCATGGTGTGCCTACATCAAAGAAAGCACTGCGCTCTTTGAGCAAAGCACAATTGCAGTAGCTCAAAAGAAACATGAGATGTGCAAAGTTAGAGACATCTTCCTAAATGGTTATATGGGCTATTTTTGCCTGACCTGTGGTAGAGACTGCCACACTTTTATTGGTATGATCAGTCATAGTTGGACATATTGTACATTTGCCTTGACATAGTGATGTCATTTTGATCATCTTTGAGTATGAAGAATAATAACGATAGTGTTGGAGGAGGAAGAAAGGTGACAGGGAGGATGTTATGGCTACAAACAAAGCAGAGAATGGGTATGAGTATTTCACTCCTTCATATTTTGTCTAGGACTAGAACAGTACTTGTGACAAATAAAATTACTCAGCAATGGTTTTGATCCTAGAAACAATTACTCAGTATCATAAAGTACCAAAGTGGCACTGTGTCCATGCTATTGCTAGACTATTCCTGTAACATAGCATTACTTTCCAGTAGGTCCATTGTTGCTAGTGAGGGATTGCTAGGGTCCAAAATATTTTGTTGGTATGGTTAGAACATCAATTCCTTAATTGACGCTCTAGTTCAAACAGTTATAAATCCACCTAATTGTACTATCATTCTGACCATACCTCTCTATCTTTTATCAAATATCTTGCTGAAATCTACATCGTATTTGCCTTTAGTATTTTCTGATCTGCCAGACTAGGAACCCTGTCAGAAAAGGAAATGGGGCCAATGTAATGAGACTTCATTGATTCTTGGGACCATAAATTGCTAGAGTACTGCTTACCTCCGACAGAAGCACGCATAAGCAAATTAGGGAAGGGCTTAGGAAATGTTTCCTGCACACAGAGGTCAATGCTAATCTTATTCTAAAGTCATCATTGTCTAGCCCTTTGATGTACTCTGTGCCTAAGACATAAAAAACCTTAGTGTACAGCTAAATGCATAAGACTTTTCCCAACACAGACTCACAGGAAAAGCTGCCCAGGTAACCAGACTCCCCAGAGCTACACTGCTCTGCAACAAAGACATCTCATTTGGCCCTCTTGCTCTGTCTTCTGGTAACATAAACAATTCCTTAGTCACAGAAGTATTCTGTCACTACCGCAGAGATTCAAGATCTTTGCAGTTTTATATGTGGCTTATAGAAAGCCATGGAATGGGAAAAAGGTTAGTGATAGGTACTCTTGCTACATTGATTGGCAATAGTTGCTGCCTTCCTGTCCCAAAGATCAACTTTCCTCCAGTGAGGATGAAAACACTACCTTTTGAGGCAGCCTATTCTAGTTTTTGGACAGCTCTAGTTTTAATGAAGTTATTCCTTATGTAGTGTCAAAATCTTCCTTTCTGCCACTTCTAATAATTGTTCTGAGTTCTGACCTATGGGGCCAAGCAGAATAAGTGGAATAATCCCTCTTTTATGTGGTAGTCCCTTAAATAATTGAAAAAAGCTATCATATAGCTTTGTTACCTCCAGTTCTTCATAAGGCATGGCCTCCAGTTGTCCCCTCTCGTATCCTTCTTAAAATGCATCATTTAGAAATGAATGCCTCCATTTAAAGATGGCTCCAAGGTCAGCCATCTCTTCATTTCTCACTTGCCTGCATTCCTTTAGACTTCATCATGTCTCCAGGAACCTCATCAGCCGGAAACATCATCCTGTGAGATTGCTTCAGCTTTGGTACTCACATCTCATCAGTACATTACAGCAAATTTCAGTACAGCAGGATGATACCACCTTAAGACATTAGTGGTCCTGAAACATTAGAAGCATGATATGCCCTTCCACGTGTTTATGTCCTAATCTGTTCCCTTCGTGTGTGAGCTTTATATGTGCCCACTCTTCCCACTGATGGGATGTATGTTAGTGGGAGGGTGTGCCTTAAATTTATGGGGGGGGTGTTATCCTAGTGCAATTTTTCTTTTGCTATTTCATTATGCCTTTATTTTGAAGTAATTGTTTATACTGGCTGTCCAGAGAAAAAAATAAACACATTAGTAGAGTCTTCTGTGTGTATGTGAACCTATAGAATTCCTTGAACATGGAATAGCTATTATGACAGTCCCAGGTATTTCTGTGTGTGTGTTTGTGTGTATGTATTGCTTATAAATGGTATTATAAATGCTTTGGGGATTGGTAGGTGAGTCTCCTTGTTTCTTTTTATACAAGAAGCCTAAACAAGAACTAAGGATACAGCTGTCTTAGACGGGCAATTAGCAGATTCCTTTCAAGCCCTAATGTAAACAGAAGTTGCCTTCAACCTTCCTCTGAGCCTAAGGAAAAATCCAATTATCATAGACCAGATTTCCTGACTCTCGCCGCCTTTTACCCTTTCCCCTCATAACCTTGTAGAAGACCTTAGATATCATCTTCATTCTTGGTACCTCTCTAGTCACACAGCACCCTCTCCCATTCTCTAAGATTCTTCCAAGATCATTAATTGTATTTCATTAATTACACCTACAATTTCTCTTAGTACTTCATCTGGGATATAATTCATCTGGGACAGGAGATGAGCTAATTTCAAGTAGCTCAGTACTCTCTTTTTATCTCCTTACCTATCTTGGGCTTCAATTACTTTTTAAATATACTTGCTCTTTTCTTCATTAGTGAGATCATTCATTATTGCATAAGCAGAACTTCATTTCCGAATCACCTTCCATTTTAGAGCTTCAGTGTGTGGAACCATGCCCATCTTTTCTTTCAACTTTTGGAAATGTACTTTCTAATATATAAGGTACATAGTTGTGTCCCACTTGGCTATCACAGACTTCAAAATGAGATAGTCATTTTCTCCCAAGGTTACAATTACTTTAAGGTACCAAAAGCTTATTATTTGCCAAGTACAGTAACCCCAATTTCTGCCCTGGGAATGTTTGACAGAGGTTACCTCTGCCAAAGTTGGTGATTTGCATCTGTCTGAAAGATGAAGCTGATTCAGAGTATGTTGCATGGTTGAGTTGTACACAAGTCTGCCTAGAGAAATTGTATAATTGTTCAATTCCTACTGAGTCAGGTCTACATGGGATAGCATCATTATTTTGTTTCAAGGAGACTCCCACAATATTGTGCATATTCAATTATGAATGCAAAATACATTCCAAAAGCAAATTGAAATGGTATTTTGGGTTGCTCCTGTTTGGGATTTTTCATCTTTTATGTAATTGGGAGGGTCCCCCCTTTCATCACTATTGCCCGACCCGTCCTGGTGTAGAGTGAATAGTATGGTACTGTGGAAAGGGCATTGTTTTTGGAATTATAAGATCTTTGTGATAGTCCTAGCTTCAGACCTTACTAACTGTGGGTTCCTGGACAAGTGACTTTTCTTCCCTGAGTCTTAGTTTCCTCGTTTGTAAAATGGGGCAAACGATACTTGTATCACCCACTTCATGAGGTTGTTGTGAAGGAAGGTGGTTGGTGAACCTTGTAGGGTCTTATGTGACTTCAGTGGGAGCTATTTTATTATTGAGTTGCCTATTGTAACGTAAGTAGTGAAACATGACAAATACAACAATACAGTTAAAGTCCAAACACTGCACCTACAACATAACCCAAATTATGTTCTAGGTCTGTTCTTAGATTGTACAGATTTTTCTTATTAATGTCTTAAAAATTAAACCAAAATCAAGACAGCAAACTCTTCTCACATTTGTCAATTCCACTGGAGCACAACTTTTTTATTTTAAATATGCCACTCTGTCTCAGAATACAGTATTCCCATTTGATATCATTTGAGATGGATTAACCAGATTAACTGATTGACCCCATCTGAAATCCAGTTTCTTTGCTTGAAGAAGATCCAGTTTGTTCTTTGATAGTCACTTTGCTCTCTGTGCAGATTTTTCCTGGGTGGATCTACCCAAAGAGCATGGAGTCAGAGACAAAATGGAAACAAATGAATTATTCTCTTTGCCAATTATTTGAGTAAGAGATTATAGTTATACTTATATATAGCTTATAATTCCTTTAATTTTCTCACCCGTGTAGTTAAATTTATCCTGTGTGCATACGAGAGTATCAGGATCATCAAGGAAAACATTAGGTGACCACTTCTAGTTCATTCCCTAAGAAATACCTTTTAAACAAAAATCATTGTATGTTCCTCACTTTCCATACCGTACTAATTCATTGTAAGCCATATAGTTGGTGGATAAAGTACCATTCTACATGAATATTAAAGAGAGAACAAGAAGTAACTCGGCTCAGGGTAGATAGGGATAGGGATCTGTGATTTCATTGCTGTTGGTACTTCCCAATGAGGAAATTGCTCTCCCCTATGAGGAACTTGCTTTACTAATACAGAGGGGCACTTCTTTGCAATTAATAATTTTAGAGAGTTGCTCAGAGTACCAAGAGGGTAAATAACTTGCCCTAGGTTACATAACCAGCATGTATCTTTTGCAGGAAACCGTTGCCAACCCCTTTTAATTCTAATGCCTTCCTTCTGTTAATTATTTCCTAGTTATCCTGAATTTAGCTTGCTTTGTATATATTTGTTTGCATGTTGTCTCTGCCATTAGATTATATGCGCCTTGAGGGCAGGGACTGTCTTTTGCCTCCTTTTGTATCCTTAGTGCTTAGCACAGTGCCTGATACATGATGCTTAATAAATGTTTATTGATTGATGTATCAGAGAAAGGACTTGAATCCAGGTCTTCTAGAGTCCACACCAGTCCTCTATTCACTATGCCATGTTGCTGCCTCTGTGTAGGTTTAAAATATAGATGTGATCCTGTTTCTGAGGCCAGCTCTTTACCTATTACTGTACTACTTTTGGCTCAGGGTGGGTCTTTATGAAAGGTGATAATGGCCTTTTCCAATGAGTAAGTCAGCAATTATTTATTAAGCACTATCTGACCAAGGGAGAATTGAGGCTGGAGATAAAAGGGCAAATCATGTTTACATTGTACTTTATATCTATGATCTTTGATTCTCTTAATAATCTTGTGAAGAAATTCTATATTTTGTATCTTCATTTTATAAATAAGGAAACTGAAGTTCAGAGGTGAAGTAGTTCCATAGCTACTAAGTGTTAGAGGTTTTCCAAACTCCAAGTCTAGGTCTTGTTCCTAGATACCACACAGCTCCTTAGATGGAGAAATTGTGTCATCTCCTAGCAACTAGTTTATATAGTTCTTTGTAATCAAACTTCATTATTTTGTTTAAAGTGATTGAAATAAGTTCTTAAAATATGTAATGCAGAAGATGGTAGAGTAAAAGCAATGCTTGAGCTCTCCCCCTAACGCCTCCAAATACCTGTAAAAAATGGCTATAAACAAATTCTAAAGCAGCAGAACCCACAAAAAGACAGAGTGAAACAAATTTCCAGCCCAAGACAACCTGGACGGTGGATCAGAAAGGTGTATCACACTGGGTGGGGAGACAAACACAGTATGGCATGGGCGCACAGGCAAAACAGGCCTCAAAGGACTGAATCACATGGCAGCTATGGTGGTTTCCAGACTTCTCAACCCACGAACACCAAAGACAACTTAGAAGGTGAGTAGGAAAAGTCTGTGACTGTGGTGAGAGAGAAACTCAGCCCCAGCCCCAGTCCCCAAGTGTGGCTCTGGGGTGGTGGCTGCTTCCTGAGCTCAGCCCACAGACTGAGGGGAAATTGAGTGGCTGATCAGAGGGGGATTGCAGGGATCTCTTTGTTGGTACAGAATTCTCTTGTTTTGCCCATGCTTGGATCTGGGTCACAGTTCTGGGTGGCGGTACCGGGGCGAGGAGGAGTGCTGGTGTGGTGGAGCTTGTAGTGGTGGTGGAGAGGAAATCCTCCTCACAGTTCCAAGGCAGAAAAGAGTGTTTGTGGTCATTCATAGACAAGAGCACAGGCCAGGAAAGGAGTAAACACCTCACCCCTTATCATCCCACCTTGGAAGAACTGAAAATTTACAGATTCCCTAGAAGTATTTCTGAAAAAACGGCTGCACAAAACCCCCAAAGCTTGGGACAGTACATTCTCCACACTGGAAGCAGACCCCTACCTTAACAAAGAGTTTACAACTCAAGTAATTGTCTGGGATCATGAGCAAACCTCACAAAAAAAAAGTCAGACCATAGAATCTTTCTTTGGTGACAAAGAAGATCAAAACATATAATGAGAAGAAGAAGACAAAGTCAAAGCTCCTACATCCAAAGCCTCCAAAAAAAAATGTATTGGTTCCAGGCCATGGAAGAGCTCAAAAAAGATTTTGAGAAGCAAGTAAGAGAAGTAGAGAAAAAACTGGGAAGAGAAATGAGAGTGATACAAGAATATTATGAAAAATAAGTTAACAGCTTGCTAAAGGAGACCCAAAAAGATACTGAAGAAAATTACACCTTAAAAAATGGACTAACCCAAAAGCTGTCCAAAAAGTTAATGAGAAGAATGCCTTAAAAAGCAAAATTGGCCAAATGGAAAAGGAAGTCCAAAAGCTTACTGAAGAAAATACTTTCTTAAAAATTAGAATGGAGCAACTGGAAACTAATGACAATTTGAGAAATCAAGGCACTGTAAAAACAAAACCAAAAGAATGAAAAAATAGAAAACAATGTGAAATATCTCATTGGAAAAACAACTGACCTGGAAAATAGATCTAGGAGAGAGAATTTAAAAGTTATTGGACTATCAGAAGTCCATGATCAAAAAAAGAGCCTAGACATCATCTTTCAAGAAATTATCAGGGAAAACTGCCCTGATATTTTAGAACCAGAAGGCAAAATAGAAATTGAAAGAATCCATCAATCTCCTCCTAAAAGAGATCCCCAAAGGAAAACTCCTAGGACTATTATAGCCAAATTCCAGAGTTCCCAGATCAAGGAGAAAATATTGCAAGCAGCCAGAAAGAAACAATTCAAGTATTGTGGAAACACAATCAGGATAACACAAGATTTAGTAGCTTCTTCATTAAGGGACTGGAGGGCTTGGAATATAATATTGTGGAAGTCAAAAAACATAGGATTACAACCAAGAATCACCTACCCAGCAAAACTGAGTATAATCCTTCAGGGGGAAAAATGGATATTCAGTGAAATAGAAGACTTTCAAGCATTCTTGATGAAAAGACCAGAGCTGAATAGAAAATTCGACTTTCAAATACAAGACTCAAGAGAAGCATGAAGAGGTAAACAGGAAAGAGAAATCATAAGGGACTTATTAAGGTTGAACTGTTTACATTCCTGCATGGATAGATGATTTTAACTAATGAGAGCTTTGTCAGTATTAGGGTAGTTGGAGGGGAAAAAAATTATATGTATAGATAGATAGATAGATAGATAGAGGGCACAGGGTGAGTTGAAGATGAAGGGGTGATATCTGCAGAATAAAATTAAGGGGTGAGAGAGGATTATACTGGGAGAAGGAGAAAGGGAGAGGTAGAATGGGGTAAATTATCTCACCTAAAACAGACAAGAAAAGGCTTTTTTACAGCAGGGGAAGGTGAGAGGGAATGAGTAAATCTTATTGTCATCGGATTTGGCTTAAGGAGGGAATAACATACACACTCAATTGGGTATGGAAATCTATCTTACCCTATAGGAAAATAGGGGGGAAAGGGATAAGAGAGTGGGAGGATGATAGAAGGGAGGGCAGATTGGGAGAGGGGGTAATCGGAAGCAAACACTTCTGAGGAGGGAGAGGATCAAATGAAAGAATAGAATAAACAGGGGGCAGGATAGGATGAAGAGAAATATAGTTTCTCACACCATGATTACTATGGAAGTGTTTTGCTTGACTACACATGTATAACCCATATCGAGTTGCTTACCTTCTCAATGAGGGCATGTGGGAAGAGAAGAAGGAAGAAAATTTGGAAGCCAAAGTTTTAAAAACGAATGTTAAAAATTGTTTTCACATGCAACTGGGAAATAAGATATACAGGCAATGGGGTATAGAAATCTATCCTGCCCTATGGGAAAATAGAAGGGGAAGGGGATAAAAGAAGGGGGGGAGATAGAAGGGAGGGCAGATTAGGGGAAGGGGTATTTAGAATGTACACTGTCTTGGGGTGAGGGGGAGGAATGAGATGGGGAGAAATTTGGAACTCAAAATCTTGTGGAAGTGAATGTTGAAAACTAAAAATAAATTAATAAAAAACATGGGTTAGAAAATTATGTAATGCAACTATATTTAAACAAAGGTACAAAAAAGTAATCCCAAATTTAGGATCCATTTAAATCCTTGCCCTACATGGAGTGTGAACTGGGAGTCAGAAGACCTGGGTCTGAGTTCAAGACTTCCACTGATGAGTGTGACTTTGGGCATATTACTTCATTTATCTAGGCCTCAGTTTCCTCATTTGTAAAATGGGGGTTAAGAATCTTTGTACTCACAGAGCTGTTATGAGGATCAGATGAGATAATATATGTACATAAAGCATTTTGCAAATCTTGAAGGAAGATATAAATAGGCTCTTCCCATCCTTCCCCCCCTCATATTTTCCCTCTGGAATTATCACACATTTACACTGTATATGCTTTGTATGTTCACAGTTGTTTGAATGTTGTGTCCTCCGTTAGAATGTGAATTTCCTGAAGGCATGGACTGTTATTTGCCTTTATTTCTATCTCCAGCACTAGCACAGTGCCTGGTACACAGGAACTGATGAATAATTACTTGTTGAACTACTGGTATTAATAGTTGGCTATAGGATGATGAATTTTCAACCACAACACTAGAATACCTCTTCCTCAGGTATAGAAGGGCAGTAGTCTCTGCCAAGAAGGCAGTAACTTCATATATATAATCACAGATCCTGGAATTATTGAAGTATTTTTATAGCATGTAATCAAGTTTTGACTGTATGCTAAACCCTGGTTCATTAGTATCCTCTAGATAAAGGTAGCCAGACATCAAGTTTTGAAAAGTTTGGAGTTATACAGGCAAACATTAAAGAAAAAAGTAAAATTGTAGTGTTTTTTGATTGATATTTTGTATATAACCACATGATTATGATTCATATTAGCATCCTTTAATAGTCTGAGATCTAACATAGGCTTTTTAGATAAAGGAGAACTTTTTTTCAACTAGAGCAAAATAACAAACTTTTATCTGTTCTTCCTTATTTCCTCCTAATGTATTATATTTAAGTAGTATTAATAGATTCTTCCCAGTTTTCTTATTCCTATAACTTTTTTAAATTAACTTTTTGGTTATAATTCACCAGGGTGATGTGCTGCAATTTCCATCTAATCTAGTTCCCTGTCTATAAAATAAGAGGTAGACTAGATGATCTTAAAGTTCCCTTTAGCCAAAACGGTTTGTCATTCTGTAATATGTAATTTTTTTAGACAAAGTCATGAAGAAAAAAAAAACCTCAGCAAGATGAAAAGCACAGGTCTTAGAGTTCAAGTACTCGGTCTGCCACTTAATAGCCATATGACTTAAACAAGTCAGAAAATCAGAGAATTTTAGTTGGAAGAGAACTCAGGAGCCTTCAAGTTCAACACATCTGTGAAAGGAATCCTTCTTATTACATACCAACATGACTACTGCTGATTACGACTAATCTTTGGTCCAGAGAAAAAAAGGAGGAATTATAACCTCTTCACAGTCGGTGTGGGATTATGGTTGCAGAGCATTAGATATACTGTCAGAGATGGCCCCTTTGTTGGTTGGGTATTGTTCAATTTTTCTTTGTTAAAGGGAGGAGTGAAGAGTAAATGATGGGAGGAGTGTATATTAGACTCGTTCTGAGGAAATGAAAATAGTTTTGTTTTGTTTTGTTTTGTTTTCAAAAAAAGCATAGGTGAAAGTAATTACTTGTAAAAAAAAAGAAAAACCCTAAGTGCTTGTAAAATTATGTTAAAAAATCTTCTAATTACCTCTAATTACCTCTGCTATACTGATTTTATTTTTCATATGATATAATTTAGTAATCACGTTTAATTGGTTTTTTTTTTTTTGAGGCAATTGGGGTTAAGTGACTTGCCCAGAGTCACATAGCTAGTGAGTATTGTGTGTCTGAGTCAGGATTTGAACTCAGGTCCTCCTGATTCCAAGGTTGGTGCTCTATCCACTGTGCCACCTAGCTGCCCCAATCACATTTAATTGTAACCAGTACTGTAGCCATTTTGGAAAGCAATTTAGAACTATGCCCCCAAAATGACTAAACTGTGCATCTCCTTCAACCCAGCAATATCATGACTAGGCCAATGAGATCAAAGAAAGAGGGAAAGGTCCTATAAAATATTTTAAAAGGTCCTATAAATATTAATAGCAGTTCTTTTTGAAGTGGCAAAGAATTGAAAATTAAGAGGATGTCCATCAAGTGGAGAATGACTGAACAAATTATGATATATGAATGTAAGGTAAGAAATGATGAAAGGGATAGTTTTAGAGAAAACTGGGAAGACTTGTATTAACTGATGCAGAATGAAGTGAGCAGAACTAGAACAATCCAGAGGTTCCCAAAGTGGGCCATACTGCCCCCTGGGGGGAGCTGGAATGATTTGGGGGTGGATGCAATTGGTGGGGGGGAGTATTGAATAAAAATAAGGGGGCAGTGGAAGCATAAGGAAAGAAGATAGGAAAATTATGAAAAACTGTTTGTACATGTTTCATCTGTTGTGTAACAGAGTTAAAGTCACAGTGATTACATTATTTTCCAAATGAATGCACAAAATGTAACTTATAACCCATCAGTGGTCAAGTCTGCCAGCAGGTCTTATAAGCAAGTGTTGGCAAGCAAGTTTGTTGTGCATTGTCAGGAAGTCCAACATGCATTGGCAGGAATATGTGCATGTAATGACTTGTTTATGATACGATACTATATGGTTATATGATGTAATATTGCATCATTAAAATTTCAATCCAGGAAAAGACCCCACAAATTTACAATAAATTATTAAATTTAAGATGCGTCATTTAATAATACATGTATATTTTATAGTTTTTGGAAATGATGCAAATTTAAAAAAAAAACATTAAAAGGTTAAAGAAAGTAGATTTCCACAGTGGTGCTGAGTAATTTTTTCTTTGAAAAGGAGGTGGTAGGTCAAATAAGTTTGGGAACCTCTGATATATACAATGACAAAAACATTGTAAAAACAAACAATTTTGAAAGAGTCAAGAATTCTGATTAATGCAATGATCAACCGAAATTCCAGAGGACCGATAATGAAGAATTTTACCCACCTCCTGAGACAGAAGTGATGGACGAAATGTGTGAATGATACGGCTAAGAAAGAAGAAGATTTTTGAATGGTTTTCCTTGTGGTGGAGAAATGAATAGCATTAGCAATTTGTCTCGAATGGGAGGGGAGTTGATGGTGATTTAATTTAAGTCAGGGTCCCCAGGTATCCTGGAAGGATATCGAACTACTGAAACCCTTCTCCAGGGAAATAGTTGAACCAATCATTTTGTTTTTGGGTATTCTACAGACTCGGCAAGTGCTACAGAAGTAACCAAGACTATTCCTTTGTTCCATTTTTGTGACTTTTTCCTCAGACAGTTCTGGTACAGAGGGGAAAAAAAATATGTTGCATTAGGTGGCTCAGCAGGTAGAGAGCTGGGCCTGGACTCAGGAAGACCTGAATTCAAATCTGGTCTCAGACACTTACTAGCTATGTGACCCTGGCCAAGTCATTTAACTTTTGTCTGCCTCAGTTTTTGCAACTGTAAGATGAGAATAATATAATAGCATCTACTTCTTGGGGTTGTTAATAGAGATCAAAGGAGATAATATTTGTAAAGCATTTAGCACAGTGCCCAACACATAGTAGACAATGCTTGTTTTTACAAAAAAGCTTGTTTATATGAGATATGTATGTGTGCATATATGTGTTCTTTTCATTACACACTTGTTGTCCAAAGATAAATGTCCATGTGGCCACATACATAGTATGCTTCTTTTATGTGTATGCACCAGGTATATACTTTGGAAAAATGAGACAAGTAGTGTGGTAAGAGTTACAGTTGAGACATCTCTTGCTGGACTAAAATTAGAAATGGAAAGTGCTTTTTAAAAATTCAGTGAATTGTAGAATATTCTTTCCTTTAGGTGAAAAATAGCTCCTTGTGTACTGGGACCAACTCTTCTTCATTCTCTGTGTAATACCTCACAGAAGCCAGCACAGGGCCATGAACTGCATGGTTGCTCAGAAATCAGAGATCTTTAAAACTCGGAAGGGACCTTGAAGGTCATCCACTCTGCTGTGACCCATATGCTATATGAAATGCTTATAAACATATTCTTGAATATGATACATGGAAAAAATACTTATCTTTTTCTTTCATTATAATTTGAATATTTTAAATAGTCTAACAAGTGACTTTTGACTTTATTTTTCAGCATACGGAATAATGTGATTATGATATAGATATTATATCAGAAGTAAGAGATTCTCTCATGTAAGGCTAATAAACAGCAACTTCTTTTTAGCACAAATAGGTGGTTGAGGAAAAATTAGGCCTGGAGACTTGGTCAAGGGTTTTACAATCTTTTCTTTTTTTTCTCCACTTAATAGTATTTTATTTTTTCTAATTACATGTAAAAATAGTTTTTAGCATTCATTTTTTTTAGGGGGGGCTAGGCAATGGGGTTAAGTGACTTGCCCAGGGTCATACAGCTAGTTAAGTGTCAAGTGTCAAGTGTCTGAGGTCGGATTTGAACTCAAGTCCTCCTGACTCCAGGGCCAATGCTTTATCTACTGCACCACCTAGCTTCTCCCAGCATTCATTTTTATGAGATTTTGAATTCCAGATTTTTTTCTCCCTCTCTCCCCTTCCTCCTCCCCAAGATGGCAAGCAATTTGATATAGGCTATACATGTACAATCATATTAAACATATTACCCCATTAGTCATGTTGTGAAAGAAGAATCAGAACAAGGGAAAAACCACAAGAAAGAAAAAAAAAAAAGAGAGAAAATAGTATGCTTCAATCTGCATTCAGACTCCATAGTTACAATCTTTTCTTAGCAGAGGAAAATAGGAAAAAACAGAATAGTCTGGCTGAGTGAGATAAGTGCTACCTAGAGACTTTAGGGTTCTAAACATGAATTTTGGGTCTCCTGTTGTATAACTTCTGAATGACTTGTTTATGTCTCAGTTAACCCAACCTCATAATAGGGCTCAGGATGTGTCTCTGAATAATTATGAGGCATTTATAAATATGGCTATAGACATTTTGCCTAGTTTATAGGGTTCTTAATCTAATCCAGGGTCTGTGAACTTGTTTAATTTTTTTTTGATAAATGTATTTCAATATAATTAGTTTCATTGGTAATCCTATGCATTTTTATACTTATGAAAACATTATTCTGAGAAAGGGTCTGTAGGCTTGACTATACTTCCAAAGGAATTCTTGACACACAGAAATGGTCGAGAACCTTTGATCTCACAAAAACACAAAACAGCTCTATGTATATCTTTATAGTGCTTATGACTAATATCTTAGTACAGTGCCTGTCACCTAGTAAGCACAAAATAAAGACTGGTTTGACTGGCTAACTAACTTGGGTAGGTTGAGAAGCCTGTTTTCGAGAGGTAGCATGGTACAAAAAGGGAGGATTATTTGATTCCTCTGGGAAAGAAAAATTAATACAATAAAAATGAGACATTTTTAAAAGAAGAGTATTCAAATTCCTGTCATTCCTCAGAAAGTGACACATTTATTTAAAATGGAAATCAGTTACTAAGAAACTAGCAAGGAAGACTAGAGGTTTACAATAGATTTTCAAGCCATCATTTAAAATCCTAGCTGATCCAGGTTTGGTGGCATTGACCTGTAATCCTTGATACATGGGGAGGCTTGAATTGACTTTCATTAGACCTAAAGCCACAGGAGTGGAGGGCCAGCAGCCTGCCTAAGGAGGGGCAGAACAGTCTGGATTGGAAAAATATAGTTTTATCTAATGACCATCAACTGCCTGGCACTGACCTTTATTTTTCTTCCTGTCATTACATTCTCCTGTCACCTAATTGCTTTAACTGGAGGAGTTGTGGAGACATAGGATTTTTATGTTCTTGGATATCAAGCCAGAATCTAGCTGTTTAAGGGGCAGAGCCCATACGAGGAAAAGGACAGATAACTGGTGGAGATGTGGCCTTTCCTGGAGGAGGAGTCTGAGGCATACTTCTTCAGGGATAGCTCAGCTTCCAGGTGGAACCCAAACTGGCTCTTCCCCAGCTGGGAATATTGGAATTTTCTACTTCACAGATGGGTAGCTGAAAAGGTAAACAGTGGAGTTTATATTTTATCCTAGAGACAATAGGAAGCCACTGGAGTTGGTTGAGAAAGGGAATGATAGGATCATATTTGTACTTAAGGCAGATCCCTTTGGCAGCAGGATATAAAATGGATTAAAGTGGTGAGAGAATGGAAGCTGGGAAACCAAATTAGACTTTTGCAATAACCTAGCAAAGAGGCGATGAAGGCCTGAACTAAGGTGGTACCTGTGTAAGTAGAGAGAGGGGGCTGAATGTGAGAGATGTTATGGAAATAGGAAGAGTATGATTTGACAACTGATTGAATATGTGAGGAGAAGAAAAGTGAAGAGTTAAGAATAATGCCAAGGGTAGAACCTAAGAGATTGGAAGGACGGTAGTGCCTTTGACAAATATAGGGGAATTTAGGAGAGAGGAAGGTTTTTTTGGAGAAAGATAACAAGTTCAGTTTTGGATGTGTGCATTTGAAAAGTCTTTGGACATCCAGTTTGAAATATGCAATAGGCAGTTGGTGATGCTGCCTGAAGCACAAAGGAGAGATTTGAGCTGGTTGTATAGATCTGTCAGTTGTCTATGTTGAGGTGATAGTTAAACCTATGGGACCTGATGAGGTTATCGAGAGAGAGAGGGTTGGGGGAGAATGAAAAAAGGCTTAGGACTATATGTTGGGGAGCACCCACAGGGGAAAATGATAGGGATGATGATCCAGCAAAGGAGATGGAAAAGGACAGGTAAAAGGAGACCCTGGAGAGTAGAGTCACACAAACCCAGAGAGGAGAGTGTAGAGGGAGAGGGTGGTCAACAATGTCAAATGTAGTAGACAGGCTGAGAAGGATGAAGATTGGGGAAAAATTATCAGGAATGGCAATCAAGAGAGCACTGGTGACCTTGGAGAGAGCCATTTCAGTTGAGTGGTCAGAAGACAGATTGCAAAGGGTTGAGGAGTCAGTGAGGGGAAAGTGGAGGGAACAAGTATAGACAGCCTTTTCAAGGAGTTTCAAGAAGGGAAGGAGAGATAAAGGACGATAGCATGAAGGGATGGCAGGGTTTACTGAAGGTTTATTCTTTTTAAAGGATGCGGTATGTTTGAAGGCAGTAGGGAAAGAACCAACAGGTAGAGATGGTTGAAGATTCATGAGAGAGAGGATTATTAAAGCTGTAATCTGGTAAGGGTTGAGATTAAGTGCACATGTAGACGAGTTGGCTTTAGCAAGAAGGTCGATCTCTTTGTTAGAAACTGGAGGAAAGGAGTAGAGAGTAGATTATGTCAAGGGTTTTTGAGAGGAAGAGAATGGGAGAAGAGGGAACTCATGTGACATGGCTTCAACTTTATAAAGTAAGAGTCAAGGTGCTCAGGTGAGATAGGGGTGAGGGAGAGATGTGGGAGACTGGAGGAGGAAAGAAAAGGCTTGGGATAGCTTCTTTGAAGAGTGAGATAGTGAATCAGTTCGGAAGGAATAAAAGAAAGGAGGAAGGAAGGAAGGAAGGAAGCATTTGTTAAGTGTCTACTATGTAACATGCTTTGTATTAAGTGCTTTTACAAATATTATCTCATTTGATCCTCTTGACAACCTTTACAGATGGGGAAATTGAGGCACAGGTGTTAAGTGCCTTGCCCAGGATTACACAGCTAATAAGTATCTGGGACTTGATTTGATTTCTCATCACCTAACTATAAAAAGACTGCCTTGTTGTAGTGAGGGTCCCGTTCAAGTTGGATAATGTGAATTTATAATGTACCCAATCAGTACAGTTGTGAAACATCTTCTGGCCCTAGTCAGCAGCCATTGAGAAGGGTGGGAGTAATCCCAAGCTGAGGTGAGCTTTCATAGGACAAGGGAGCAAAGAGTTCCAGAACAGAGGACAGTGTAGAATTGAAATGGCTAACTATAGGGTTGAGATTGGAAGAGGAGGAAAGTTAAGTCAGAGCAGTGGTCTGGGAAAAAATAGTCCTCAAGGGTAGAGGGATTTGAGGCCCTATTGAGAGTGAAGAATATGTAGGAGGGGTGAGGAACAAGGTAAATTGGAATGATGGGAGGTTATGGTCAAATCAAAGAGTCACTAATTTTGTAATTAAGGAAGAGGAACAATAATTACAAAATATTTTCTCCAACCATGCCCCAACCTCAATTTCCTCATCTGTAAAATGAGCTGGAGAAGGAAATGGTAAACCACTCCAGTATTTTTTGCCAAGAAAACCCCAAATGGGGTCACGAAGAGTCAGACATGACTGAACAACAACAAACCAGCTCTTGAGAGAGAATGATTTTTATCTTTTCTCTTGGCCATCTTCCAGAAGACATCTGAAGGGAGGGGACATGGCGGTAAGGGAACCAACCTGGGACACACTCTCCTACCGATTCACATAGCATCAGTGGAAATAGCAGATGCACCTATATATAACCTGGTAAAACCATCTTGGCAGATGGGCTAAATCAGATTGAGGGTAATGGGCAAGTTGGGTGAGTTAGGGAGATGCCTACTCCAAACATGTGAAGACTTCCCCCAGCAGAATAGGTAGATGAAAACAATTTGTTTCAATGGCCATGAAGGCAGATGAAGCAAGCGCTGTGGAGTGCTTAGAGACTGATCAGACATCGAAGATGCCAGGGTCATCCACTGCATCCTTGGCTGTCTCCAGGCATCCTGACTTTTGTCTTAAGTTCCATGACTCTGGAAGAGAGAATGAGACTGATGACTTTGCACAGCTCTGTCTCACTTAAATCTAATTCACATGCAAGGTAAGACATCACCCTTGTGATGTCATTGGTCCTCTTCAAGATGGAAGGATGAACAACAATACACGTTAGTATAGAGGCACACACCTTTAGGGAACACAGATGGCTCAGGGCATTCATACCTTTAGTACCTGAGAGATGATTTTCTCTTCTCATGGTGTTCTCATGCTGCTCCCCCTGGGCTCAGAGTTCTCCGATGGCTGGAACTATCCCTTAAGTCATTAAGCTCTGGTCTTATGCCTTGACTGATCAGGATTGTTCTCTGCCAAGTGTAATGTCTCCTTCAAGGTGAACAGCTCTACAAGAGAAATTCCTCCCTCCTCCCTTCCCTTACCACCATGTCCCCTCCCTTCATATGTCTTCTGGAAGATGGCCAAGAGAAAAGACAAAAATCATTCCCTCTCAAGAGCTGGTTTGTTGTTGTTCAGTCATGTCTGACTCTTTGTGACCCCATTTGGGCTTTTCTTGGCAAAAAATACTGGAGTGGTTTGCCATTTCCTTCTCCAGCTCATTTTACAGATGAGGAAATTGAGGCAAACAGGATTAAGTGACTTGCCCAGGTTCACATAGCTAGTAAGTATCTGAGGCTGACTTTGAACTCAGACCTTCCTGACTCCAGGCCTGGTGCTCTATCCACTGTACCACTTAGCCGTCCGTTCAAAAGCTGGGTTCTTTTCCTATTTCTTACTCTCTTCTCTGCTGCCAAAGGGCACACTCCTCAGAGCTGTCTCCTGCCTCAGTGCTAGAGTAAGTCTTGCCTTTTAAAGGACCACCAGGGACTTGACCAGTCAATGGTTGGCTGCTCTCTAATTATATCAAGTTTGGTTGAAGAACATCATCATACCTATTAAAGGGGTAAGGAAGTACAGATACTTCTTTTAATTTTATTTAAAACCTTAACACCTATATGAGTCACTCTCCCCTTACATTCCTTGATTTCATTTACCAGGCTGGGAGAAAATTAATTGATCACTTTCCTCCCACCTACCCCATGTATATGCTAAATTCTTTTAGCATCTTTTTAAACAATCACAAAATAATTAAGCAAAATATTTTTCATCTATAAGACTGAGTCTTTTTTTTAGAGTAAGAGGATTTAAGTAGCTTCTTCCTTAATCTTTCCAGTTATTAGTTCTCTCCCCCATGGAATCACTTTGTATTTACCTCTCTTTCTATACAGGTTGTATATACCCTCTTCCTTGAGGGCAGAGATTGTTTTGATTTTTATCTTTGTTATCACCTATACTAAGCACTTAGTAGGCACTTAAATTGTGGTGAATTGAATTAAAATATTCATCATTTCACTTTTATGTGGCACTAATTTTTCTATTTCTTCTTTTTTTTTCACAGTATAGTGCTGTAGATACAAATCCTTTATCAGTGTATGTTATGCAGCACCTCTGGAACAGAATAGTTAAGGTAAGCATGATAACACATTTTAAGTTTTATTTTCTTAGTTGTTTTGATATGTTGATGAAACCAAAGAAAGAGGTATCAATTTGGAAACAAATAACTGGTAGAATAAACCTAATTCTCCTTCATCCTCAAAACAGAAGAAAAAATACTTTTGAAGTTTAATTTATTGTAATTACAAGTATCAGTAGACTTAGGACAGCTAGTACCTTGGAAGCATATTTTATTACCATTGCTCTACTTTCCCTCCAGTTCCTCAACTTGTTGACCTCTATAAGACTCAGTTCTTGTACTCCGGAGACATTGAGCTGTATTTACTAATTGTTCCCTGTATATCTATATAGTCTTCCTTTATCCTTTTCATTCTTTCATAAACATTAGAGGAATTATTTTTTATTTTGTGAAGGAAAATGGCAAGTTTCTTTGGTTTATGAAAGATAAGAGGGAGGACATCATTTCCTACATTGTGGTTCTTTTTAAAAAAGTTATTAATAATCAGAACTGCTTCTAAAGTTTATTTCTGAGGTGGTCACTCATTCATTCATTCATCAAATATTTATTAGGTACTTACTATGTGTAACACAAACTGTACCATGTACTAGGAGGATAATGGGAATCAGAAAAGAAGAGTTAGAGACATATGAGATCAAACTCCTGCCCTCAGTAAGATTATAATCTCATTGAGAATATTTGTATGTAATTATTAATATGAAAATATGTTTAATAGGAATGTATATGTATAGCCTATATCAGATTGCATGCCATCTTGGGGAGGAAAATTTAAAACTCAAAAGCTTATGGAAGTATTATTGATAAATCAAAATAAATTAATTTAAAAAAGAATATTTATATGTAAGATGTTATAAAGGGGGAATCAATAAGGAAGGTGACTTTTCATTTTTTCATAAATATTATTTACCTGTAATTAATCAATGCAATCCTTACTATATAGCCTCATTACTGTGGCTGAATATAAATTGGCAACATTTTTATTCGTGTTCCTAAAATACAATATATTGAAAGTGACTTTAGTTAAAGTCACCTTAAACTTAAGACTTAAACTAGAAGATGTACTACAGTAATTACTGTTGTAACAGTACAGTTACTGTTATTCACAGGAAGATGACGGATTATTGTGGGCTTGGAAATCACTGTTCTAGGAAGGCTTCATGCTTTAACTATTGTCCCCCAGTTCACACAGCTATTAACTAAACCAAAAGTGTCCAGAAGGTTGATTGTGGGGCCCAATGCAGTTTATTGTGGGTGGATAGCTGTCATCCTATTCTCATGTGGCTCCATTATGTCATCCTTGGAAAGTGACTTACCAGCTTTCTGTGACTCATCATTTTAAATTGCAGCTAGACTTGGGGAGATCCCCAGGTTGATTCCTCATGTTCTTCCTGACACACAGTAGGCACTTAATAAATGTTTGTTGAATTGATGCTTTCATTCTTTTGAGAGATTGGGGAGAGTAGTTTGCCACTTCTTGCATTTTTCTTTTTAAAAATCAGTTCCTCTCATGCTTTATCAGCTACCTCCTTGCACAGATAAAGGAAATGGTGATGCCAACCCAAAAGGTTGGCATCATTCTGATTATCCAGTGAAGTTTAACCACAATACAAGCTTACAAGCAATGGGGTGCTGGAGCTAGGTTGCACTGGTTCTGATCGTTAAATTTTCAGAGTGAAAATTTTCACTTCAGAAATCAGCAAAGCTATAGCCTGATTTATTGGTTTGTCGATTGTCTAGACTTAAGAAAGTGATGGAAAAAATGTTTAAAATGCAGTAAAATATGTCTTGTGTACTCCTGTCCCCTACCCCGAGAGCTGGTTGTTAAATATTTACTAGAATACTCCTTCTAGCATTATAAATTTAGAGCTAAAAGTAACTTTAGATAATGTCTAGTCCAATCCCCTCATTTTACAGATTGTTTTATGAATAAGAAACATGGGAGTTAGAAGAAAACACATTTTCATATTTTAGAAAGCAGTGGAACTTGAGTCCTGAAATGTATTCACACAGTTTCTTTATGATGGTATTATTTTTTCCCCTTCAAAAAGTTTATGGTAGCCACTATATTTTAAATTTGTCTTAAAATTCAAATCTGTATTGTGAACAGAAGAAACTGTTTAAGTTATTTTGTTTAGAATTTTGCTGCTTTAAACATAATGGGCTAGTAAGTAAGGCTTGGGAATTTTTGGTAAAAAAACAAAACAAAACTTTTTTTGGTAATTGAATTTGTTTCAGTAAGCTAATCTTATTGAATATTGATTATAATTCTGTTTGACAATGTCTAATGATTAATTCATTGGTATAACTAAATCTTTACCATTTTATGCAACATTATAATTGTATAATGTACCCAGGTAACATGTACCTCACTTTATTCCTTGTTGGTGGGTGGTACCTGAATTACTGATTTAACATCTAACTCACTGTTGCTTTTCATTCTCATGAATTTTAAATATGATTTTTCTGTCCTTTTTGTATTTTTCAGATAGTGCCACTGTGGATTGCACCTAATTTGCTTACCTTTTCTGGATTTTTATTGCTTTTAATCAATTATTTTGTATTAAGTTTTTATGACTGGGATTATACTGCTTCAGGTAATAATATGCATATTAATTAGACAAATAATCCAATTTGAATCCTTTTTAATTTCCAAAGCTATATTTAAAAACCTTTCAGTCATTTGGACTCCTTACATCAATTTTTTATTTTGATGATTTAAATTCAAACTGACCTGTTGTCATGTCTGAACTTATTGTGAAATTTACTCACTAATAATAATAATAATAATAATAATAATAATATCATTTATATATGATTCTAAAGTATGCAAAGTGCTTTAAAAATATTGCATTTAATCCTCACAGCAACCCTGGGAGATTGGTGCTATTATTATTCCCATTTTACCAGTAAGGAAATTGAGGCAGATAGATGTTAAGTGACTTTTATTCAGGGTCACACAGTTAGTAAGAGTTTGAGGCTGGTTTTGAATTTAGATCTTCCTAAACACTAAGTCCAACATTCTATCCAGTGTAACACCAGTTGCAATAATAAGCTAGCATTTATGTACCAGCTTAAGATTTCTTTTTTGGGTTTTTTTGTTTTGTTTTGTTTTGTTTTTTGTTTTAGGCAACTGGGGTTAAGTGACTTGCCCAGGGTCACACAGCTAGTAAGTGTCAAGTGTTTGGTCTGAGGCTGGATTTGAACTCAGCTCCTGACTTCAGGGCCGGGGCTCTATCCACTGTGCCACTAGCTGCCTCAAGCTTAAGATTTCTAAAGCCCTTTTCATGTCATTTTCTTTAATCTTCACAACAACTCTGTGAAGTAGGTGCTATTACCACTCCCGTTTTACAAATGAGGAAACTGAGTCTGAGGCAAGTTAAGGGACTTGCCTAGGGCCACACAGCTATTAAGAATCTGAGGTCTTCCTTCTTCCATGCTATCTACTATATCCATCTGGCCACTCCCTACAAATAAGGATGTAGGAAGATTTAACCAAACTCTAGGACTTTAATATTGCACTATTTCCAGATCCCCCACAAAATTCTAGGTGCCAAGTACCAAGCATTTTTGTGTTCTCATGAAAGCAGGTCTCAGAAGGTCCTATATGAGGCAACAAGGTTTTTGGGATTTTTTTGGCTAGGCAATGGAGTTAAGTGACTTGCCCAGAGTCACACAGCTAGTGAGTGTTATGTGTCTGAGGCCGGATTTGAACTCAGGTCCTCCTGACTCCAGGACTGGTGCTCTATCCACTGCATCCCCTAGCTGCCCTGAGGCAACAAGTTTTACTTTAGATCAGGTGTTCTTGCTTGTACTTGAAAACAACAAAATTGTATTTCTGTTAAAATATTTTCTAATTCTGACTTTTAACTAATTCTGATCAGCCTTCTACATGTGTGACCCTGGAAGTCCCCTGCTAAAAATTCTCAACAGCCCCAGTCCCTCACTCCCTGCTCCTGAACGAGAGAGTTGGATGGGAAGCCAGAAGCCACTAGCCCCAGTGGTATGTGAAAAGAAACCCTCTCTGCAGCATCTCGGACAATCCAGCTGTCTCCTAAAGACTGACCTCTAGTGGGCTGGAACCCACCACCTCCCATTCTGCTTTTGGGCATCAGTGGTTGTTAGGAGGTTTATTCTTATGTTGGAACCAAAACCTGCCTCTTGGCAGTTTCTAACCATTGCTCCTCATTCTGGCCTCTGTAGAGTAGTACAAACAAGTCCGAGTTCTCCTCCTGGTGATGATGATAACAACTCAGATTTCTACAGAGATTTATGGTAAGGGCCTTCCTCACAACAGCCCCATGGACTGTTGTCATTTCTTCCTCTCAAGTTCTTTTTTTCTTCAAGTCAAATATCTCTGATGCCTTCAGTGGATTGGCTCTATATATTAAGGTTTCCATTCATCTCACCAACCTTCTTCCTACTACTATTCAATAATAGCTGCTGAAGAGATTCAGAAATGCCTTCTCACACCTAAATATATGAAGCACTTTTAGCCACAAAAAAATTCCTTAAACATTGGTGTCTAAAAAACCAAAAACAACAATAACAAAAAAAATTGGCAGCTAGTTAGCATAGGGGACAGAACACTAGACTTAGAATCAGGAAGACCCGAGTTTGAATCCTGTCTCAGACACTAGCTGTATGACCCCGTGCAAGTCATTTAATGCTGTTTGCCTCAGTTTCCTCATCTGTAAAATGAGCTGGAGAAGGAAATGGGAAGCCACTCCAGTATCTTTGCCAAGAAAAGCCCAAATGGGGTCACAAAGAGTTGGACTCAACTGAAACAACTGGACAACAACACAAGGTCTCTTTCAGTTCTAAATCTATGATCCTATGAATGAGAAAGTAATAGAAAGCGGCTTTGCATGAAGGTTAAGGAACACCTAGAACACCTGGAAGGTTGAGAACACCCACTTCAGGGCCGGTGCTCTATCCACTGCACCACCTAGCTGCCCCAGATCCCCTAATTTTATACACAAGGAAATAGGGACCTTGGTCACAAGGAGAACATGAAGCAGCATTCAAACCTAGGTGTTTTAACTCTAACTCCAATATTTTTCCCCAACACATTACAGTTTTATTATAGAGGGAAGAAAAGAGAAGGAAATCGGAGGGCTAATAACCTGAGAACTATAGGAAGAGAAATGAAAAAAAGAGAGAAGGGAGAGACTAAAATAGGGCAAAGAGCAAGCTGGCAAATATTTGGGGTGAGATAAAGGCAGAAATAGGACTTGTTAAAACATTTCTAAGCACATCTCTGGTTTCTTGGGTCAGTCCTTTTTCTGGGCAGGAAGTCACCTGATTAAAAAAAAAGATTCTATTTGACTAAGCAGAAAATTATTCACGTATATATTTGTGTGCTTTTTTATGTATTGTGGAGTAGTGCTTAATTTACTCCTAACATGCAAATATTTTCAGTTCTGTGCTGTTAGGTGGTTTTAAGAATCCATTACTCTATATTAGTTTTTTAGAAATTGTTACTCAGTAATTTGCCATCCCCTTCAGCTAGCTGGTACAGTGGATAGAGTGCAGTACCTGGGGTCATGAAGTTATCTTTGTGACTTCAAATCCAGCCTCAGATACCTGCTAGCTCTATAACCTTGGGCAAATCACTTAACCCTGTTTGCCTCAGTTTTCTCGTCTGTCACATGAGCTGGAGAAGGAAATGGCAAACTATTTCAGTATTTTTGTCAAGAAAACTCCAAATGTGGTCATAAAGAATGAGACATGACTGAAAAGACTGAATGACAACAGCGAATTTAAAATCCGTCTTCTTTTGCCCAATTCTAATTTTTAAGGAATTATTTTCTTCCGTGAGTTTTTTTTCCACCTCCTTTTCCATCTGGCCAATTGCACTTTTTTAAGGAGCTGTTTTCTTCAGTGAATTTTTGAACATTTTTTCCCATTTTTTTTGTGCTTCCCTTATCAAGCTGCTGACTCTTTTTCATGATTCTCTTGTATCACTCACATTTTTTTTTTCAGTTTTTCCTCTACCTCTCTTATTTGATTTTAAAAACCCTTTTTGAACTCTTCCAGGAATTCTTTTTTGGGTCTGACACCAATTCACATTTTCCTTTGAGGTTTTGAATGTAGCCATTTTGACATCGTTGACCTCTTCTTAGTTTGTGTTTTGATCTTCCCTGTCTTCAGGTATCTTGGTATGGTCAGGTTCTTTTGTAGTTGTTGTTTGCTCATTTTTTCCAGTCTATTTCTTGACCTTTAACTTGACCTTTAATTGGGCTCTGCTCCCAGGGTGGAGTGGGCACTGTCCCATGAGTCAGGGTTTTTTGACTGCTGTTTTCAGAGCTAGTTCTGGGGGTCTGTAAATTTTTAGCTCTTCCAACGTGGTACGATTTAAGGAAAGGTGTAGTCAATGCTCTCCTGGCCTGTGCTCTGGTCTGTGAGCAACCACAAGCACTCTTTTCTGCCCTGTAACTGTGTCCAGGGTCCCTGTTCTCCCATTGCATTAGTGCTCCTCCTTGTCCTAGGACTGTGACCCGAATTGCCAAATGGGCAATGCAACAGAATAATACATCCACTGCCAGCAAAGTGTCCGCAGTAATCTCCTTCTGACCAGTTGTCTCTCTTCCTTACTGTCTATGGGCTATGAGCTCTGGGAGCTGTGATGGTAGATTCAGTCATCCCCAGGGTTGCAAACCTGGGTGATTGAGAGGAAAGTAGTATCCTTGAGATTAACAGGTATCAGACCCATGGTACCATACCTTAGATTAGTCTCACACTGCTGCTGCCTAGACTGAGCCATGTTGAACAACACCTTTACCCATGTAGTTGCCCTACCTAGGGAGCCGCCAGAAGACCATTTTTTCTCCCTTATGCTACTGGGGATTTCCCTGGTCTTTTCTAACTTTTTCCTGCTTGCCACTGCTATTCCCAACCCTTCTTGGGACTCAACCCTCACACTAGATAAATACTTCTCATCTTATTCCAGGACCAACTGGTATTGGGATCTATGGCCTTCAGTGATAAGAAAGAAGGTATAGATAAAGACAGAGAAAAGGGAAGAAGAGGACTTGTCATCCCTCCTTGATATGTTTTTCCCTAACCTCTTCCCTCAACACTACTCTGAGTTCCTTAACACATCACAAAACTGGTCAGAGGCAACAAAGAAGGGAGGAGAAGGGAAAGGAAAACCACCTTCTCTTATTACAATAGGACTCTTGTCATCATTGCTCTTACCTCTTATTCTATTGGGGTTCCTTGACCAAGAAGGAAAGGGAAAACTCCAATAGTCATCACTAAGGCAGCCCTGAGGTTGAAGCTTTTATCTTGACCTTTAGCAATCATTTTTTTTTCTAGACCTAACTCAGCAGTAGGAAGGGAGAAGGGGAAAAGAAATGAGGAAGAATAGGAAGAAAAAAGGAGAGCAAATCTTACCCTGCTTGGTTACAGAACCCCTATTACTGCTAACATCCCCACCCCACCCCCTTGCCAATTCTAACTGCTGCTGCTTCTTCTGCTCTGACTCAATCTTGTCATCCACAGGAATCGTGAGGGAGGAGAAAGAGGAAGCTAAACCATGTCCTAACAGTCCTCCTCTCTGTGATCCCTGCCAGGACTCCAACCTCTTTCTCATCACCCTAAGCCCTCTCTCTTTTTATGAGGCAGCTAGGTGGTACAGTAGATGGAGCGCGGGACTTAGAATAAAAAAGTCAAATCTTTCTTCAGATACTTACTAGTTATGTGATGCTGGGCAAGTCACCTTTACTTCTCTCTGCCTAAATTTCCTCATCTGTGAAAAAAAGGAATGATAATAATATCACTTACCCCACAAGGTTGTTTTAAGAGTCAAATGAGATAATATATGGAAAGTGCTTTGCAAACCTTAACATGCTATATAATTGCTATTCATTACTACCATTATCATTATTATTATTCTTAGTCTCCAGGGGCATTTTTTCATCTCCACAATCTATTCCAACACACCTAGTTGTTGCCCGAGAGCCTCACTCCCACTTCTGGACCTCCTGTCCCAGAACATAGGAGCATCACGATCACAATGGCTATTCTCCTATTTCTTTTTGCCTCAGCCAAGAGCTATGCTGGACACCTGGGGCAGAGGAGGGGCAGAAATGAATGTCCTCCCTTCTGACTTCTCATTTCTCGTAGTGAACCTTCAGTAGCTCTATCAAAATCTCGTAGTTTGTTGTCCTGTAGAGATAGGACAGGAAAAGGTCAGTGATAAGATTGTCTGAGTTCACGTAGGGGCAAAAGATACGGAGCAAGCGAGGCAAATACACTTAGTGATTGAAATAAAACATCAGGTGGTCAGAGTCTGGGAAGAGCCAGAGGCAAAAAGGTTATCATTATAGATATTATTGTTTAAAACAAACAAGCAAAAAGTCAGCAACAATGAATCATTGGGATGCAAGGGAGCTGGCAGAGCTGATGGGGAAGGTAGCTAAGGTCAGTAGCAGGTAGGTCAAAGGAAGGGTATAAACCCAAGTAAAGAATGTTCAACATCAGTCATGCCTGGCCGTCCTAAGTGCCTGTGACTTTGTAAACTGAGGTGGGTAGAAGCCCCTGTGGCCAGGCAACAACCCGTCAGGAATATGTGGTTGGGAGAGATGTATTCCTAAAGTCCAAAACTAGAAAACCCAATAAGTTTTCCATAGAAATATTGTTAAAAATTGCAGTGTTATTAACATTCTACTTTACTATAACAATAATAGTTAGCATTATGTAGCACTTGAAGATTTATAAAACATATCACATTTTATTGTTACAATACCTCTGTGAACTAGGTGCTGTTATTATCCTTATTTTACAGATGAGAAATCTGAGTTTGAGAGAAGTTAAGTGACTTGCCCAGGTTAATATGGCTAGTAGAAGACTGAGGAATGATTTGGAATCAGGTCTTTCTGCCTCCAAGTCCAGTACTATCCACTATGTCACCTAGCTGCCTACTTTGGGTTCATTTTCTACAACAGGATTGTGTGAGCTGCCTTTGGAAACTAACCATCATGTATACTCCTATGGGAAGATATTTATGAGTTTTAAAAATCAAATTGCAAATGAACTTCTCACAAAGTGAGAATTGCTATCATGTGGAAAAGGGATTAGACTTACTCTGTGGCCCCAGAGGAAAGAACCAGAAGCCTTAGGTAGAGGGTATAAAAGGCCAAGTTTAGGCTTGATGTTGGGAAAAATTTCTTAATTTTTAGAGCCATCCAAAAATAGAGTGGCTTACCTTGGGAGGTTCTCCTCAGTAGAGGTCTTACAAATAGAAATGAACTTATCCATTTATTGGGTGCATTATACTATGGATTTCATTGAGGTATAGAATGGGCTAGATCAGCGGTGGGGGAGGGAACTGTGGCCTCGAGGCCACATGTGGCCCTCTACATCCTTGGGTGTGGCCCTCTAGATCCTTGGGTCTGGCCCTTTGACTGAGTCTAAGTTTTACAAAATAAATCCCCTTAATAAAAGGGGATTTATTGTTCTGTAAAATTTGGACTCAGTCAAAAGGCTTCAAATCCCCTTAATAAAAGGATTTGTTCTGTAAAACTTGGAGTTGGAGGACCACACCCAAAGAAGAGGGCCACATGTGGAGGCCACAGGTTCCTCACCCCTGGATGAGACCACAGGTATTAGAATTGGGGCTGACTAGATTAAAATGTAATTGTAAAATGTTTAACAAAATAAAAATATAATACTCCATAGTTTTCTAAGTCAATATGCAGCTCACAGGGAAGTTTCTATTTGAGTGTGACACCCCTAAACCATATGCTAAACACTCTTTCCAACTCTAATCTTTTACAATTCTGTTCAAGTATTTAGCTCCCGCAACCTCAGGCAGAATCCCCCATGATGAGAAGAGGACTACATTAGTGGGGAGGGAGGGAAAGAAAGGGAGGGAAAATTATCTTACATAATCAGGGTGTACAAGAAGACATTTATACAACAAGGGGGAAGGGGAAGCAGCTAACACAAGCCTTATTTTCATCTGAATTGGGCAAAAGGGAGAAGAATACACAAACATCCAGTTGGATACAGAAATACATTTCACTCAACAGGGAACTGAGAGGGAATTGTTACATTAACTATATTAAGGGAACTATATTAAGGGAAGGATGAATCCAAGGATTTTCAAAGATATTTATAGTTTTTTCTGAGGCAAAGAATGGGAATCTGAGGGGGTGCCAGTTGATAGGGGAGTGGCTAAACGAATTATGGTGTACAAATGTGATGGAATACTGTTGTGTGTAAGAAATGAGGAAGGGGATGGTTTTAGAGAAACCTGGGAAGATTTATATGAACTGATGCGGAATGAAGTGAGAAGAATCAGAAGAATTTATATAATGACAACAATATGGTAAACATAAGCAACTTTGAAAGAATTAGACTTTGATCAGTATAATGATCAACAATTCTAGAGGACTGGTGGGGAAACAAGCTATCTACCCTCTGAGAGGTGAAGAATGCAGAGTGCAGAATGAGACATGTTTTATTTGGACATGACCAATGTGGAAATTTGTTTTGTTTGTAATCAGAGGGGTTTTTTTTCATTCTCAATTAGGAATGGGGAGATTAGCATAGGAGGGAGAAAAGGCAGATTTTTGCTGATTGAAAAAATGTAATAAAAAAAAGACAAAGTTCAAATCTTACTTTCTATAGGTACTCTTTCCTGGTCCTCCTAGCTGCTAGTTCCTTCCCTTCTCAGATTACTAATTAGCTATGGGTGTGTGTGTGTGTGTGTGTGTGTGTGTGTGTGTGTGTGTGTGCATACAGGATAAATTGGGAAGGTGCTAAGATTAAAGACGGCCAGGAAAGTTTTCTTGAAGAAGGTGGGACTTGAATTGAGAATGAAGCAGTTGGGTTACCAGTTAGCAGTAGTATCCAAGGGTAGAGATAGAATCAGAATCAATAACCAAACTGATAAATCACTAAAATAAGAAGGTGAAGGAGGAGGAGAAGAAGAAAAAGGAGGAACAAGAGGAAGAAAAGGAGAGGGGGAGGAGGAGGAGGAGGAGGAGGACGGGGAGAAATAATAGTATTAACATTTATATAGTGCTTACTGTCTGCCAGAAGCAAAACAGGTTAATGCATTATAATGATTCTCCATTCTCAGGTACCATTGGCAGATTTTTAAACATGGCCTGTAGAAAGCCCTTCTCATTTCATCTCCTTGATAGGGTGCCACAAAAGGAGAGGCTCAGCTCCCTATTCTTCTGAATGGGAGGTAGCTGTGATAGGATCAGAGGGGGAAACCAAGTTAGTTGACTGTGAGTTGTGAACTTCCCATACTTCAATTACTATACAATTACTTATTTGTTTATATGAAGGTCCAAACAATGTTTTAGAAAGGAAAAGAAAAGATGGAGTTGGCAATTTGGTAGGGTTACAAATAATTTTTACTGAAAATAAAAGTCATACAAAAATAGCCAAACCTGTTCCTTCCCTCTGTCATATTCCCTTACCCATAAATAATCTGGGTTTCTATGCTAGTTATCAGATTGATGAGGGGTTGGGACTAGTTGATAATTATAGGAAGTCTCTGAGGCAGCTCTTTGAAAAGGGAATTCATGGGTATATAAATATAATGTTCAACCTTAAGCTGCAGGCTGCCAGCAGGGGAAGCAAGGTGACTAATGCCTGCAGCCCTTTCTGGTGCCTAGATGGGTCCATTTAACAAGAACCCATTGCCTTGGAAAATATTTTCGTCGCCCCTTCCCCCAAACAAAACAAAACTAACAAAAAACCAAAATAAAACTGAACACGACATATTTATAATGAACAAGTTTGGTCCTGGAGAAGGGTTGAGGAAAATGTACTTTTCTCCCTTCACCGCAGAGGTGGGAGACCATAGACGTGTAGTACTGCATATACTGTTACTTGGGGGGGGTGAGCTTTGTTGAACTGTCCTTTTTATGTCTTCCTTTTTAAATCTTTGTTATAAAGAAATGGCTCAGGAGAAGGAAAGCAGGTATTAAAAAAATGATAGGGGTAGAAAAAAGAATGTTTGAGTTCTGCAAGACACAACTCTAGGTCTTAAGTATTCCTAAGGCCAAGTTGTATGTCATAAGGTCATGGAACTATTTAAAACTGGTAACTTTAGAAATCATCCAGCCTAGCATTTCCCAGCCAGGGGACCTTAAACTAGCTTGTAACGCTTTTTTTTAATTAAAAAGTTTTTTATTGAGATATGTTTTTAAAAATTTTATTTTAAAATAGATTTCTTCCCCCTATTTTCCCCAGTCATCCTATGTAACAAAGATTAAAAAGAGGAAAAAAAAGCAATTCAGCAGCAAAAAAACCCCCAAAACAAAACAAAAAAAAAAAACAGCACATCAGTTGAATCTGATAGCATATGCAGTGTTTCATGCTCATAGTGCCTGACATCTTCCCCAAAAGGGAGGAAGATGCATTTTCTTCTCCTTTCTTTGGGTCCAAGCTTGGTCATTATAATCATGCAGTTAAATATTCTGTTTCTCTTTTTAGTTTGTAAAACTTACAATCCTGAAGGCCTTTACTTCCTAAAGCCCATAAACTTAACAGATTGATTCCTCTTCCACATTACAACATCCTAGTCCTCTAACCCTCCTGTTCCCTCCTTCTCCCTAGATCCTAATCTCCATTTTTTGAGCTGCAAGCCACCTACCCTTTGCTACCTATGGTCAATAATAGAATAATTTTACTGGTTCACAGAACAGCCTGGGGTGGCAAATTCTGATCTAATCCAGTCCTTCTATTTTTAAGTAAAGTCTCAGGAACAGAGATGCCACTCAGTTAGTCAACAAGCATTCATTAAGTAGTTTCTACGTGCCAGGCACACTGGTAAGGGATGGACATACAAAGAAAAACAACAACACATCCCCTATTCTCAAGGAACTCCCATTCTAATGGAGGACACCATATGCAAAAAAGAGGCATATTTGAGAAATATAAAGTGTATGTGGAGGTAATCTCAGAAGTCAGGAGCAGTTTGGGAATGGGGAAGAGACTAGGAAAGACCTCTTGCAGAAGGTGAGATAAGGAGGCTAGGAAGCCAGGAGAAGGAATAGCATTTGGGACATGGGAATGCAGTCAGTGAAAAAGCACGGAGTTGGGAGATGCAAAGGAGCAGCAAAGCCAGTATTGCTGGATCATAGAGGATTTGGAGGGGAGTAAAGTGTAAGGAGACAGGAAAACTAGGAAAGGGCCAGATAATGAAAAGCTTTAAATGCCAGATAGAATTTTATATTGAACCTTGAAGATAATGGCAAGACTCTGGAGTTTATTGGTGGTGGGGAGTTGGTTGACATGGTCAACCAAAAGGAAATCCCTTTGGCAACAAGAAGGATAGATTAGAGTGGGGCGATAGTTGAGGTAGGAAAGCCAGCCAGAAGGCTATGGTAGTAGACTAGATGTGAGGGCAACAAAAATTGCATCAGGGTGGTGGCTATGTAAGGGGAGAAAAGAATATGTAGGGAAAATATTATGAAGGTAGAAATGATGAGATTTGGCAACAGATTGGATATGTGAAGTGAGTGTGAATAACTTGTCAAGGTTATTTTAACTCAATATTTAATTTGTTTGCTTAAATGACTAGGCATCACCCTCTGCCCCTAAACCAGCAATGTGACCCTCCTTAACCTCCAGGAATTCTATTTTGGACTTGGTGACTTGTAGATGTTTATGGTACATCCATTTTGAGATCTGTTTCCTCAACTATAAAATGAAGGGTTTGGACCAAGTCATCTGAAGGCCCAGCAATTTCAAACTGTGGAACTTCATGACCCCCCAAAATGTCTGTGACTCACTACTAAAATAATTCAAACAGTTACTGTGGGATGCAATGTGGTATTAATGGAAAGAGCACTACATCTGGAGTAAAAGGACGTGGGCACGAATTGAACTTTTGACATTTTACATAACCTGCATGAAGTCTGTGGATAGCAAATACATTAAAGGGCATAATAGTTAAGCTTATTTTAGTATGAATGCTATTAAATAATTATATAAGATGGTAAGAGGTGTTATGTATAGTCATTTATGTGACTATCTTGGGTATGATCCTTACTCTTAATTCTTGTATTTTTCAGGTTCCCAGCTTATTCCAAACTGGGTGTGGTGGTTTGCTGCTCTCTCTACCTTTTCTGCCTATGCTTTAGGTACAGTATGAAAAAAAATTGTTCACTAAAAGAATCGACAAATCTTAATTAGCATGATAATATCTAATCCAGCAGCTCAGGTGAATGAGGTGTTCCAAAGTAGGAAAACCTCCAGATGAATTAAAGCTTACCCCTTTGAATCATAACATGTAAGGAAAAAAATAATTTTTGTTGGAAGCTATTGACAAATATAGTTCATATCCCTACTTTCTCGAACCAAATATACTAAATATAAATTAGTCTTTTCTAAAGTAAAGTTCTTTACTTTTTGTACTAAAAATGTGGCTTTGAAAATTATAGCAGCGGGATAGTGACAATGAATATCCATTATTATATTGTGTTTATACAATTATTACTGTATAATACAAAGATGTCCTCAGAGGCACTGTGCTAAGCAATGGGCATACAAAGAAAAGCAAAAACAATCCCTGTCCTCTTGGAAACAACATGTAACCACTATGTACGAACAAGATATATGCAGGACAAATGCGGTAATCTCAGAGGGGAGGCACTAGAATTAAGGAGGACTGGAAAAAATCATATTGTTGAAATGAATTATTCACTTTATCAGAATAATAGGAATGATGATAACAACTCATATTTACCTGATGTGTCAGGGTTTATACTACAACCACTGTTTTCCCTATTTTATAGGTGAGGAAACTGAGTCTAGGAGAGCTTAAATGACTTGTCCAGAGTTGAAAGTAGCTCTGAATAATTTGGGGCTATGTTTAAAAATCACATTTATTCTCAGAGCGTTCAGATTTTCCACTACCAAGGCAAAACAATGAATCCCAGGTTCTGAAAATAAATTAAAATGAAGATTTACAAAAATGTTTTGAACAATGGCAGCTGCCCTGTTAAGGGCTTCATAGGTTTGCAAGGTTGGGAGGTTATTGTATAAGCCTCATTAGGTTCTGTTCCTAAGGCTCTACTTGGAATTTAATTACTGGCCTAGATGAATCCTGGTACAAATGGAGTGGGGGAGGGCTGTTGGGGAGAAATCCATCTGAAGTAGGAGTCTATGTTCTGAGCATTGTGGGGTTTAGTATGAGAGTGTTTTGATTCAAAGCATCACATACAGCTAAAGACCAGAGTATTTATGGTTAGAGTTACGTTCATGGTGGGAAGAATGTGGCTCTTTATGCATCAGGCATCAATTTGCCCATTATAAGAATTGACAAATCTTACTTAGTATGATAGCTAATCCAGCAGTTCAGGTGAGTGAGGTGTTCCAAAGTAAGAAAACTTCCAGTCCAGCTGAATTGAATATCCTTTTTTTTTTTTGGTCAGGCAGTTGGGGTTAAGTGACTCGCACAGAGTCACACAGCTAATGAGTGTTATGTGTCTGAGGCCGGATCTGAACTTAGGTCCTCCTGATTCCAGGGCTGGTGCTCTATCCACTGTGCCACCTAACTGCCTTGAATATCCTTTTGAGCCATAAAATTGAAGGGAGATGTCATTTTTTTGGGAAAAACTATTGGCAAGTATCATTTTTATCAAGGCAAGACTAATTCAGACGCAGTGATCAATTCCAGCAAAAGCTGAGTGGGATTGGGGTCAGAGCATTATAGGAATCTGAGGAGTGATGGTGGACAAAATCATATTTTTTAGTAGGGCTAATGCTAATGGTCTGTCCACTTAGGCCACTTCTTCCCTTCCTACCTAGTGCAGTGAAACTGTTAGCTTGAGCTGGTCCTATCAGCATTGTTGTGGTAAGTATACTTCTACTAAAAGATAATGCATATTTGGCTAAATGAGTTCAATTAAATTCAGTTCAATCAACATTTATTAAGTGCCTTTGGAAAGAAACATACTTTTCTGGGAGCTAGAGATAAATGACACAGACCTTGTTCTCAAGGGGTTTGGAAGCTAATGAGAGAAAATGTAGAGGAAGGGGCAGGTTGGGTGAGTTGGGGGGAAGGGGAGTAAAGAAGGTGTCATAATTACAGAAAATTGTGATCCTAGGGATAATGCAAGTATGGAGAATGGTTTAGACAAAGTGCTGTGGGAAATTTGAGGAGGTAGATATCACTTTTCATGGGAGTGGAGAGCCGTGGAGATGGGAGAGGGAGGAGCCTTCATTGAAAGACAGATGCCTGAATTATCTGGGAAGGAAGGGCAGGACTTCAAAAGGCAGACATGAGAAGAGATGAGGGTCTGAACCAGAGTGGTTACATGAAGAGTTAAGAGGAAAGGATAGATGGGAAAGGGACAGAGGTAAAATCTATAGGACTTGACAAAGGGATTGGAAATGGGAGTTGGGGGACAGAGAAGAATCAAAGATAACTCCAAAGTTATGAACCTGGGTGACCAGGAAAAATAAGGAGAGGGGCATATTTGAGGAGAAGATTTATTTTGATTTGTTGGTGGGAAATACAAATGGAGATATCTAATAATTGTAAGTATAGGATGGCAGAATTTGAGAGTGGAGATCAATAGTCAACAGGCAATAAACATTTATTAAGCATCTACTAAGTGCCAGGCACTATGTTAAGTACTAGGGATTCAAATATGTAAAAAGAAAGATAGTTTCTGCCCTCAAGGAGCTTACAATTAAACAGAGGAAGACAACAAATGCACACACACAAACCTGAAAAGGAAATGGTAGGGAGAGGGTACATGATCAGGTGGGCATGGTGGAAAAGCTAAAGAAATCCCAAATGAGTGCTACTGGGTGGGAAATAAGGAGATGTTTGAGGGAGGTAAAGCTTTGGGAGTCATTTTATAGAGGTGATAATTCAAATAGTGAATCAGACCAACAAAGAAGAGAATACAGAAGGTGATAAGAGGGACAAAGGCAGAACTTGGGGGGATACCAGAGGTGGAGATATGAAGAGCCAGCAAAAGAGAAAGGAAGCTGTTGGAAAGGAAGGAAAGAGAATTGAGAGAATGTGGTGTTACACAGGCCAGAGAGAAGAAAGGATATCTAGAAAGTGAACAGTTGCTCAAGAGAAGTTAAAGAAGATGAGGACAGAAATTAGGCCACTGAATTTAGTGATAAGGAAGTCATTCATTTATTATCAAAAAGCTGAGGAGATTAGAGGAGTTAGAAGACAAATTGTAAGCAAAGTTCGAGTTGAGAGAAAATGTAGTTAGTGAGTATAATAGCTTGAGGGAGCAGCAGGATCAATGGAAGATTTTGTTTTGTTTTGTTTTTGGCTTGTTCTTAGGATTGGGGTGACCTAAATATACTTTGTACTGTAGTAGGAGACATTCAAAGGAGGAGATGTAAGGGACAGGGTATGGTTGATGGAGCAAGGTCACAGGAGAGATGTGGAGTGGGTTGAGAAGTACAGGTGGAGGTGTTTTCCTTGACAAGGTGAAGGACTGCCTTTTTCCTCTGAAACTAGAGGGAAAGAAGAAAATAGGAATGAGAATTTTGAAATGCTAAGATGAGGACATTGAAGTTGAAGTTCACCTTGATGGCCTTAATTTTTTCCTAGTAGAAGGAAAAGCCATTATTTGAGAGTAAGAAAAGGTATGGTTAAAGGTTTGAGGAAAGAGGTTTGGAGCATCTATTGTGGGAAATGTGAAACTCTCTCATATCCCCCACAGCGGAGTGTAGTCATGATGATACCCTTCAAATACCCATTTATAGTGTGAGTTTACAAGCTCCCAAATCCATCTGTTAAAAATTAAGAGTGATAACATATATCTAAATCTCCTAGCTGATTTTTTTTTGACTGGACTACTGTAGACAAGCTAATTTGCTTCATCTTGTGATCAAAGGAAGAACAAGTGCTCACTTTTTTATTTCTTTTTTTCTTTCTACTCATTTTCCCAATTTCCCTTTTTTTTCCCACCTTGCTTGACAACTTTGCTATTTTGAACTATATTACACCTGATGTGAATTTCCAAATAGGTAATAGTGTAAAAGTGAATGAAATTCTCTAGGGCAAGTCTTTTTGCTTTAGAAATATAGCTTGACTAGACATAGTGGCATAAATAAATGATAATTCCTCTTTAGTGAGAGACATTCTGAAAACTTACATGGCAGAATAGCATAGGTGAGAATAGCAATAGTGTTAGAAAATTGTATGAGAAACTGCTGCCACCTTCTGGCCTTACAAAATAGGGCTGCTTGTGAATTCAGAAGCCTTGTAAATCCCTACCTTTTCATTTAACAAAACTCTTTGAACAAGGGAAATTTGGGGACTTTACAATCTATAAAGAGAATTCTTTAAACATTTGACTTTTAAGGAAAACAATGATTTAACCTTCCAAAGGATCAGGCCTTTTTGAACATTTCATATACAGAAGTTTAAAGAGAAATACTAAAAAGCATTCCTTCTTGTCCTCCATAGCAACTTCTAGGTTAGGTCTTCTATCTAGATCTTCCTTTTTTTTCCTACTATTTTCCCTCCTATCCCCTAAGAATCTCTCTTTTTTCCCTTCCTAAAAGCAAAACAAAATAAAGAATCTAAGGAATGAAATAGAGGGAAAAAAATCTTCCAAAGTCAAGAATTTAAATGTCATCTTTAGTAAATTAGGTTTTGGTGATAATGATTGGCAGTGGTTACTCCTTCATTTTTGTAATTACTTTGAATTTGATGCTTAATTTTTAAAGACTAGTTACTTTTGCCTTTTTATATTTATGTATAACACTCTCTAGCTCACCTACAGTTTTTACTTTAAGGTAATTATGTCATATTAGGAACAATTTTCAGTGATTTCAAATCCACTTGCATCTATGAATATATAAGAAAGGATAATCTTCTTAAAGAAGTTAATTAGGCCTGAAACTTTGATCAGCATGTGGATAGAATACAATTTCCTCACGCTACTGTGTTTTGCTGGTAAGTACAGGCCTGAAATAGGGTTACAAATTCCAAGCTCAATTTTAAGTCATGACAGAAGCAAGCCATGGAGCTGGGGATGCCTATGTTCTGTTATCAGGGTCTGACGGGGTCTAAGTGCTCTATGCCTCACTCTGGTAAATGTCTTTGAAAGATTTATAGCAAATTGTTAGTGAATGACCTAGGAGGCGGTTTATCTGTTATCTGCACAAACTGAGCATGGACTGTCATTACGCAAAGAATGAAGTGTGGAGAATGAAGGATGACTGTCTCTGCAGTTCCACAGTATTGCTTATGCCTTGTAGTTGCTGAAGGGGAGCATCAAGTGTATTATAATCAGAAAAATCATTCAGTTCTCACTTAGCAGATAATGTAGCATCATGGGAAGAAATTGGATTTAGAATGGAGAGACGTGGGTCTAAATCTGGCTCTAGAACTTTCTGGCTGTATTAACTTGGGTAGGGAACACAACCTCCCTGAGACTGAGTTTCTTTATCTACAAAAAGGAGAGAGTAATACTTATATTATCCACCTCATAGGGGTGTACTGAACAAAGTGCTTTGAAAATTCTAAAGAACTATATTATTTGTATGGCAATCTGAAATAATAATAATAACAATAGCTAACATTTATAGAATGCATTAAAATTTACAAAGTGCTTTGCGCAGCCACTTGATCCTCACAACAACCTTGTGAAGTACATGCATATTATCCCCATTTTACAGATGAGTAAATGGAGGCCGACAGAAAATTAAGTGACTTACCTAGTGTCATACAGCTAGGGAATGTCTGAAACTTCAACTTAGGTCTTCCTGACTCCAAGGTCAGCACTCTATCCACTATACCACCTAACTGCCTCTATAGAAACTGAAACTGTGTTAGCTAATTTTATTATTTCTACTTTTTCAAGAAACCTAATTTTTTAATGAAGAAAACATTTACAAGAGGAAGAAAAGGAACAGGCATTTATTAGGTACCTGATATATGCCAGGTACTGTGCTAAATGCTTTAAGGATATCTTACTTGTTCCTTACTAATACCTCGGGAGATAAGTGCTATTATTATCCCCATTTTACAGATGAGGAAAATGAGGCAAACAGAAGTTAAATGATTTACCAGGGTCACAGAGCTAGTAAGTATCTGAGACAGGATTTGAGCTCAGGTTTTCCTGACTCCAGGTCCAGAACTCTATCCGTTGTACAACCTAGCTGCCAGTCACTTCAGAAATGTGATAAAAAAAACAAAAATCCTATTTTTCGGAAACTTTCTGAAAAGGTATAAAAAACATTTAATTAACAGACAGCATTAGTGAAAAATATAAATGAAGTCTAAAGGTAAGCTACGTTTGTTTCTGGAAAATTTAAGATCTATTTGTTAAAAGAAGAGAAAAAATAAGGATTTAAAGGAAAAATAATAAAAACACTAGTTGTATTTATCCCTTATCTCCTACTTATGGTACCCTTACTAATTTAGATTGACTCTCTTCTGGAGGTTTAATGAAATTGTATTATTTTCCCTAATGAAAAAGCCTTTGAATTCTATTTTAGGGGTCTATTTGAAAGACCCCAGCAGAACTTTAGGGACATGGCACACACTTATTAATGCTGATTGTGGAGTTGTGCAGCTCATAACAACTAGTGTATGAGAGTTCACTTTGCTGGTGTACAATCTGGTGCCAGACTCCCTAAAGGCCCAGTGTCTGGCAAGACCACAGTAGGATGAAATGCATAGCACTTTAAAAAAATTATAAATGCAGTCCAAGCTGTTCCCTCAAAGTTTTAGGCTCAGATTTAAACAAGTCTAGCCAAAAAATTATTCCACCCAGGAGCTATTATCACATTCCTCCTTCTGAAAGCAGCTTAAACCACAGAATTGTTGGCAATCGTGTACAGTTTTGTTTTTTTTTTTTTTAATGAAAAATTCTTGTAGACTCCCCAGTTCCTTGGTCCTTCATTTTCTTTCCTGTTTACCACGTTCAAGATGCTTTGTCGATTAGGTCTGTGTTTTAATTAGGAGATCTTCCTTTTACCACTACAGTTTTCCAATAACCAGAGGTATATTGAACACACACACAAAAAAATCCCATTTTGTAAATCTTGTCTTGTAAGGAACAAATGTATTACAACATGCATAACTTATTTTAAGTTAAACCTCAAAAGGCATTATGGCAGGATTCTCAGATTGGCATTAAAAACCACCAGCTGGATTTTTATGATAGTCACTTGGATAGCTCAAAACAACAGGACTTAGGAATGATTTTACTGTTCAGCATTTCTTTCTCCACTCCATTCAATATTACAGATATTTGCATGAAAACAAAATATGTAAAGATGTATTTGTATTTTATCAGAAACTGTTATAGTTGTATTTGTGATTATACAATTAGTTACTCGGTGGCCAATTGTGATGTAGTAAACAAGAATTATTTTGACTTGAGTTGACAGTTCTCACTTCACAGCCGATAACCTCTGATTTAAGCGGCATAGTTAGGACTGACCTTTGTAAGCTGAGGAAGTACTCAGAATTCCTTTGACATCTTTCCATCGTTCTTATCTACTTCTATTTTCTCCATTTGGCATTCACCTGCCATCTTGCTTTCACCTCAAGGACTATATGTTTTGTTTTAATTATGTTCTTTTAATTGGTGACCAAATAATTAGATGGGAGTTCTAGTTCCAACTCTGTCATGAAAAAGCTGTGATATGAGACAAGTTATTTCACTTCTCTGGGACTCAGTTTACTTATCTGTAAAATGTATACGTTGGACTAGATCATCTCCGAGGTACTCCTTTTTTGTTTCAAATTCATGTTAAGGTATTAGCTAAAGTTTTAGCTAGTGACTGTCTTTCTCTTTCAATCTATTCTTCATATTACTTCCAAACTAATAATATTCCTTATGCACACAAATGTTGACTCATCTGCTAAAAAATCCTCCTCTATTTTCTGCTAAATAAAGCTAGATTTCATGAGCCAAGGATTCAAGTCTTTCCATAATATGGTGCCACTCTTCCTTTATCGCCTTAGTGCAAAATATACCCCTCCAAGTACTTGATGTCAGGGTTTCCCAATCCAAACTCTGCCATTTATCTTCATCTTATTCTACTACAGCTGACCAGTTAAAACGTCTTTATCAAGGACCACTTTACCTTCTGTATGTTCAGGGTAATGGGTTGGGGTGGTTCAGAGTTTGAATTTCTGGGTTTTAACAAGTGTCTTTGTTAGTAAAAATTTTCAGATAGATAAACATTTTCCATGGATCAGTCTATGGACAAATGATTGACTCCAAACATATTAAATTACCAGTTGTCTCTCATATGTCCATGTCCAGAGCTTCTCTACCATTGTATCTTTACTCATGTTATTCCTGTGCTTAACACAGCTCTTGGTACATATTAGATACTTAATAAATGTTATTATTTAGGGCACCTAGGTGGTGCAGTGGATAGAGTGCCTGGAGTTCCTCTCCTGGAGATAGGAAGACTCATCTTTGTGAATTCAAATCGAGCCTCAGATACTTATTAGCCGTATGACCCTGGGCCAGTCACTTTGCTTCAGTTTCCTCATCTGTAAAATGAGCTGGAGAAGGAAATGGCAATCCACTGTAGTATTTTTGCCAAGAAAACCCCATATGGGGTTAAGAAGAGTCAGACAGGACTGAAAAACTACTGAATAACAACAAATGTTTATTGATTGATTTGTCTAGAATGTCTAGAATTGATTTGTCTAGAATTGTCTAGAATTTTCTCTCTTTACTTTTTTCTCTGTTTCAAAGCCCAGTTTCAAGGTTACCTCCTTCATGAAGGATCTGTTGAGTGAGAAACGATCTTTTCTTCCTCAAAATTTGTATAGCTATAGAACATCTCTTATTCTTGTGGAATCATATGATAATCATATTTATTTATTTTTGGAAGTGAGGAGGGATCAAGTCCAACTTATCTTCTGTTTCACATTATAGTTATTTGGGTGTGTTTTCATCTCCCCCTCCCACTCGAATTCTTCTCTCAGGTTAAAAGGGTTGTGGTTCTTGTTATTTTTCTGTTCCATGAGGATTGTGTGACTAGCTGGGTTACTTACTTATCTTTCACTGAGTTCAGATGGTTTATCAATTCTCCTAATTAGTAAGTCGCCTTCTGTCCCCTACCTTTAGCTGTGCTAAGAAGGTATATTATTCTTTAGTATTGTATAATGGTTTTTGATTTTGTGGTAGTCCACTCAGCATTTGCCAATCATGAAGCCTTGAAAATTATTTCTTAAAATTAGTTGGCCCATAGAAGTTTTCACTATAAAAATATTAAAAAAAAGTTTTCACTAGCTTACCCTGCTTGATTTAGCAGCCAGAGTATAATTAACCTAATGGGTAGACCACCTGCCCTATACAACATTTTAAAATATATATCAATCAATTATATCACAGAAAAATCATCATAAAATCATAGTGGAGCAAACTAAAGTTAGCATACATTTTATTGGCAGCATTATTAATATTTGGTCTGATTATTTTCCATTCTGGTCTTTTTGTTTTTTGTTTTGTTTTTGTTTTAGGTTCATTTTAGCTTTAGAACATGGAACTGTATTTATCTGGGGGTATCTGAGGAAATAGTATTACTGAAAATGTGCTCAATTCATTTCAATAGATTTTTAAAATGATATTTTATTTCCCCCCAGTTACATGTAAAAACAACTTTTAGCATTTGGTATTTTTTTTTAAGGTTTTGAGTTCCAAATTTTATACTTCTCTCCTTCCCTTCCCCCTTCTCTGAGACAGTAAGCAATCTTATATAGGCTAAACACGTACAATCTTGTAAAACATATTTCCTTATTAGTCATTTTGTGGAAAAAACTCAACACCCCCTTCCCCAATGAAAAAGGGAAAGAAAATTAAAAATAATATGCTTAGGTCTGTATTCAGATGCTATCAGAACAAATATTTATTTATTAAGCACCTGGCACACAGTAAGTGCATAATAAATGGCTGTTGCTTCATGCCAGGCATTATACTAGGTGCTGGTGATAGAAACAAAAATGAAATGGTCTCTGCCATCAGTACCCTTGAAAAGTGGGGTGAAAAGTGAAAAATTCAATCAGACAGCCGTTTTACTTACACTGGTAGTTGCCCTTTCAATCCAGTCCAATAAACCAATCCAGTAAATGTTTGTTAAGCACCTAATAGCCAGGCACTGTGCTAAGTGCTGGAGATACAATTAATAAAAAAGAAAGGCAGTCCCTGTTCTCAAGGAGTTTCTAAAGGGGGAGACAACACCTAAAAGGAGGCAGAAAAGTGAGGAGGGGGAATGGGACAACAGAGGGTGGCTTGTTCGGTGGAGTGGAGGGCACACAGATGCAAAGTTGAGTGATCTGAGATTCCAGTTTCTGCTTTCTATAAAGGAAGGTGTCGGGAGGAATTTGGTACTCTGCCCTTCAGAGGCAGAGAAGAGAGGAAGCTGAGGCAGTTGGTGTCAATCAATGTTTAAATTAGCAGCATGGTGGAGGGTTTAGAGGTAATGAGCTTATCCTGAGAGGGGCATCTTGTTCTGAGGAGTAGGAACCAGGGAGATCAGCAGATGCAAAGTGAACATAAGATCAGGTGATCTTCATCTATTCAGTACATATTCCTAATTATTTATATGTTATCTCTTTGATTAGAATGTATGCTCCTTTACAGTAGAGATTTTTTTTTTGCCTTTTATGTATCCCCAGTGCTTAGCACAATGATGCCTGCTTAGCATATAGCAAGCATTTTATAAATGCTTGTTAACTATTGTCTAGTTTTCAATCTTTTTTTTTCATTGATGGTACTTGGCAAAGCCCCTCATGGGCCACATATTCTTTTAGTTACTACAGAACAACCTCATGAGAATAAGTGACACTAATTTTGATTATTTATGAGCTGATTAATTTTTTATATAGAAATAAGTGCTTATTTGTGCTAGAAACAAATACATAGATGTTTTCACATTCTAGACTTTAACACAATTTAAATTCAGTCTATAAACCCACAAGAATGAGAACCTGGTCTATTGATATATGATATATGTATGATTTTGTACATCTATATCTATATCTATATCTAGATATAGATATATGAAAACCAATAAACAAGTGGGTAAATTATTTCCAATAAACAGATGGTTATTTCTAATGAATTGACTAACCTGGACACTTGTATTAGCATACAATAAATAAAATCTTTGTAGAAAAATTTGGTTTTTTTTTGAGAGTGGTCAGTGATAGTTATGTTTTTGTGTGCAGTATGTTATTGACTTTATTCATCAGCATGGTGCAGTAGTAAGAATGCTGAACTTGGAGTCTCTGACCCAAGTTCAACTCCCACCTCTGCCATTGACTACCTATATGGTGTTGAGCAAGTCTCTTGTCTACCTCTTTTGGGGACTCAGTTTCCTCACTTGTAAAAATGAAGGGGTACAGTCAGTGACTTCTGAGTTCCCTTCCAGCTTTAGAGCTATGATCCCATCATCTTATTTCTTTGTTATTACACATATTTCATGCATTGACCACAAAAAATGCATTGGGTTATATTTCTTCCATTAAAGTCTTTGATTTCTTTGTTGTGTTTCCTTTACAGATTCTATAGATGGGAAACATGCTAGAAGAACACAGTCCAGTAGTCCTCTGGGAGAGCTATTTGACCATGGGTTGGATAGCTGGGCTACTTCCCTTTTCACAATTTCTTGGTTCTCTGTTTGTGCAAGTCCAGGGGGCTCCCCGGGACTTTCCGAGCACACGATGTTCTTGTTCCTGAGCATTGTTTTGCTTAACTTCATGTTGTCCCATTGGGAAAAATATAACACTGGAGTCCTTTTTCTTCCTTGGGGATATGACCTAAGCCAAGTGGTAAGAATTTTACTTAATTTTTAAACCCTGTTGTGTTATAGGTAGTCCCTAAGGCAAACCAATATACAATATGACAATTGTATATTGTCATATACAATGACAATACCGTTATAAAGAAAAATAAATTTGAAAAGTTTAACAAGCTTTTCTCACAGCCTCTAGAAAAGCTGCAAATTTGGGTGAATGGTGATAACGTTAAATAAGTGGTTTTCTTAGTCAATAACGGGCCTGCAGGGATCCTTACAGAAGGTTTAGTGGCCCCTATTTCTATTTGAGTTTGACAACATTGATATACTAACTTGGATTTATTGAAGTCCATTAAAGTGATAGTTACTTTCTAGATATTTTGTTATGTTAAATTGGTTTTATTCTAAAGATCCAATGAATAATGTCTGAATGAGGGAAGAATGATTAACAAATTAGTGAACTTTTAAACAAATTAATTATTGTTTAATTAAATTAATTATTTTCCTTTCTAAAAAGTTAAAAGCTAGCTGGTTAAGATAAGAGTTGATGACCTGATTATAGTAATTAGCAAATGAAGGTATGTTGGACATTTCCATGTCTGGATAGCATAATTTTCTCATTTCACTCCAAGGAGTAAGATTTGGCAAATATGTTCAGTACTAACACTGATCATGTTGGAACTAATAAAGTAAATAATTAGTCTTGAGACTAGAACTATACTTACTCCGTTTTCTTGGTACAGAAAAGAATGTTGACATGGTTGCAGTACGTTTCAGCTTAGGGAAGTCCATCCTATTTGTTTGAGTGTCACTTGAAGGAGAAATGTCTGTGATTATTTTGATTGGTTTAGCCCAAAAGGCAAACTGGGTTTTTAATTTTCAATTATATTTAATCTAGGAAAGATAATTTAGGGACACCATGCATTATGTCTAATCTTTAAACTGTACCTTGGGTGAGATCAAGGAAGTCTAAGTAGCCACCACGGTACCACATAATAATGAAGAAACTGTTGTCGCTTGTGTAGCTAGCTTCTATTTCACCATTTAATAGGGGTGCAAGTGACTGCTTAGATTTAATTCACCTAAATTGTATGAGCCCCTACTCTTCCTGTTTAGCATTATAATTGGACATCTTTATGCCCACACTATATAGTACCTACAATAGAGATCATACTGCCTCCTGTCAGATGATGAAAACCATAATTACTGGTTGAGGAAATCAACTACAGTAGCAATTAGTGTATAATGGGGTAATATTTCCCCATCTAGGCTTATTCTTGTTATTACTTAACATACCATAGGGATTTTTATAGCAATATTGTTGACTGCTTTTCATTTTCACTTACTTCCACTGAATAGTGTAACCCATTTCAGGATAGAAAATTTCACTTTTTAAGTACTATGAGGTTTTAGTGTTTGACCACAGGTATTTCCTATTGGCTTAGGAAGACAAAGTGTGATATTGGGTATCATGCACTCTTATTATTCACAATAAGAGGATTTCACCTATTTTAATAAATAGTTTGAGATGAGTCTCTGTTTCATTTTCTTTTTTTTTTTTGATTCAGATTAGTAGATATATCATTCCATTTACATTTATTTTTGGACAAATTTAAGTGAACTTTATAGAGTATAGCACTCTTAAGCACTTATTAAAGGGGAAGGAGAAGAGGACTTATATAGTACCTACTATGTGCCAGGCACCGTGCTAAGCACTTTTTACAAATATTATCTCATTTGATCCTCACAAAACCTGTGAGGTAAGTGCTACTATCATCTCCATTTTATAGCTGAGGAAAATGAGGCAAACAGAAGTTAAATGCTTTGCCCACAATCACACAGCTAATACATTTGAACTCTGATCTTCTAACTCCAGACTCAGTGCTCTATCCACTGTGCTAATAACTGCTTCTAAAGACTTAGAAGTAGCCATTACTCCTCATTTCTGTGTTCTAAAAATCTGCTTTTTTAAAGGTTCATCTCTGGCAATACTTCCTAAGTGAGGCCTTTCTTAATCCTTCCAATTATTAGTTGTCTCCCCTATTTACTTATTTTTGTTGCATCTTGTATCCCCCTATTAGAATGTAAACTCCTTGAGGTTAGGGACTGTTTCATCTTTGTGATAGCTATGTAGCATCTAGATAAAATGTGTTGGACCTGGACCTGGAGTAAGGAAGACTGGAATTCAAATCTGACCTCAGACACTTTCTAGTTGTGTGACCTTGGGTAAATCACTTGAACTTTGCATGCCTCAGTAATCTCAACTATAAAATGGGGATAATAATAGCACCCACCTTCCAGGGTTGTAAGGATAAAATGAGATAGTATTTGTAAAGTGCCTTGCAAACTTCAAAAAGTATTTATAAATAAATGCTTTTTTTGTGATCCCCCTTTTCCCATTAGTAAGGTCCTTTCAGGGCTTCCATTTTGGGGACAACTTCCAGACTGGCCATACTTTATTTCTCTCTCAGCTGGGCTTCGGACTCCATGGATTTTGTCACCATTCCCCCCCTCTCATTTCTTCACGGTTCCTGATTTCCAGCTCCCTTTTGTATGCTGTCTTCCCCCATTAGAATGTAAGCTCCTTGAGGGCAAGTATTGTGTCAGGGACCCTATTTCTTTTTGCGTGTATGTGTATCTCTAGTGCTTAGGGCAGTGCCTGACTACATAGCAAGTGATCAATCAACGCTTCTTGCCTTGCCTTTGTCTTTGTCTCCTCAGTGCCCAGCATAGCACGTTAAATATGCTAGCCATATCATAAATACTTCTTCTTGTTATCTGTCTATATGTCATCCCTCTACTAGGCTGTGCATTCCATAAGGGTAGGGGCCATGTCTCACATCTGCTTGTCTCCCTCAAGGGTCTCCCATGGGAGGCATTTAGTAGAGATTTGTTGGATTAGATTGAATTTTGACAAGTATAATAAGTAGTTATGAAGATGCAGAGATTTACTTCAGGGCATAGTGAACCACCTCACAAAGCTTTGTTGTTGTTCATTTGTTTCAGTTGTGTCTGATTCTTTGTGACCCCATTTTGGGGCTCTTTTTGGGCAAAGATACTGGAGTGGTTTGCATTTGCTTCTGTCGCTCATTTTTACAGAAGAGGAACTGAGGCAAACAGGGTTAAGTGACTTGGCCGAGGTCATATGGCTAGTAAGTATCTGAGGGCAGTATTGAACTCATGAAGATGAGTCTTCCTGATTCCAAACCTAGTGCTCTATTCACTGTGGGACTTAGCTACCTATCCTCTGTTTTATTGCTAGTTGGCATCCTCTTCACTGGTTGCATTGATAGAAATGTCTGTGTTTTAGTTTCATAGTAGATAGTTATGGGGTAGGTAGGTGTTGCAGTGGATAGAGCACTGGGGGTGGAGTTAGGAATACCTGAGTTCAAATCCTGCCTCACACATTTATTAGCTGTGTGATCCTGGGCAATTCACTTAACCTCAGTTTGCCTCAGTTTCCTCATCTGTAAAATGGGGATAAATAATAGTATCTCATGTGTTTTGAGGATCAAATGATATAATGATTGTAAAGCACTTAGCACAATGCCTGGTACCTAGTAAATGCTATATAAATGTTAGCCATCATCATTATTATTAGTTTCTTGAGGTCCAAATTTCCATTCCAGTACTTGAATGCTAATCGTTTTTACTTTCCTCCAGTTCTTATAGTTGAATAAATAAGTTTTCACTCAACATTATGAAAGCTTTATTTTCCTTGTATAGATAAAATAGGAAATGATCCTAAATTGATTTACTTTCATTCTCAGCAGGGGCAAATTGTATATGATTTTATCTTTCTTAATTGGGATATAAAATAAATTTTAACTGTTGCTTATCCCCATAAAAAGAAGCATCATTAAAATCTAGAAATTTTCTTGATTTATGTCTGTTCCTTTTATGTACCCTTTGTGATGCTACATCCAAATTAGTGAGTAATTTAATTACTGTGTTATGTTTATAACTGGTGTTCCAATTAGTTTAAAATGACAGCTTATTCATAAGACAGTTACATTTCTGAAGTGGTGGCTTAGATCAGAGTGCTATTGAGTTTTAAATTTTATTTTGAAAAATTAAAAATGTATTTATTCAAAAAGAGAGAGGATGAAATCTTATTACTTTGTATATTCAGTAATACAATGTATTTTTTCATTGATGAAAGAGAAATTAAGACATTTAATAAAGAAAAATCATCATCAATTTGTGAATAGTAAATTTGCTTTAATGGATTTATACTTTTATAATTTGATCTTAAATCCAATTCATCAAGTATTATCAAGTACCTGCTATTTTATTTCACACTGAACATAAAACCTGATCTTAGTATTATTTTAAAATGTCTAGTCCACATATCTTAACCTTTTTTGTGTTAAGGGTCCTTTTGATTGTTGGGTGAAGCATGGATCCCTTCTCTGAATAATGTTTTTAAATAGGTAAAATATATAAGATAGAAAGAAACATTATATAAAAATGCAATTTTATGCCTAAATATACATGTATAAAACTGAGCAATATTCTGAAAACCAGGAAATCATAAAAAACAGCAATTTCAAAAGCTGCAGAAAGGTCAAGGGTGATGAGGACTGTTGGATTTAGCAATTAAGGGGTCATTGAGAGAGCAATTTCAGTTAAGCAGTGAATTTTCAAGAGGTTAAGAAATTAATGGTTGGTGTAGAAATAGGGACAGCAAATATAAATTACTCTTTCTAGGAATTAAGCAATGAGAGTGAGGAGAAACGTAGTATTGTACCATAAGGGAATGGTAAGAACAAGAGGATCATTTTAAGCATAGGGTAAACCTGAGCATCTTTGTACAGCTCAGGGAAGGAATCAGTTCTTAAGATGAAATTAAAGATAGCAAGGGAATGATCAGTGCGGCTCCCAAAGGGAAGGGGAAAGGATCCAAGCTGCAAGTGGAAAATTTAACCTTCTTTACTTTCTTCTTACTCAGTATTTTTACAATACTTAAGGAAATTAATACAGGCTATGCACTGCATAGTCAAATACTGAAGCTGAAGCTCAAATCCTTTGTCTCTATAATGAGATGATGGGACCCATTGGAAAAGACCCTGATGTGGGGAAAAATTGAAGGCAAAAAGAAAAGGGGGTGGTGGAAGACGAGATGGGTAGATAGTGTCACGGAAACGATGAACATGAACTTGGACAGACTTTGAGCGATAGTGGAAGATAGAAAGGCCTGGTCCATGGGGTCACAAAGAGTGGGATGTGACTGAATGACTGAAAAACAATGACAAGTATGTTTAAATTCCATTCAGCAAACTTCTTTTGAATACCCACTTAGTTTAGGGAAGATACGATTCCAGCCTCGGGGTAGCTAGGTGATATGATGGATAATAATAATAATAATAATAATAATAATGATAATTATTATTATAGCCAACATTTATATAGTGTTTACTAAGTTTCAGGCAATGTTCTTAGCATTTTACAATTATTATCTCATTTGATCCTCACAACAACCCAAGGAGGTTGGTTCTTTTATTATCCCCATTTTAAAGATAAGGAAACTGAGGCAGACAGGGTTAAGTGACTTTCCCAGAATTGCACAGAATCACACAAATAAGTGTCTGAGACTGGATTTAAACTCAAGTCTTTCTGACTCCAGGTCCGGTGCTCTATCCAGTGAACTGCCTTAATCAGAATCATCTAACAATCCTGGCCTTATTTGATGTTATCTGTCTCCACATATACTATGCTCCAAAGCAAATGGCTATTTGTACCATTCACCATACATGCTCTGCTTTCTCTCACCTGTAAACCTTTGCTTATATTGGTCCCTATGCCTGAAATGCTCCGTTCTGTTGAATTTAAGTCAACTCAAATGCCACCTCTTCCATGAAGTTTTCTCTTATATTCCTAGTCAAAAATTACCTTTCCCTCACTCTTAGACCTCACATAGTACTTTCTTCACACCTTCTCGGGAACTTACCATTTATTCTTTTATTTCCTTTTTTAGTATGTGCCACATTTGTCTGTGAGGGTGATACTTCTCAGGGGAAGGGGCTAATACTGTAATACTATTGTTACCATCTACATAGTAAGATGGTGTCCAATGCCATAGAGTTTTACATGATAAGTTAAGAAATTTGAATTTTTTCTGCTAAGTGCCATAGAAGATGGACAGTCATAAAAGATGAGCTACGGAAGTGACACAATGCTGGAAAATGATTATAGGGGAAGGGAGTGCATTTCAACAATGGGATTCAGCCAGAGGGAAGCTCTGTAGACGGGATATAGAATGCCAAGTGCGGGAGAACTTCAAGCAAGCCAGTTCGCCTATAACGTAGAGTTTCTGAAGAAAAGAGTAACGTGAAATGTCTAGAAATGTAACTTGGAGTGTTTCTGTGGAAGCTCTCAATGCCAGGCTCCATGGAGTCTGCAGCTAGGTGGCCCGGTGGAGAGAACGCTGGAGTTGGGAAGTTGTTTAGGCATTTTTAGTCATGTCCAACTCTTTGTGACCCCTTTTGGGGTTTTCTTGTCAAAAATACTGGAGTGGTTTGCTATTTCCTTCTCCAGATCACTTTACAGATGAGAAAACTGAGACAAACATGGTTAAGTGACTTGCCTACGGTCACTCAGCTATTAATTGTCTGAGACCAGATTTGAATTTAGGTCTTCCTGACTTCAGACCCAGGACTTTATCCATTGTGCCACCTAACTGTCCATGGAGTCAGGAAGACATAACTTCAAATCTAGCCTCAGATACTTACTACCTGTGTGGCCCTGGGCAAGTCACTTAATTGCTGGCTGCCTCAGTTTCCTCAGCTGTAAAATGGGAGATATTAGTAGCATCTACCTCCTAGAGTTGTTGAGGAGATCAAATGAGATATTCATAAAGCACTTAGCATAGTGCCAGGCACTATGCTAAGGAGAGTGATGTGATCAGAACTGTGTCTTAGGAAGATTATTTTGATAAATGTGCAGGAAGGGATTGGAGAGGGCCACTGGCTTCAGAGAGACCAGTGAAAAGATTATTGCAGTAGGTTAAGGGAGAGATGAGGTGGGCCTAACTAGGGTGGTAGTAGTTTTGTAAGTAGCAAGAAAGGAGTGGATATGAAACTAGTGTATAGGAAAAAACCAATGGATTGAATGTGGGTGGAGTGGGAAAGAGGAAAAGTCAAAGATTACTTGGAGACTACACACCTTTGTGATTAGAAGAATGACTGTGCCCTTGACACAAATAGAGAATTTTGGAGGAAGGAGTTAGGTGTGGGAAATACTATGTTTTGTTTTGGACAGATGTGTCATATTTGAAATGCCTACAGGACATTTAGGTAGGTAATTGTTGGTATTTAGGAATTTGGAAGAGAGATTAGGGCTAGATATGTACATTTGGGAGTCATGTGTGTTGAGATGATAATTAAACCTAGAGTATCTGAAGGGATCACCAAGAAATCTACATAAAGAGAGAGAGAAGAGGGCCCTGGACACAGCCTTGGGGAATGTCCCTGTTTACAGGGCAGAAAATAAAGTGATTATCCAACCAAGGAAACTGAAAATTTGTGGTCAGACTTATAAAGATTTAAATCTTTTTTTTATCTTAATACTTTGATTTAATTACCAAAAAAAGTAGTCATTTTATCCATTTGTCCAAGAGTCTGCAGAAAATTAATCATAAAAGGCTACCAACAGCAGAGTGACTTGTCCCAGGACTACTTCTTTCTAAAACAAAGGAGTTTTTTTTTTTTTTTATCAAGGTCAAATGAGTTAATATGCATGAAGTGCTTTGGAAATTGTAAACAATTTCTAAACTCCACCAAACTAAGATGAGGAAAAATGAGATGATAACAATAATAATAAAACCCAATATTCACATAGTGTTTTAAAGTTTGTGAATATAAGCTCCTTGAGGGCAGGTACTGTTTCATTTTGGTCTTTATGTCTCCAGTAGTTAGAACAGTGCCTGGTATATAATAGGCACTTTTTTTTTAAATGAATGAATGACAGCACTTTATATATGTTATGTTATGGGATCCTCATGAAACATGTAAATCTAAAATCAACTGACTGTCCTCTCCCCAATTCAATTATACCAAAAATACCTTTTCCTGTCTTGCTTATGCTATCCATATTTTACTGTCCATTAGTATACTGATTTAATGGCTTTCATCTGCTTTCTGTGTATCCTGGATCACATCAATTTAATCTGCCTTATGTTGTAAGGCAAGGGAGATGGAGTTTGATCTGGGTAGTTCTCTTCACACTATACTTAGCACAGTGCCCCATGCAATTATATGTTTATGACAATGAGAACAACCAGGAGAGGTTAGCGTTATGGAAGCCAAGGGAAGAAAGAATATCCAGGAGAAGGTAGTCAATGCCAGTTAGTAGCTGTGGAAATGTCAAAAAGGATTAGGACTGAGAATAAGCCATTGGATCATGTAGTTCAGTAATCATCAGTAACCTTAGACAGAGCAATTTTGGTTGAGTGGTAGGATTGAAAACCCAGATTTCAAGGGGTTGAAAAATGAACAGGAAGTGAATGAATAGAGCCAATGAGGGTAAATTGGCTTTTCCTAGGACTGTGACTCTGAAATAGATGAGAGAAATAATAGCTTGAGGGGATGACAAGGTCGAGGGAAATCTATTCGCTTGGGGGGTTATTAGCCTGATAGCAATCTGAAAGGGAGAATACGGAGCACTAAAGACCCACTGGAGACTTTTTTCTTGTAAGGTGGTAATGAGGGCTTGAAGGGAATGAGGGGGGAGGGGGAATAAAGATGAGAGACATTGAAAAGGTTGACCCATTTGAAGTTTGCATCCGTTGAGATTCTGATTCTGCTTTGCCAAAGAACTAGAGGGGTTTATGTAGTATTTTCCACCCCCCATCCCCACCCCAACCAGGTGATGTAGTAGATAGAGCAGTGGACTAGTCATCTAGAAAGCTAGGTTTCAGTCCTGGTTTTTCTGTTTACTAGCTGTGCTACCTTGGACAAATCATTTAACCTCTCTGAAGCTCCATTTCCTTATCTTTAAAATGTAGATAATAATATGTGTGCTGTTTACTTTACAGGGTAGCTAGGTATACAGTGGATAGAGTGCCACACCTGGAGTCAGGAAGATGAGTCTTCCTGAGTTCAAATCTGGCCTCAGACACTTACTAGTTGTGTGACCCTGGGCAAGTCACTTAACCCTGTTAGCCTCAATTTCTTCATCTGTAAAATGAGCTGGAGAATGAAATGACAAACCACTTCACTATCTTTGCCAAGAAAACTCCAAATGAGGTCACAAAGAGTCAGACACGACTGAACGACTACCTACCTTATAGGGCTATTGAGATGTTCAAATGGGATAATTGGAATCAAATGCTTTGTGATCATAGGGCTAGATTTAAATCCAAGATCTAGAGATGGGAGGGACCTTAGAAGTTATGAGGTCCAGTCCTCTCATTTTATAGATGAGGGAACTGAAGCTAAGGCAGGTTGGTTGTAAGTGGTAGTGCCAGAATTCAAACTCAAATTTCATAACTCCAAGTTCACTCTCCTTTCCCCCTGCCATGTTGCTTTTAAGCCTAATGTGCTTATAAATGTGAATGATTATCATCATAAACATGTACTGTGACTAATTGATGGGATTCTGTATATCCTGTGATATAAAGAGAACTGCATAGATCAAGTTCTATCTTTCTTGTCTCACAACATAAGGCAGATTAAATCGACATGACCAGGACATGCCAAAAGCAGAACAAAACCATTCAATCTATACACTAATAGCCAGTTAAAATATGAATAGCATATGTAAGTCATGGAAAGGTATTTTTAGTGTAATAGGGAGGGGGAGGTCAGACAGGAGCCTTTGAGATTTATACGTTCACTAACAATGAGATCAGGAAACTATTGGTTCTTCGCTGGCCAAAATGGATCCCCACCCTTTTTCTTGCCTCCTCAAAGGAAAATGTTACTTTTGTAAAAAAGAAAAATACTTTAGACTTTATAAAATCTCAAGAATTTATTTCCCAAATAACATTAGCAATAGGAGAGAATGTTTTAGAAATTAAAAGCCAGAGTCAGATTGGTCCAAACATTTGAAATTGCTTAATAGCTTCTAATGGTGTATCAATTTGGTACAGTTTGGGTGGTATGAGGCAAACAAAATACTTTAACTTCACCTTGGGATGCAAACTTTACAGCATAGCATAGACTCAGGTTACAGCTTCCTAAGGGGCATGATCTCATAATAATAGCTATATTTAAATAGCTTCTACTGTGTTCCAAGCACTGTGTTTACAAATATTATCTCATGTGGTCCTCACAACAACACTGGAAGGTAGGTGCTATTACTATCCTCATTTTACAGTTGAGGAAACTGAGGCAAACAAATATTGAGTGCCTTGCTCAAGGTTGCATAGTTAAGTATCTGAGGGCAGATTCAAACTCAAGTCTTTCTGCCTTCAGGCCCAGGACTCTATCTCCACTGTGTCACCCAGCTGCTTTCTTCTCCCACTGTTGTGCCAGGAGTCTATCCCAAAGTTACGATTCTTTACTTCTGAGTGTGAGAGTTAACTAACTTTGGATAACTAACTTGAGCATAGCTAACTTTGTTTCCCAGTCATCACTGCCAACATAGATTTTTGGTTGACTTTTATTTATTTTTCTAGCTATTTTGAAATCATTTATTTATTTATTTTTAGCATTCTTTTTTTAAATTGAATTTGGAGTTTCAAATTTTCTACCTCCCTCCCATTCCTTCTCCACCCACCCACTGAGAAGGCAAGCAGAAGATATATATTATATATGTGAAATCATGCAAAATATATTTCCATATTAACCATATTGCAAAAAAAAGTTAAAAAAAGCGAACATTATACTTCAATTTGCACTGAGAGTTCATCACTTCTCTCTCTGGAGGTGGATAGCCTTTTTTTCATTATGAGTCCTTTGGAATTGTCTTGGAGCATTGTATTGATCAAACTAGCCAAGTCTTTCACAGTTGGTTATCATTACCAGTACCATCATTATTGCTGTTACTATGCACAATAATTTCCTGGTTCTTCTCATTTCACTTTGCATCAGTTATATTGGTCTTACCTTGTTTTTTTCTGAACCCTCCCCCCCTTCATTTCATGTAGCACAGTAATACTCCATTAAAATAATATGCCACAACTCATTCAGTCATTCCCCAATTGATGAGCATTCCTCAATTTCCAATTCTTTAACACCACAAAAAGAGCTGCTATAAATATTTTTTTAACATATAGGTCCTTTTTTTTCTTTGATCTTTTTGGGGTACAGACCTGCAAGTGGTATTGCTGGGTCAAACGGTATGCACAGTTTTATCACCCTTTGGGCATAGCTCCAAATTGTTCTCTAGAATGGTTGGACCAGTTCACAACTCTAACAATTTATTAGTGTACCTATTTTCCATCATCTCTTCCAGCCTTTGTCATCTCTGATAGGTGTGAGTTGGTACCTCAGAGTTGTTTTAATTTGAATTTCTCTAATCAATGGGGATTTAGAGCATTTTTTATATGATTCTAGATAGCTTTGATTTCTTCTTCTGAAAACTGCATGTTCATATCGTTTGATCATTTATGAATTGGGGAATGGCTCTTATTTTTATAAATTTGACTCAGTTCCATATATACTTGAGAAATGAAGTCTTTATCAGAGAAACTTGCTGTAATTTTTTTTGATATTACTTCATTATCTATGGTACCTTTTAGCAAAATGTATTTTCCCTGATTATCTCTTTTAATTAGGTCTGTTTTTGGTTTTGCTGTTTGAGATCATGATCACTAATCTCTCCTTTTTTTTTTTACTTCAACTTTTGCGTAATAAATTCTGCTTTGTGTATGTCTTTTTTTTTCCCAAGTGTGTTTCTTGTAAACAACATATTGTTGGATTCTGGTTTCTAATCCATTCTGCTATCCTTTTCCATATTATGCATGAGTTCATCCCATTCACATTTATCATTATGATTACTGTGTATTTCTCTCCATTCTATTTTCTTCTGTTTATCCTTCTCTCTCTTTATCCTGTCCTTTCTCAAAAGTCTGATTTGATTCTGACCACTGCCTCCCTTAATCTGTCCTCCCTTTTATTATCCTGACCCTATATCTCTGATTCTCTCCCCTTCCCTTTTCCCTATTGGGAAAGATAGTTTTCTATACCCAACTAAGTGTGTATGTGTGTGTGTATGTGTATACAGATATGTGTGTATGTACATACACATATATATTTTTTCTTCCTTCTTTGAACCAGTTTTGATGAGAGTGAGGTTCAAGCATTGTCTGCCACCCCCCTTATTTTCCCCTCCCCTATAAATGCTCTTCCTTGTGTGCCTCTTTTATGTGAAAAAATTTTCCGCATTCTATCTCCCTTCCTCCTTTTCCCAGTGCATACCACTTTCTCATTTCCTTATTTTTTTTAATTTTTAGAGATTATCCCAACATAATTAACTTATACTCATGTTTTCTCTCTATGTAGACTCCTTCTATATGCCATAGTAATGGTAAAGTTCTTAGGAGTTACATGAATCATCTTCCCATATAGAATGAAACATTTTAATTTTATTCAGTCTCTTATGATTACTCTTTCATGTTTACCTTTTTATACTTCTCATGAGTCTTGTGTTTCAATATCAAATTATCTATTCAACTCTGGTCTTTTCCTCAGGAATGTTTGAAAGTTCTCTATTTCATTAAATGTCCATTTCCCCCTGCCCTGAAAGTTTATACTTGGTTTTGCTAGGTAGGTTGTTCTTGGTTTTAATCCTAGCCTCTTTGACTTCTGGAAATACCATATTCCAAGCCCTCTAAATCCTTTAATATGGTAGCTGCTAAATTTTGTGTGATCCTGACTGGGACTCCACAATATTTGAATTGCTTCTTTCTGATTGCTTATAATATTTTCTCCTTGACCTGGAAGCTTTGGAATTTGGCTATGATATTCTTGGGAGTTTTCATTTTGGGAACTCTGTCAGATGATCAGTGAAGTCTTTGAATTTCTATTTTACCCTCTGGATCTAAGATATTGGGGCAGTTTTCCTTGATAATTTCTTGAAATATGAGGTCTGGGCTCTTTTTTGGGGGGGAGGGTAAGGCAATTGAGGTTAAATGACCTGCCCAGGATCACATAGGACATGTCAAGTGGTTGAGGCTAGATTTGAACTCAGGTCCTCCTGACTCCAGGGCTGGTGTTCTGTCCACTGTACCACCTAGCCATCCCAACAACTTTTTTTTTTTGGTAAGGCAATTGGGGTTAAGTGACTTGCCCAAGGTCACACAGCTAGTTAATGTCAAGTGTCTGAGGCCGGATTTGAAGTCAGGTCCTCCTGACACTGAGGCTGGAACTCTATCCACTGGGACATCTAGCTGCCCCTTTAGGCTCTTTTTTTGATCTTGGCTTTCAGATAGTCCAATAATTGTTAAATTATATCACCTCAATCTATTTTCCAGGTCAATAGTTTTTCCAATGAGATATTTCACATTTTCTTCTATTTTTTATTCTTTTGTCTTTGTTGTATTATTTCTTAATGTCTCATGTAGTCATTAGTTTCCAGTTTCCCAATTCTGCTTTTTAAGGAGTTCTTTTTTTCAGTGAACTTCTATGCCTCTTTTACCATTAGACCAATTCTGTTTTTTTCAGGTGTTATTTTCTTCAGTATTTTTCTGTGTTCCTCTTTTGCTAGGCTATTAATTCTCTTTTCATAATTTTCTTGAAGCACTCTCATTTCTTTTTCCAATTTTTTCCTTACCACTCTTATTGCTTTCTTTAACTCTTCCAGGAATTCTTGTTGGACTTGTGTCCAATTAGCATTTTTCTTTGATGCTTTGATTGTTTATGTTTTCATGTTGTTGTCTTTTCTGAGTTTGTGTGTTGGTTTTCTGTGACACAGTAGTATATTTTTATGGCCAAGTTTTTTCCCCCTTTTCTTCTTTTTTCCCATTTGCTCATTTTTCTGGTCTACTTCTTGACTTTGAACTTTATGGTTTAAGTTGGGCTGTGCTCTTGGGGTGGAAAGGGTACTATCCCAACCTTCAGGCTTTTTCATGCTTCTGTTTTCAGAGCTAGTTCTGGGGGTCTGCAAGGTTTTGGTACTTTCAAGATGATGTGATCTGGAGAGAGGTGTGGTCACTGCTGTCCTGGTCTATGCTCTGGTCTTTACCCAGGAAGATCCCCTGCTACCCTGCAGTTACAAGCACTAGCCCTCTTCTTGGCCCTAGAATTGTGATCAGGTCCTTTGCTCTGTTTTGGTCACAAGGGCTAGTGCTTATTTCTGTGGAACTGTGACCAGGGCCTCTGCTCCCTTGTGACATATCACAAGCTCTCCTCTCCACCCAGAACTGCTTATGGGCAGTCAAGTTGCCAGTCATCTCCAGCTGTACCCAGTGCCAGCAAAGGGTCCCTTGTACTCTCTTTCTGACCAGTTGTCTTACCCCTTTACCCTGTCTGGGCTGAGAATCTATTCCTGCTGCCTCCAAAGGCCCGCAGCTGGTGCTGCTTCCATGCTCCAGGCTGGCCACCACCCTCATGTCATGGATCTCTCTTGCAAACCTCCTAAGTTGTCAAAGGCTGGAAAAATGTCTCATTCTGACTTTTTATTGGCTCTGTTGCTCCAAAATTTGATTTGAAGAGTTATCTTAAAGTTGTTTGGAGGGGAATTTTGGATGAGTTCAGTTGGGTTCCTGCCTGTACTCCACCATTTTGGATCCTCCTTGGGTAACTTTTAAAAAGGGGGTTTATATTCCCCTAAGGGGCACAGCATCCCCCATTCTTATGAGGGCATGAAGGCTAAAGATTTTCAGAAATAGGAATACAGTGGCCTCAACCTTTTTGGGGGGTCCACCGTGGAGTATAATCTTGAGTTGATGCAATTATGCTTCAATTTTATTAATGAGGCCATGAAGACATCTATCTTCTTCTCTGGGAGGCTGTTTCTGAGAATAACCTCTTCATTTTCATGTTACTTAATATCTGAATTCTCATACAATGCTAGGCTGAATGCATTATCTGCATTTTAAAACATGTCTGTCTCCTCTTGACAACCACAGGCAATGTCCAAGATGATATACATTGCAGAGAGGGTGTCCATCTACATTCACACTCACATACACCTACACATATCATATATATATGTACATATATGATATGTATTATATATCTAACAAGAGAACTTGGATCTCAGTACAATAGTGTGCTAATTTAATATTTTTTTTGTCTCAAATGCACTAATTTACCAGTATCTTGGTTCTTTTTTGGGGGGAAAGGGGGTTAAGAAATTTTGGAGCCATAGTATAATCATTCCTCAGGAGGCACCATAATTTCCAGACTTATGGCCATTTGGTCAAATGTCTTAACTATATACTGGCTAGGTTCCCAAAAGTCTAAACCAAGATACTGAGTATTTTTATATCACAAAACCCTGAGACGGACTTAAATCAATGAACGCTTAATCTGCAAGTCTTTGTTAAGTACCTACTCTATCTTAGGTACTGTATTAGGTGCTGGGGGGCCTCCAGTCCTCCCTTTGGGTCAACATTGGGATTAGATAGGCTCACTTGAGTCTAAAAACAACATTCAAATTCTGATCTAGATCTCACTCAGTCCAGAATATAGGAGATCCAAAGGATCCCTGATGAGTTTGGTCATCTGGGGGAAATTTACTAGAGTGGTTAGTAAAGATCTAGATGTAAATAGACTCTTCTGAGTCGGTTGTTCCCAAGTTCTGACCAACCTGCCTACATAGAAGTTCTCTGAATTACAATCCTATCTGGACTTTAACTATTATGTATATATTTGTATCAATTAACTTTATATTTCTCCTTTTTGTATTTTTATATACTTGTCTTCTTGGTTAATATGTAAGCTCCTTGCTTGTACAGATTGTTTCATTCTTTGTATTTGCATCCTCAGCATTTAGCACAGTGCCTGACACATAGTAAGCACTTAATAAGTGCTTATGAATTGATTTGTTGATGTTTTTGGTTGTAAGCCAACTGATTCAGATAACTCTATAAGCCTTGCAAGCATTGGAGTTGCATTAAAAAACAAAAACAAAGAACTGCTACTGGAATAGAAATATAAATGTCAGGTGATAGAAAGAAATAGAAGTAAGCAAACTTTGATGTTGTTTAGACCCCACATAGAAATGCAAAAGCTACAATTAGAATTCTGTTTCTCAACCCACCTTCTTATCACAGAACCTGACTGCCACAGGAAGTAGTGATACTGCCATGCATGCCCCCCAATATATTATGTGGAAACATAATCTTTCACTGATTTGTAGCTGTCTGAGAAGGTATCATGTTGATGATGCTCAGCACCCAGCCACTCATCCATTTCTTGTCCTTTTGTTCAGTATTACATTGTCTTAATCTCTCAGCCAGTATATACCTCCCCCCATACAAGTTTAGGGCTATCTCATATCCAAAAAACTCCCTGTGATGTCCTCATTAGGAAGAGAAGAAATTTAGAAATTTTGATACACACACACACATACATATATATACATATATTTGCTGAATTCATGGTCATTCCCAGCTTAGGGTCTGGGACACCAATTTTATCACAATTTACCAGTCAGTATGTTAAGCATCTTATTCCTGAGAAGCATTAGAGTACTGGTACAAGGAAAGTCTTTGTATTTTTTTTAACCACTTTTCCCTCTTTTGCTACCCTCATTCTTGAACACTACATCTTTTACTCTCTTTGGATCAGTTCCTCTCAGTAGAATAGACCTTCAATCACAAGTATACCCCCATGCTCCTTGCCCCTTTTACCCTAGACCCAGCAAAAGTGCTGCCAGCCACCCTTTCCTTGTCCAAAGGCGTGAGAACCTATAGGTCATGAAACTCCCATGAAGTAACACATTGTGTTACTAGTCAAGCCATCAGGCTGTTGAACATCATAGTATGAATTGTGAGTAGGTCTTTTGTGGTTGCACTGTGGCCCATTGATGTGAATATAAAAATTACCTTCTCAGTATTTATGTGAGACAATTTAATTTTAGCTCTTGCAAACAAAATCAGAGCTACATAATTTAACAAAAGGGCTCCTTTACTGTTCTTAATGTAGCCAAAAATGTGATGAAGCCCTAAAACATAGTAAATTTTCCCGAGGAATTTTAGTTTTGACACGTGACAAACAGAATTGACAAGTATCTGTGTTTATTCAATAGTATTGATATAGTTGCAATGCAGGCCAACAGAAGGATTTTTAAAAACTAGTTGGATGGTACTGCAAAATACATAATGTTGTCTTTACTCTGGCCCTTCGCCCATCCCCATTAGATAATTTTTCTTTTTACCAAATTATTTCTTATAGTATATATACTATAAGAATATAATATACTCAACTTTTTCAGGCATTATGTCTATTTATTTGATTCTGTCTTCATTCATACCTCACCTTCATTTCAAATATAGGATCAGTGCCAGATACTTTAGCACAGTGTCTCACAGGTATTTAGAGAGTATTAAGAGTTATGAGGTCTACATTCAGTCTTAATTCCATGAAAGAATCAGTTTACAGAAAGTTTTCAGTTGTTTTAATTAAAAACAGCCTTGTTACTTTCAATACCATTTGCAAATATTAGAAAATGTCTTGACTGCCAATTGGAAAATAACTGAAGAAGGGAAATTCTTTAAATTTATTAAGAACTATTATGAGACATAGATGCTCAGAAGTGCACTCAATGGCAATTAGCATTGCTAATTGATTGCAAATACTGTCAATTCTGTTTTATTCAACCTATTGAATTCTTATTCAAAAAGTATTTACCTATTATGTGAAAAAGAACATGTGTAAGTGCTTCTTCAAAAAAATTGAAAAAAAATTAATCCGTCCCCTTCTTCCTTCTCCTATTGAACAAAACAAAAAAGCAAACAAAAACGCCAAGCTAGAAAAATTAAGCCTTCAATATATAGGGACCAGCAAAACAAATTTTCAAATTGGTCATGTCCAAAAATGTGTCTCTTTCTGCATTTTAAATTCACCATCTCTACCAGAAGGTGAATATCATATTTTGTTTTCATTCTTTTGGGCTTAAAGTTTATCATTCCTTGATCATTGTTTTAAAGTCTTTTGAAGTTATTTTTCTCTACAATGTTGTTGTCATTGTATAAAATTTTTCTAGCTTTCCTTCTTCAATCTACACTAGTTCCTAGAGGAATTCCCAGTTTCCTTAGAAGCTGTCCATCATTTCTTATGGAACAATAGTATTCCTGCATATGTTTCTTAAAATGGTAATTGAGATACTGGAACCAAAGAATTATGACTTGGTTATAAAGTTTGTCAGGCAGCTAGACGGTGCAGTGGACAGAGCACTGGGCCTGAAATCAGGAAGATATGAATTCAAATCTGGCCTCAGGCACTTCCTAGCTGATCCTGGGCAAGTCACTTGACCCTGTTTGCCTCAGTTTCCTCATCTGGAGAAGGAAATGGCAAACCACTCCAGTATCTTTGCCAAGAAAACCCCAAATGGGATCAACTAAGAGTCGTACACAACAGAAACAACTGAATAACAACAAATATTCTAGTCATTATTGTCCCCTAAATACAATATTCAAATTAAAAACAGTAGTTGTTTTCCCACCAGCTTCACACATGTTATTTAGCTCTTGGTGTACCTCAAGTAAAATATCCATAGTATCACTTAACTTGCACTTAACAATCATTTCTAATGTATTTGTATGAAAATGTATTTTAATGTCTGGGAACACCAGTCTTCAGAACTCTATCACCAGATCCCCACAAAGCCCAAAAGTAGCATCCAGGATCAGAGGTTCCATTGGAAGGGTATAATGGATACTGATAATGTTAACTCTTTCAACTTTCACTTTTTCATAACTAAAAATACCTTCCTTCTATACCTCTACCTCCATCACTTCTCAGGGGTTCAGAATTGGTGAACAAAAGATAGTTGGCTTCCACAGAGGGTATGGTGTAAGCTCTGGACCACCTTTCTTTGAATGTATGAGGTGGTTCTAAGTGTTTTCAAGTCAAGAACTACATGAACTTATGTAGACTTGTAAGTCTATGTAAGATTTATATGTTATATATAAGTCTATAGAAGACACAAAGGTAGCTTAAAACTGCACTAAGATTTTGGGATAACCTGTATGCATATTATGCATATACACATATCCAACCACCCTTTCTTTTCTTTTTTACTTCCACTTGGTTATAGCCACATCTATTCTTGCCATGTCTGGTCAATGGGGATTTTTTTTTGTGTATTCATGAAAATGTTCCAACAGAATCATTATCAATATGTTAAACAAAATATCTTAAGGGGTATTTTTTTTTGTTCTGCTTATTTTGTTTGTTTTTACTTTTTCAACTTTTAAAAGAATTTGAAATATTTAAAAAATGGATTTTGCTCAGTGTTTAGGGTGAGGGTATGGCATTGTCATAATAGTTGTAAGACAAGTGAAATTCCAAATGTAAAGATTGCACACATAATCACAAATAAAGATTATAGAAGACTTTTACTATCTGACAGACCTTATTTGAATAATAGGTTTGAGTGGGATTCCAGGCCATGCTTGGACTGTTAGTGAAATAAAATATGTAGACTTTCAAGGGGGTTGTTCCCATTTCAATGAGATGGATTAATTTAGTAAACTTATGAAACTGGTTATCTATTATGACTATACAATAAGAGGGGAAGAAAATATTGTAGCAAAGAGTAAGAAGAAAATAATTTGAGAATACACAAGGATGGAAAAAATTAAAAATGGAAAACACTTAATGAGATTCTTCAACTGTGACATAGTAAAACATACCTTCTCCCTTTCAAATTCAAATGAAAATAAGTTAATACATTGTTTGTATGTTGATTTGCAAATGATACAAGTTAATTTCCTTTTTTTTGTAGACACTGGTAACAGGGTATCTGCTGACGGCTATTGTTGGTGTAGAAATTTGGTACAAACCTTTGGTGTTTGGTTATTATGTTACAACTGTATCATTGACCTTGATTATAGGTAAGTTCTCAGGTGACTCAAATTTGTGTTATTTTTTCACCACTTATTTTCATATTTTCATGATTTTATTTTGTTTACTACAGAATCATGTAATTGACATGCTCTTCATAACTCTTGGCAAGTGAGGGTCATTTTCTTCTTTCTCTTTCCTTATGATCTTTGGTTATTAGTTGATTATTCATCCACTCAGAAATTTTAAAAGCATCTACTTATGTGCAAAATAGTGCACAGGTGCTGAGATTTTTTTTTTTTTTTGGAGGGAGTGGAGAGAATCAGATCTATGATTTCATTGGTAAAGAAGTCTCCTCATGAGGAAACTTCCCCTAGTGGTGCAGGTGAGCACCTGCTCTGGAATTTACTCATTTAATTTCTAGTCTCAGAGAATTATGTGGGGCTCAGAGAGGTTAAGTGATTTGTCCAGAGTCATACACTGGTACATATTTGGGGAAGGACTTGAACTCAGGTCTTCCTGACTCCAAAGTTATTTATTTACTATGCCATATTTCCTCTTCTAGCAGAAATAATTAGGATGAAATAAAGCATAGCCTTTGCCTTCAACAGCTCACATCCTAGTAAAGGAGATAAGACACAAACAAATAAATGTAATAAAAAAAAGAGAATATCTTATATGTGAGAAGCAGAAAGTATTTTGAGAGTTCTGGGATGGGAAAATTAATTTCTGCCTGTAGAGGTCAGGCAAGCTTTGGTGGAAGAGGTAGGTAGCATTTGATGTTGGTCTTGAAGAATGGACAGGATTTCATTACGGTGTCAGGGCTTTGTTTCTTGATTGATACTTCCCTCTATGATAACGAGAGGGAAAGCCTCAGCCTGTAACTTCTCAGGTATGTACTGAGTAAGCAGAGGCCAGGGCCATATCTCATCATAGTCCAATTTCTGTTGTGACATGAGAAAGTCAGGTCATGCCACTCCCTTGCTCCTATGGATTAAAAAAACAAACAAATTCTCAACTGAGAATCTCTGCTGTCTGAGAATGCAGAGAGATAGAAAGAACCCTCCTGGATTTAAAGTCCTCCAGGAGAAAACTCTTTGGAATTATACCAGTTCACATATGAGTCTGTGAGGCCACCTGACTCTGGGCATTCTGACTGGTTCTCCATACCTGGACTTCTCTCCCTTCTTATCTCTCCCTCCAGTCTTCCCTGGCTCCCTTCAAGTACCAGCTAAAATCTCGCCTTTCATAGGATTCCTTTCCTAATCCCCCTTAATTCTAATGCCTTCCCTCGGTTGATTATCTCCAATTTACCCCGTATATAATTTGTACGTAGTTGTCTCCCCATCAGCCTGTGAGTTCTTTGAGAGCAGGGACTGACTGTCTTTTCCCTTTCTTTGTATCCCTAGGGCTTAGCATAGTGCCCACCACATAGTAGATGCTTAATAAATGTTTACTGACGTCTGACTGAGACCAAAATCCACTGTGAGTGCAGGAATACCCTTGATTCTATGATTTGTCTTCTGCTATATGAATAATGCACCTCAGTGGTGTTATACTTGTTCTGCATTTTTGAGACCTAAGTTGGCTAGTCTCAAGATTGCTAAGATAAGAAAATTTTATGCTTTCTTACATAATTCTGCTTTCAGTTCCCTGCTGGAAATAATTAAAATCAGTTGTCTCCTAGCAAATGGCTGGGCTGTCTGCTACCCCACCCTGGCATGATGGTTTCCTGTCTTTTTTGGAGGATAATAGAGCAAAAAAACCATAGGATATAGAGACATAAGGAACCGTAAGGATCATATAGCCTAGCCCCTGTATTGTACACATGAGGAAACTGAGGCCCAAAGAGGTGAAGCATACTTGCCCAGGGTCACACATAGGTAAGAAATACCAGTCAGGCTAAACCCATGCCTTCTTTCTGCCAGGAAGTCTTTATCTAGAGGAATTCTTCTTGCTGGTCACTCTCCCCCCTATCCCCGTGCTGTGCCGAGTGCAGAGACATGACACGTGCCCCTTATAACAAGTATAGATGCTTATTTCTCTTCAGCGGTGTAGACACCTGGTGACTCCTGTTCTCTCTGATTGCATTTGCATTGGGAGGGATCTCCTTCTCTGCTGTACCTGAAGTGTAACCATAGCTGCCTTTCATGACTAAGCATGTGCCTGGCAAGAATTTTTCCTACTACCATGGCAAGCATAGTTTCTGGTGGTCCTTACCCTTTAAGGCTGCCTTACCTAGGCCTGTAACAGTCAGTCAGTCAGTCAGCACTTATTAAATGCCTACTATGTGCTGGGCATTGTGCTAAGATCTGGGGATACAAAGGAAGGCGTAAGATAGTCCCTGATAGAGATGAGCTTTCTGGGCATTGAGAATGGTGCAATGAAAGTAGGAAATCCCCGGATATATTGGTACAACAGTGAGTGGTCCAGCTTGGCTGGGAGATAGAGTGATGGTGAATATTGTGAAGTAAACCTGGAAAAATAGGTTGAATCCACATGATTTGTTGTTGTTCAGTCATTTCAGTCGTGTCCGACTCTCCATGGCCCCATTTGGGTTTTTTTTGGCAAAGATACTGGAGTGGTTTGCCATTTCCTTCTCCAGCTCATTGTAGATGAGGAATCTCAGTAAAACAGGGTCAAGTGACTTGCCCAGGGTCACACAGCTAGTAAGTATCTGAGTCCAGATTTTGACTCAGGAAGAGGAATCTCTCTGACTTCAGGACTGGTGCTCTGTTCACTATGCCACCTAGCTGCCCTAGCTACATGATTAAGTCATACTTAGCAACACTCTTCAGCTATAAGAAGGGCTTTTCTCCAGAGTAAAGGTATTGGCTCTTCTCCATATCCCTTGAGGATAGAACAAAAAGAATTGGGCTCCTATTGTAGCATGGAAATGTTGATTTAAGAATAAGAAATGATTTCCTGATGAAGCTTGCTGTCAGACCTAAGAAATGGTTATTGATATTGGTTGTAGAAGACCCCCCTTGGAAATTCAGGGGAAGGGATCAGTGGTCCTACTTGACTCCTGTCTCTCCTTAACTTGGGTTTTCAACTCTAAGGGTCTTAGCTTTCCAGATTTTGCCGTGGAATTAGGAGGAGCTATTATCACCACCACATTTCAAAAGACACTGTTTCTCCAAGGTCTCTGCCCTTATTTTGATGGATAATCAATGACCCTCCACAGATGTAACTCTGCTATATCTTCTAATTTTGGGTCATTGTTGGTTGTGTCTTTCTACATCTTTCTGTAAATTCTCCATTATGGATATGCCTAATATGCTAGCAGCTTTTCTCTGGTTCCAATCCCATCTAATTCAAACCAACAAGTATTTATTAAATATATACTCTATGGAAGGCATTGTGTTTAGTGCTGGGAATACAAAACCAAAACAGAAAGTATATTCTTTGTCAAAGAGGTTAACCCCTCTGGGCCTTAGTTTCCTTATCTATAAAGTTAGGAGATTGGACTGAAATTATATATATATATATTTATATACATATATGTGTATGTATATATACACATACATACACACATACACACATACACATCTATGCGTCTATAAAATGACCCATTTCTCTCTGTTTGGATTGGTTTGTCTGAAGCATACTTGGCAATTGTTAGGTTAGTTCAGCCTAGGTGAAGCTTTTCCCTTCAATTATTGTTTTGGATTTCCATCTGAGCCTGTTCCCTCTTGAAGCCATGTGGCCCCAGTTGAAGAGTTATCATTCCTGGATCTTGTCTATAGCTACATAAGCTCCTTCCAATTATCAACAACAGATTGCTGTCTCTTCTTATTTCAAAATCCAAACTCAACCCCTGCCCCTGCCCCATGTTGGATTGCCCACTAAGTTCTTGTTTGTGGTAAAACAGATTTTTAAAGTTCTCAATTATCATATGTAGAGCTGAAATGATGGACATATCTTGACTGTCAAAGGTTGACTAAGCCTTTCCCAGCTTAGGTAAATAGTTCTCCCCATTTATTCAGGTTCTCTTAACTTCTAAGTAGAGTGACCTTTATGCAATCCCATCCCTACAGATTTACAAAAGGCCATTGTTGCAGCTCTAACACTTGCTAGCTGTGTGGATGTGGACAAGTAACTTCCTTTCTTTGAAGTGCAATTTCCTTATTTATAAAATTGTGGATAATAATACCTATACTACCTACTTCCCTGGCTTACTGTGAGGAAAGTACTGTATCCCTTCACCTCTCTGTGCCTAAGGCACATTTTGAAGATAAATCCTTGGGTTTGCTTTTCAAATTGTGTTTCTGGGTGTACTTGATCAGATTCAGTTGCTTTTGCTGACTTCATTTTCTTAAAGACAATTATCAGTGTTTAACATATTACATTGGGTAGAGAGTCCAAATATGTTGGTATTGCCAGTGAGAATAATTCATTGTAAAAATGTTCCATTTTTACATATGTTCATTATTCCTTTTTAAGCTTTATATTCTCTGCACAATCTATTTTAGTTGGACCTCAAGCCCAGCTCTCTATAGGCTTGTTTTCTCAATTGCTTTTTGCTGTTTTGTGAACTTATTGCTTATAATTTGCAATTCTTGTTAGTAGTGTTTTGTAAATAAATTTGTACTTTTGACCTACATTGCCCTTGGCTGAAATGTGTTTCTGCTTAAAAAGGAGATTAAATTTTTTCCAGCTCAGGTAATTTAGCTTCCTTGTGTCAACTGTTTTGCATCTGTCAGACTTCACTAGGAAATGACAGTAATCAAAGTTAATGTTTTAGCTTTTGTCCTTTATCCGTGTTTCAGACATGACAGTCTTTAAACAAGTCAGGTTGGGGCTTCTCTAATTACATGCCATATTTCGTTTTCATTTTTATCCCTTCTTTTAATTCAGCATTTACTTTGATTTGTGCTTTGCCTAGTAGGTGATCAGATTTCTAATTTTGTAATAAATGTTATATCTATAACCAGTCACTTTGGCTCAGTTAAAATATTGTCATTTTTATTTATTTTATGATGTTATTTGGTGCTTACCATGTCCCATGCTTTCTATCTCTGTTCTTGGAAAGAATACTCATATAGTTAGGCATCAGCCTTGTGGTTGGTCTATAAAAGTCTTTGATCCCTTTTGTTCCTTCATCCTAAACTAAATTTTCCAATTTAGTTTTTTTATTGTATTCCCTTGTGCCTAGTTTTACATAGAAGTTGCAGAATCATAGAATTAGAATTGGAAGGTACCTTGGCAGCCATCTAAGTCTAATCTGTAAACTAAAGAAATTTTCACTATGGCATACAGAAGAAGTGGTTGTCCATCTCCTACTCGAAAACATTTAAGGAAGTGGAGCCCACAACATTTTTGAGCAGACTATTCCATTTTCAGACAGCCCTAATTGTTAGGAAAATTTTTCTTGACATCAAGCCTAAACTTGCCTCTTTGCAGCCTTCCCACATTGCTCCTGTTCTTTCTTCTAAAGTCAGACAAAACAAATCCAACCTCTCCTCCACAAGACATCCCTTCAAATACTTGAAGACAGTCTTCTCTTCTCCAGTTAAACATACCATATTACTTCAACTAATCCTCATATATCATGGACTCAAAACCTTTTACCATCCTCGTTGTTTTCTTCTGGATACTTTCTGTCATATCAATTTCTTTCTTAAATCCAGAACTGAAGATATTACTTCTAATGAAGGCAGAATACAATGGGACTATCTCCTCCCTAGTTCTGGAAGCTGTGTCCCTTTTAATGCAACCCAAGGTCTTGTTATTTTATTTGGATAACACATGACTAATACTCATGTTGAGTTTGCCATCTACTAAAACTCCCAGATCCTGATCCAGATCCTTTATTTGCTCTACACTATTACATTTGGTGATCCCATCAGCTCTTGTGAGTTCAATAATCATCTCTATGAAGCAAATGATTCCCAGAACTCTGTATCCAGTCATAGCCTTTCCTAAGCAACCTGATGAACAATGATCATGGGATGATCCAAATGACTGTGGAGAGCTATATGGCAGAGAGCTATATAGATCAGTTGTCACATGTTACCAATGGGGACATGTATGGTAGTAATGTCTTAAACAATATCACCCTTTACATATATGACCAGAAAAGGAGGTGGGCTGGTCACATTGTGAGAACAAGGGTTATTGGTGCCCAAGTGTTGTGCTGGTATCCCCCAAATACTAAAAGACTCAAAAGAGCTTTTAAGCACATTGGGAAGATGCTTTATGAAGGATTTATGACAAACCCAGTATGCATGGTTGGGTTGCAGTCTGCACTAGGAGAGAGAGTCAACACTCAGGTGAGATCATGGATCCATTAAATCATGACACTTTGAGTGAATCTCTTACAGGATTAACTGATTTTATAATTAAAAATTTGAAGAGAATCATTCTCCCCAAAAGGTGAATCTCTTACAAAGAGAACTGTTGACTAAAGGCATAGGTTTAAAATAACCCAACATGCCATGTGAATGTTTTTTTCAATATTTTCCAAAAATTCTTTTTTTCCAAAAGCATTTTCTAAAAGTGTTCTCAAGAAACTGAACCAAATCCATGAAAAACTTTAACATGGCATCATATTAGCTAAGATTTTAGGATATGTTATGTGTGGGTATTTATGTATGATTCCATCTGCCTTATCAGTAATAAAGATAGAGCTGTATTCCAGTCTGATACCTTTTTAATCTTCTGAAGTCAGTGTGCAAGGAATAAAATGTGTAACAGCAGCCTGTGGTCTTGAGACCTGCAGTGGGGCTAAAAATGGTTTGAGAAAAGCACTGTGCTCAAATGCCACGTGCCACATTTCTAAGGACTAAGTCATGTAGGAATTTCATTTGCATTTTTCAGTGTTTAATTTTCATTCTGAACGATCTGTTTGCTCACTGATGCTTTTAATTTATTATGCTTGCTATTTCAGAATACGTCATTCTAAGGAAGAGATGCCTTTAATTTCAGCAAAGAGGGGAAAAAATGAACACGTGGCAGGATATGGAACTAATTTATAAAATTACTAGATGCCAATGGCTCTACATGAATTCTTTTCTTATTCACTGAATCCCAGCATTACTTATAAGGTTCCCTATCCTTTCTTGTCCTTTGGTTTTTCTTTTATTTATCCTCATTTTATTTTTCCAAATTTTCCCTTCCTATACTTCTGTCTTTATATCCTGATCTCTCTTTGTCATCTGGCTTCATCTTCTGTGCTTCCCTTTTCCTCATACTTCTTGTCTCTTCTACTCTTCCATCTCTTGTTTCATAATTATCTTAATTGTATCCACTTATTTTTATACCTACTGGAATTTATTGACCTCTTTTAGAGATAATGTGGTGTCCTGGAAAGGACAGTGGATTTGGAATTAGGAAATTTGGTTTTGAGGCCCAGCCATGTCAACAAGCACCTACTTTGTGTCAGGCGCTGTACCAAGAACTATGGATACAAAGAAAGGTTAAAAAACACTTCCTCCTCTCAAGGAGTTCACAATTTAATGAGAGAGACAAGATGAAAACAACTATGTACAAACAAGATATATATGGTTTATTAGGTAGTTTCTGAGGGAAAACACTGAGATTAGGGAAGATTCAGAAAAGTTTCTTGTAGAAGATGGGACTTTAGCTGAGGTTTGAAGAAAGTCAGGGAAGTCATGAGGCAGGGATGAGGAGAGAGAGTATTCCAGGCATAGGGGACAGCCGGTGAATTTTCCTAGAATGCTCTGATTTGGGAGATGTTGCAAGGAACAGCAAAAAGGGCCAGAGCTTTTGGATTGCAGAGTATGTGGAGGGTTTGTGAGGCACAAGAAGACTGGAAGGCTAGCTATGGAGGACATTTAACACTAAACAGAGTACTTTTTATCTTTGACCTTGGAGGCAATAGGGAGGCACTGGAGTTGATTGAGTAGGAGTGACATGGTCAGGTGTACTTTAGGAAAATCTTTTTTACAGCTGAGGGAAAGAAGGACTAGAGTGGGAAAACCCTTGAACCAGGGAGACCAACCCGCTGGCTATTGTAATAGTCCAGGTTTGAGGTGATGAGGCCCTGGATCAGGATAGTGGTAGTAGTGTCAGAGCAGAGAAGGGGGTGTGTATATATATATATATATATGAGAGATCCTATGAAGGTAAAATTGACAGGACTTGGAAAATGTTTAGATGTGGTGGAAGTGAGAGAGGGAGGAGAGAAGGGTGATGGCTAGGTTATGAGCGTGGATGACTGGGAGGGTGATGGTACCCTCAACAGTAGCAGGGACGTTGGAAAGAGAGGAGAATTTGGTAAGGAGCAGGGAAGATAATGAGTTCAGTTTTGGACATATGGAATTGAAGATGTCTGTGAAATATTCTGTTCGAGGTACATAGTAGACAGTTGGAAATGTTAGCCTGGAAGTTGAGAGAGAGGTTAACACTGGACAAAGAGATCTGAGAATCACCTGGATAGAGATGATAGTTGAACCCATGGAAGCTGATGAGATCACCAAGTGAAATAAAGTGGGAAAAGAGAAGAGGGTCTAGGACGGTCTTGGGGGACACATAAGGTTAGAGGTTGTGACCCAGATGAAGATCCAGGAAGAGTCTGAGGAGTGGATAGACAGGTAGGAGGCGAACCAGGAGAGAACAATGTCATGAAAATTTAGAGAGAAGAGAGTATCAGAGGCTGAAGAGAAGTTAATAAGAATGAGGACTGAGAAAAGGTCACAAGTTTTGGCAATTAAGAGATTTCTAGTAACTTTGAAAAGAGCAGTTTCACAAACTGATGTGGCTGGAAGCCTGTCTGCAGAGTTAGGAAGAGAGTGAGAGGTTTCAGCCTCAATTGCAGTTGGCTTTCTTAAGGAATTTGGCCACTAAAGGAGAAGAGATGTAGGATGATAGTTAGTGGGGATGGATGGATCAAGTTTTGAGGCTGGAGAAAACATGGGTTTCTTTGAAGGCAACAGGGAACCAGCCAGTAGACAGGGAGAGACTGAAGATTAGAAAAGGAGTGAGGGTGATCAAAGGGGTAATAATCTATAGGAAAAGACAGGATACAGTGGGAACATGTGCATGTGTGATCTTGGGTAACTCATTTAACCCGTCTGAGTCTCAGTTTCTCCCTCTGAAGATGGGGAAAATTATATGCCTACCTTAAGAGGGATGAATTAAATAATTAATGTAAAGTACCTCATTGTAGTGTGGAGGTGAACCTTGATTCTCAAAGTCTATATGAGTGGATTGTAACCTGTTTGGAAAAGTTTTCAGTAAGTCAGTCAGCAAGCATTTATTAATCACTTACTATGTGTCAAGTATGGTGCTAAGCAATGAGAATATAGTAGAAAGGCAAAAACAAGCCATGTGATCAAGGAACTCACATTGTAATGAGGGAGACATCATGTTAATAAATAGATACATACAAAATTTATACAGAGATAAAAGATAATCTCAAAGGGGAGGCACTAGTAAACTTACATTTCATTGACAGATTTTGTCTACTGTTTGAAGTTCAGTCTAGTTTAATAGCAAGAGGCCATCACCCAAAGGTTGGCTATTGAAGGAATGGAGTCTTTGGTCATGATGACCTATTTTAACTTTGAAGTACTATATAAATGTGATCTGTGTTTATTCTAAGCCTTACTCACTATTTCCCTCTTCCACCCACTCTGTTTCATTCATTCAATCTCCTTTTTTCTCCCATAACATTTTTTTTCCTCTCTTCCTTTTTCAATTCCACCTTGAGAGGCTAGCTTTAATAATCTAAACTGTATCCTAGGATACTATTTAATGACTGGAAAAATTAACATGCTTTCCAAAGTTACTGGTTTCCATCTAGGGAGTAGCTTTGGAATTTTCATGGCGTAGTATTATTAAATAATTCCAGGATCTTTGGGAAGTGAGAAGTTATAGTAAATTAAGATATTAGCATAATTTACATTAGTGTTACTACTGCTAATGTTGAAATATTTCCTATTATACTGTGTATCTGGCACAGATAGCTTCTTTCTATTTTCCATTTTTTTCAATAGCTCCTATGCCTAAATTCTGAATGTCCTCTTTCATCTGTTGGATCGCTCAAGTTGTAAAAAAAAAAAAAAAAAAAAAAAAAAAAAAAAGGTGCATGTTTTAGGTGGTTGTTTCTGGAACCTCATAAAAGATTCTAAGTGCTGACTAACAGAACATTAATTTTTCATTCCAAGGGCAAGCCTAAATCTCCATTTCATTTTTATAAGAAATGATTTGCTCAATCCTGGACCTTAAAAAAAATAAACACACAAAGAAACTTAGTTTCAGGTTAAATTGTTTAATATTGACAACAGTTTGAGGTTTTTTTGGGCACCAAGTAATGTCTTATTAAACGTATTACAAGAGTGACATTTTATTCCAGTTACAAGCTGATTTAAATGTGAAATATGAAAAAAAGTTACTTTTCCTGGCACTGTGACGATTCAGACATTTTCTTAGTGACTTTTCCAGACCCTAAAATAGTGTTTCCTTTTTAGCCTGGACATCTAGCAGCATTTATTGAGTAAACAGGAGCTTTTTTTGCTATCAAGTCAGACAAGGGAAATATGACCAAATGTGTGTGTAGAGAAAGAACGGTCAATTAGGATATCAGAATCAGAGGGCCTAGGAGGAACCTGGAGAAGGAAATAACTCCGCTGTGATGCTTTACCATGAGCAGTGTAGGCTTCTGTCAACAAAAGATTATTCATTTTGCCTTTAGAGGTGTTTAATGCATAAAATGCTCTTCTGCCTTATCTTTAAGTCTGTTTTACCCTCCAGCTCCCTCCAGCTAACAATGAAGGTTAGCTCAAATGCTATTCTGTTCAAAAAGCCTTTTCTGGTTCCCTTACTTCTTAGTGTCTTCCCCACCCCCATCACTGTATGTTTTGTTTGTTTGCTTCTATTCTGTATTTGATCATCTGTGAACATGTTAAATCCCTTTAGGGCAGGGGCTATCTCACTTTTGTTTTAATATCCTCAGCTCTTAGCATAATCCTGGCATAGGGATTGGACCTGGTAAACATGGACAAACAGAATGTCCTTGATGAGGAAACTCATTCTACCAAAGCTGATTGGCACCTTCTCTGCAACTTATAGCCTTAGAAACCCTAAGTACCTAGGGCACCAAAAATGTAAAGGACGTGCCTATGGTCACACAGCTAGGAGGTGTTGCAGCTAATAGGGGGGAATTGAATCCAGGTCTTCTTAGCTCTAGTACTAGCTCTCTTATCCCCTACATCATGTTGTCTGGCATATTGGTGATTGATGGATGGATTGATTGAAATGTGGGATTTTGACTTAGTCTTCATCCTAGAGTTCTTTGCTCTGTGCGCACATTCTCACATAGACTTAGAAAGCTGGATGAGAACCTTAGATAGCATATGTATATATGTATATGTGTGTGTATATGTGTATAAGTATATGTCTGTGTGGACAGTGTAGTGTAGTTCCAACATTTTACCGATAAGGAAGCTGATATTCAGGAAGTCTAAGTGATTTGCTTAAATTCACATAGGTAATCAACATCAATGTCAGAACTAGACCTGAGGTCACCTAATTTACTTCTGTGTTCTGCTCACTCTACCAGCTGCATCTGGGCCTTGACCAAATGGAAAAAAGTAATTGAAAAGCAAGAGTTTGTCAGGTTACCTGCATTTGCATAAATACAATAAATGCACTTTAAAAGTTATATAATGGAGATATTTTGGCTTTGGAAACTTGGCTTTTATGACTTAGGAAGGCAAAGAAAGATAACAGAACCAGTTCTCATTTGTGCTTTTTAGTTATTCTATCCATCTGAAGTCAGAGCTAATCATTTTAATGATTTTAAAATCACCCTAAATATTTGTAAGCATTTGGGCAGGGTTAATCATACCATTTACCATACCTCTCTGCATATCAGTCATTGCATAGTGAAAAAACAATTGAATTTATTAATAGACAAGTAAATATATTCCCATTTATTTCAGAGCTGATTATTTATCTAGGATTTTCTTTTCTCCTTTCTCACACTAAGGGGATTGACATTTGGACTTTTTAGTGTCCTTTAGCAGGTATATTTTAGCTAGCTCATTAAGGATTTGGACAAAAGAAAAGGAAAAAAAGTTGGACAGAAGGGTATGGAGAAAATAAAGGCAAGCTCAGATCTTTCTAATTATCTTTCCAAAAGCAATAAAAAGTTTGCTGAGCTCAGTAAACTTAGGTCCTAGGCTAGGACTTACTCATTGTGGAATGGAGGTAATTTTAGTTTCTTGAAATCTTCTCCAGCAGACATCCTTGAGTGATGATTTTTTTTTTGGTCAATGGCATTCCGTGAAATGGCCAAAAATATGTTAGTTCTTAACCGTGAATTTCTCCTTTCCACTTCTGCAGGGAGAGGGAACAGAGGGTACTAAGAATCACACACTTGCTAATCGGTTTACAAATATTAAAAGTTGATATTCTCAATTTGTTCACTCCAGGACTAAGGAAGAGAAATCCCATTATGAGAACTAGAGTCATACTGACAGTTAACTCAGTTGCTACAAATGAAACAAAAAGAGAGAAAGAAGTTGTAACTAGATGGAATGAAGGCATCCAGTTTTACTTTGGGAGATGAATAAAAGAGCTGGTTGAATCGCGTGCCCTAAAATAGCTAGAAATATTCATCGATTCAAGAAATTCTATCAATTTAAAGCATCTAGTGTTTAAAGAGCACTGGGGGTTGTAGTCAAGGTCAAGTCAACAAGCATTGATTAAGCATTTATTTATTATCTGGTACCTCTGTACCAGACATTGTGCTGAACACTGGGGACACAAATACAAGCAAGAAGGAAAGACAATCCCTGCCCTCAAGGTGCTTACCTTCTAATGGGGCAAGTCAACATATAAAGTCGAACTGAAAAGCAATGGGGTGAAGGTACATATGTCCTGAAAATGAAGGATGGCCGGTCTGGGACTTCCTCAAAATGGAAGTAACCAGAGGAGCTCACCAATGAAAGGAGGCTTCAAGGGATGGTGGGGAGGGAGAAAACAGTTGAGGAATGATGGCAAAGTCTGGAGAGATATGCAAAATTTAAAGAAAACATGGTCCCTTTCTTTAGGAAACTTACAATCTAGTAGAGGGATAAGACAGAGACACCAATGACAGTAATAAATAGTATTGCATGATGAGTACATTAGAGCAGTATAGAACAAAATTTGGGTTGATGTCTAGAGTGGTAATGAAATCATTTCTGAGAGGAAGAAGCAGGGAAGGCTTCATGGAATATAAATCATTTGAGTTAGGCTTTGATGGCATGAATGAATAAATGAAAAAGCACTTACTATGTGTAAAGTGTTGGAGATACAAATAGAAAAGCAAGACAGCCCCTGCTTTTAAGAAGTTAACTTTCTAATAGAGAGACACAACAGATATAGGAAGGTTCAGTTGCAGGACAGATGGAAAAGTCTGGTGGTCCTTAGGGTGCAGATAGGAATTCAACAGGTGGAGAAGAAGAAAAAGGGCATTCTAGGTATAGAGAACAGTATGATCAAATGAGGGGTTTTTAAGGATGAGGAAGACACGTGTGTGTTTGTAGGCAGCAGGGAAGGAGCCAGTAGATAGGGAGAGATTGTAGGTAACAGAGAGTGGGGTAATGGGTCAATTTGCTGAGGAGACAGGAGAGGATGGGATCAAGGGTTCATGCTCTTGACGAGGAGAAGGACAATGTTTTCATCTGAGAGCGGAATAAAAGAGGACACAGTGAGGTAAGATGACTGAGTGAGAAGACGAGAAGGAAGAGATCTTGGTAAATCAGTGCATTTTTTTTTTCATATAATATGATGCAAGGTTTTTAGCTGAGAGAGTGGGGGGAAGGAGGACTGGGGATCTTTGCGGAAAGACAGGATAGTTTGGAACGGCCACTGTGGAGAGTGGGAAACAAATCAATCGGGAAAGAATAGGTCAAATTACTCCCCCATGGTCATACAACCATTATGGTATCAAAGGTAAGACTTGAACCCAGGTCTTCCTGAGTCCAAGGCCAGTTCTCTGTCCACTATGCCTCTTCTAGAAGCTATCACCCTCTTAATGTATCTCGACATACCATTACCTTCTGGGGCTGCCATATCACACTGCTATTCATATTGACCTCGTAGTCCACTAAGACCTTTAAATCTTTTTCAAACTATCTGACTATTCATTCACCAATAATCTGTTCTATTGAATGTTTTATAATGACATGGATGAAGGCATAGATAACAATTAAATAAAATCTGCAGATGATTCAATGCTAGGAAGGATAGCAAACACGCTGAATAATAGAGTGAATCTAAAAAAGAACTTGTGAGGCTGGAGCATTGGGTTAAATCTAATAAAAGGAAATTCAGAGGGAAAAATGTCAGTTACACTCGAGTTTAAAAAATCAACCTCATCAGAACAAATTGGGGTAAGCATGCTAGTCATGGCTCTGCTTGGTCCATAGTGAGCTCTTAGAAATCTTTACTGATTTTTTTAAATTGAATTCAAAAGGACTCTATACTCACCACCAAACCATACTATTTGACTACAGTTACTACAAGCAGTAGGACTGTGTTCCATCCTGTTGGTTGTACCAATTACTTGGTAAATTCTGTCTAAATACTGAAGATGTTGGAAACTGGTTTTAACCTAAATTATGTAAACTGGTTGCTGAGATACTCCACATTTGGTAGAATTTGAATTCCTTGTATTCAACTCATCAGTAAAATCAACGTTCCTTTTTGGTAAAGTCAATACATCCCTCTCTCTGAGGGGTTTATTTTTATTTAGATAAGTCAATTTAAAACATTGTATGATTACCTGGAAAATAGAATGCCCCTGCAGCCTTGGTTATGCAACTCAACAGCCTAAACTTGACTTTAACCTTGTGCCCATGAGAAGAACCTTCTCTTTTCATAATACTTTTGAAGGGTGGCCTAGTTTTCAGAGTAATTGTATTTTTGTTTCTTACTGTATGTTTCATTTGTAGTATTGCTGCGTTATCCATGATTTATTCCTTAATTGTGATTTTTCAAGCATTGGACAAAATCCTATTACTTACAGACAATACTTAAATGTTAATTATTTACTCTCTTGACTATTTACAGAGCAGTAATGGAAAAACAAAGTGAGTTCTTGACATTTAGCCAAGGCAAATATGAGTCCAGGCAGTTCAGGCACCTTCTTAGCAGTGGAAAGAAAGAATTGACAAAGCTTTTGTAGTCAGAAGTCACTGAACTCTTTCTTCCTCTTCACCTGCCAAGGGTTTTAGTCATGTGGTTCTATTCTGAATTCGATGGCGTTGAACTGGGTTTTTCTGTTATGATTGCAAATATCATATCACCAACTATGCCTCCTCCTTTAGTATATGTTTGAGGACAAACTGCTAGAACTCAGAGGATAATTGTATCAGTCACCAAAATGTGGGCTGTTTGAGCAGTTAATCTAGAATAGTTATCCAAAATCTCCACTATTTAGACAAAATTTATCAAATAATTGGATTGACTAAGTACCTGAGCCCAGATTCAAACTCAGGTCTTCCTGACTCCAGACCCAGAACTCTACCCACTGCACCACCTAAATGCCCCCATTTAGATAAGATTGACATATCAAAAACAATCCTAGTTAAGTGACTTGCTCAGATTCACACAGCTAGTAAATAGTAAAGCCAATAATTTAACCCAGGTCATCTGACTCCAAATCCGGTGCCCCTTCCTCTTTACCAAGATGCCTCCCATGTATGAATTTTTTCCCTCCAGTTTGTTTTTTTTTTTTTTTGGCTAGGCAATGGGGTTAAGTGACTTGCCCAGGGTCACACAGCTAGTAAGGTCACACAGCTAGTTAGTGTCAAGTGTTTGAGGCCGGATTTGAACTCAGGTCCTCCTGACCCCAGGGCCGGGACTCTATCCACTGCACCACCTAGCTGCCCCTTCCCTCTAGTTTGGAGATAAAAAATAAGCTTTTTTTTCATTTCCATAATTTTTGACTGGTGGGCTGTTGTACTTGATAGTGGTAGGTAAAATCCCTTCTCTGAAAACTTGTTAGTAGCTGATACTATGTGAATGATCCTGTTTGCTCAAAGGAAAAGCTCTTCAGTCTTGTTGAAGCTTTCAGAAGAGGGCTTTATGTGTCAGACTTCACGTCTAGTGATCTTAGGTGCCCCTAAGTTCACCCTTATAGGCAGTGGTAACAAGAACAATTTATCCACATAGTTCTTTTGATGTATAATCATGATCTCATTTTAGCAATAAAATGACTGCAGAAAGGATAATAATAATAATTTACACTGGTAAAGCACTTTAAAATCTAAAAGCACTTTTGTCACGTTACAATTAAGTTATTATTCCTGTTTTACAGAGTAGAAAATGGAGATTCAGGGAGGGTAGTCACTTGTCCAAGATCACATAGCCAATATGCCAGAGTCAAGATTGGAACCCAGGTCTCCTGATTCCAAGTCAACCACTGTTTCCATCATAGTATACCATGCTACCTCTTAACAGGAAGGAATACCCAAAGCCTTTTCTATCAAGAGTACTTCCATTTCCAGAACACACCTTGAGATCTAGGAGCATTTTCAGGATATCTCTCTAGGTCTTTAACATAGGAAGATCAGACTTTTCACTAGAAAGATGCCCAAGAATTTTTAAAGCACAGAAGTGGAGGCAGTGGAATGCCCTGATAATCCTCCTATTGGTCCTTCCCCAAGATCCATCTCCTTATAAGCACCAAGTACCATTTGCAAATCCCTATAGCTGTGATTTTCTCTGCATTTGGTCATCCTTTCATTAAGTCCATTAATGAGCATTTATTAATTAAGCCTATCATGCTAAGCACTGGGGATAAAAAGAAAGGCAAAAGACAGTACCTCATTTAGTTATATAGCCTGTAGAAACAAATAACTATATGGAAAAGATGATCATCAATTGAGGACCTTAAAATGGTTTTCAGGGCATCAGTCAAGAGAATTTATGGAGCATCCATGATTTGTTGAAACTATCCTAGACACTCAAGAGAGATAGACTAGAGATAAAAACCATGATTCCAATCCTTTAGGAACATACATTTTAGTAGGAGATATACAATATACACGCTGGTGCTCGTTTTGTTCATGTCAAGAGTGCACACATATTTGAACAATGTGGAATGGAGTGGTCAAAGGAGTAGGTTTAATCTAAAATTTGGGAATGAATGTGATATAAAAAGCAAAGGCATCAATGAAACTGAATTAAAATTCTGCAAGAATTCCAATGAGAGACCCTGAGGCTATGCTTGAGGCTCTGCCCTTCCTTTTCTGGCTGGTGCCAAATATGGGGAAAATGCAGGGAGGGCACAGGTATATGTAGCAGGAGGCTACAGCTGTAAGGGTCACATCATTTTGTTTTGTTACTTTTTCTAGCTGTCACTGCTTCTGGTTGCTTGGAAAATAATGGCTTTATTTTTTCATTTTCCTCCTTTTCTCTTTTGGTTGACTTTTATTTTCTTGTGTTTTTTAAGCTGATTTTCTTCTTTTGCCGTTTTTCCCCTTTGGAAAACTCAAGCATCACTGGAACAAAACAATTTATCCCAAAGGAGAGAAAGAGGAGAAAGTGTCAGTCTGTCTGTCTCTCCTTGGCAGTGGGACGGGAAGTCCTTTGATGATATTTGACCCATGAGCTCCAGGTGGAAACTGAAAAGATTTTTTTTTTTCTAGGAAGACATAGGAGAGAAACTCAACAATGGTAGAAGAGCATATTAGGGAAGAAGTATAGAAAGCTTATCAAGACACCATATATGATAATAATTAATGACTAGGATTTATATAGTGCCTTAGGGTTTGCACTTTACAAACACTATCTCATTTTATTCTTTCAGCAACCTTGGTAGATAGATGTTAAATTATCCCTATTTTACAGATGGGGAAACTGAGGCTAAATGACTTGCCCCAAGTCACACAGCTAATAAGCATTTAAAGCTGGATTTGATCCTTACCTCAAGTCCAGTGCCTTCTCCACCAAGCTACCTAGCTATTCTTAAGAAATTCACAGAATCAAGGGAGGTGCTTAGGGGTTTAAAATCACAGATCCTTAGGTATGGCTCTGCCATCTTGGAATAAGAATTTTACACAGTGCAGAGTTTCTACTCATTGTTTGTGGTCAGTGGATAATTGCTAACTAAAGTGATGCTTCAAAGAAATAACCAACTGTTGCCATTTAATAACTTTTGAATTCTACTGTGAGATGCTTCATGCTTTTCTTTGTTGGCTTTTTGATCTAAAGTCTCAATCTCTTCAGAACTGCAGCAGGAAATTTAGATTTAACCTCAAGAGTCAGTGTTTTGTCTTGTGTCTCCTCTAATCTAATGCAGATGTTAGAATGACTATATTTTACTTGAGATTTTATTGAACTTCTGTCTCAATACCCCCTCTTTTTAATAGAAAACATAGCTTAGCTGCAGTGCTCATTAAACTCAGAAAATCCCGCAAGCGGTAATTTTGAGAATGTATACAAGTAGAAAAGAGAATATTTAGGTTCCCTCTTTGGAGTGCAAGTCTTTCAGCTGCCTCATTATTTTAGGGAGAGTTTTTCCATTTCAGAAAAGGAAAGGGAAAGATGAATAAAGTAAGTATGTTGACAAAGAAATCCATGTCAAAAACTTAGAGCACTCTACTGCCTAAATACAGATTGTGTGAATACCTCCTTTCGGCAACCTGTGGTCGAGCCAGCAGGAGAGGTGGAGGTCCAACTGCTTCTTCTAGTACAATTCATTCCAAGTTCATGATACTTCTGCTTTCCATTTTTTCCTATCCACTAAGTCCTCTGAAATGGTAAAGTTTCATATCAAGCAGATTAAAATAGGTCCTCCTCTACCCTATGTAAATCACTTTATTATTTCAGGAAATCTCTAATTTCCATCACTTCATCTTCATAACACATAGTTGATGGATAGATCAGTTGAACAGGGAATAACTGAATCTCTGTTGCACCTAATGAAGTCCAGTTCCTAAGGGCAAAGTGCTGTCAGGAAGATTTGGAATGAAATGTCAACATAGAACAAAGCAATCTGAGCTTTTTAATCCACTGCAAATTCATTTAATAGGCAAAATGCTGCTATAGCATGCACACACAACTCAGTTGAATTTGAATTTAAATGCTTTTCTGTCATTTGCCAGTGTAGACCCAAAAGAGGGTACAATTATCAGTACATTCTCCAACTTTACAAGGCAAAAACGTTAATCCATTGATTAACGATGCACCTTGTTTCTCATTTGGAAAGATATAAAACATAAATGGGGACATTATTTTTAGAGAAATTTAAAGCAATGTGGTGAAGGGGAAAGAACTGTGGATTTCTATCAAAACATTCAGGTTCAAACTAATTTATTGTTTGATACTGGGTAATTCAGTTAGCCTTTTTGACTCTCAGTTTCTTCATTTATAAAATTAGGGGCTGGAAATAAACAATGGCTAAAGTCCTTTCCACTTGCAGAATTATATGGTATACTTGGTTTCAGATTTTCTTGTTTTCTTCTCTTGATGCTAAAAACTAGCCTAATATCAGTCTTTTTAAGAAAAAAATAATTTTTAAATTTTAATTAAATTTACATTTTTCTGTCCTGATCACAGAATAATGGACTGGTTTCTGAATTGTTGATCCTGTTGAGTGGCTACTTCATTTGGAACTTCTGATCCTCCTATGTAAAATAGGGATAACACTTTCATTACCAATATCACCTGTTTGTAGACGATATTGTGCTAGATTACATCAAACCCCAAATGGCTTGTTCAGTATGATCCCTAATTACTCAAAAGAGCTCAGCCTAACAGTCCATCAAGGTAAAACTAAATGTGTGAAAAATGTTTATTGGCCACTCTGTGATATGCACTTGGAAGGCAAGTCCATCCAATTAGTCCATCAGTACATAGGCAGATGGACAGTGAGTTGAGCCCAGAATTAAATAAGAGGAAGAGAGTGGGCGATTACACTTGGGAAATTATGTAGTTCTTTTAATGCTCCCAAGCTGCTTCCTGGCACAACAGCCTATCTTTTAAATTTTTAAATTTTAAAATTTTTCAAATAAACACAAATGTTCTCTGGGTGATGTTATGTGTCTGTGAATCTTGAAACACGACACACAATCCCTGAACTATCAAAATCAGGGCTGACCCTTAGGTCAGTGGCACAAGAAGGTTGCAGTTTATTTCCAATGATGTTTTATTTTTATTGTGTCCAATTCTCCATGACCCCATTTGGGATTTTCTTGGCAAAGATACCAGAATGTTTGCCATTTCTTTCTCCAGCTCATATTATGGATGAGGAAGTGAGGCAAACAGGGTTAAGTGACTTGCCCAGGGCCCTACAGCTAGTAAGTGTCTGAGGCTGGATTTGAACTCAGGTCTTCCTGACTCAAGGACCAGTGCTGTATTTACTGTGTCACCCCTCCAATGATGACCTACATGCAAGTAATACTTCATTGAGGAGGTATGATCTAAATAGGAGGTTGTGGTATACTAAGAGTGAAGGAGAATAGACAGCCATGGCATGTTAAAAGATCTCAAAGGAGGTCTCTGGCCTTTTGGGTAAAATCCCCTGTGGAGGATATATGAAGGAAAATGAACAAGAACAGCACAGAATGAGAAGCTGTGGATGGGTGAGGATGTAGGGAGATTTCACATGGATGAGATCTCAGATCTATTGAAGTAGACCTACCCCAAAGTTCTGAATTAATATAAATGTCAAAATGTTGGTTATTTTTAGAACAATTTTTCAAATTTTGTCCATCATTTGACAGTCAGCCTGCTGTCAGCTGATACAGTTGTCTGCGTTTGCATGAATTTGGTCATCATTCATAGAGGCAGCTAAATGGCAAGGTTGGATAGAATACTGGACTTGAGTCAGGAAGACCCGAGTTTAAATCCTTCCTCAGATATTTGCTAGTCGTATGGCCCTTGGCAAGTCATAATCTTAGCTTTAGTTTCCTTAATAATGGACCTACCTCACAAGGTTGTTGTGAGGACCAAATGAGCTAACAGTTGTAAAGCACTTTGTAGAAATGCTAGCTCTTTATTATTGTTGTTATTATTATTATTGTTTGGAATCAATTCAGCATTCAAAATCTTCCTCAACTTGAGTGAATGCAAAATCTTGACAGCAATGTATACTTTTGGGGGAAATTTCAACTCTTGACATATGTGTTCATCACAAGGAAAAATGGGTAATTAATTTAAAAAATCATTGCATTCAAACCATTTGTTTCCTGGCACCATTTCCAATGCTGCTTTACTTGAGCCATTCATGAAGCTGGCAATGGAAGTAGGATTGAAGCCCCCTTGAATTTACTTGTCAGATAGCAGAGTGTTTCCATTATTATCATTGCAGTACAGGCTTATTCTCATGGGAGCTTAACAATAAATGACCATTCATAAATCTTCTGTCTGTTTTCCAGCCTGCAGCGTTTTCCTTTCTCTCCCACAGACGTTCTACAACATCTACACGTAAGTGTGCTTTTTAAGTTAAAAGATAGTAGGAGCTCAGATGAAAACAACAGCTTATGTCCCAATTGATATCCTAAACAAATTGAGCGCATTATACATGGAGCTTGGGTGTTCAGCAAATATTAATTGAATTCTGGCCTTTTGTGTAGTGGATTTGGACATTTCATTGAGGTGGATTTGGACATTTATCCATGGATGTTCTTCTGTTGTCAAAATGTTCAATTCTTTGACATGAGAGCCTCTTTTTGAGATTGGGGTGGGTGGATCATTATGAGAGATCATGTGGTGTAAGTGGAAACAGTGTGAAATTTGGAGTTGGAAGTGACCTGAGTTTGAATTCTGCCTCTTTATTAGTCAGACATATGATGATGGACAAGTCATTTAATCTCTGAGTCCCACTTTCCTCATCTGTTAAATAGGGGTGTAGTAATAGCTATAATATCTCTCTTGTAGGATTCTTATGAGAATCTCTGAAGAGAATGTTTGTAATGCACTTTGCAAATCTGAAATTGCTATATTTTCTCACTTATCATTTTTATATTTCTCTTTATAGTTCGTATATAGCTAGATGTCATCAAACTTAGTCCTCATTTTTAGCATGTCCTCACATATATTTGTAAAAATGAATCTGTTAAAAATCACTAATGAATAGTACTGTTTTATCTAGTGATTCAAAATATTCTACTTGTTTCTCCGTGTTAACATGGTACAAACTTAACAGCTTATTTTGTGTGTGTGTGTGGTTGTTTTCTATGCCTTTATTTTTGTTGTTGAATCCTCATATTTCAGTACACATGGAGTGGTTTAAAATTCTGACAAAATAGAAATTATCCTAGATGTTTGATAGGTGCATCTCATGAAACTGCAGACAGGCTTCATATTCTCAAGAAATACTCGCTCTGAGGAATTGAGAAATATGAAGGATGTCTTGAAGCTCTTTTTTTTCAACATTTTCAACATTTTTTTCAGCAAACATATCAACAAACATTTAAATTGGATACTGTTCTTTTTTCAGCATAGGCACCTTCAGAAGTTAGACACTTATTTCCAGGAATGTGGCCATTGTTTTAAAAATTTGTGGAATTGCCTTTAGAGTTCTTTGAAATTTGTGGATTTGAGCTTTAAAAGCAATACAAAAGTTTAGAAAGGTTATTTTGTTTCAGTCACATCTGACTCTTTGTGACTCCATTTGGGGTTTTCTTGGCAGAGATACTGGAGTGGTCTGCCATTTCCTTCTCCAGCTTATTTTACAGATGAGGAAACTAAGGCAAATAGGGTTAAGTGACTTGCTCAGGGTCACACCGCTAGGAAGTGTCTGAGACCGGATTTGAATTCAGGTCTTCCTGACTCTAGGTTGGCCACTCTATTTACTGCACCACTTAACTTCCCTGATACAAAAATTACTCAGATAAATAAGATGGATAATCTCAAGCTCAGTAATACTGTTTTGGGTAAAATATGAGTTGTGATTTTAAAATAAGAAAGCTAATATGTATCAGCACGTGTGTTTTTGTGGGGAGGTGTAAACCGATGGGCGAACTGAAGAGGTAGCACCAAGTTTGAGGAGTAGCAAGAAGGAGGATAGTTTAGCTCAGGGGTGGGGAACCTGTGGCCCTGAGGTCACCTGTGGCCCTCTAGTTTCTCAAGTAAGTCCCTTTGACTAAATCTAAACTTCACAAAACAAATCCCCTTAATAAAAGGATTTGTTCTGTGAAGTTTGGATTCAGCAAGGGGCTGTCACATGGTCACATGGGGCCACAAGGCCAAAGGTTCGCCACCCCTGGCCTAGCTCCCCATCAGAATTTCTCCACAAAGATCTAGAAAATGCACAAGAATGAGTCCTGTTTTGGAATTCCAAGGAAAAAAAAATCAGAGTGGGTCATCTTTCTAGCTTAGACTGGCATAGCAGAGACAGACAGATCTATGGACACTGGAGATAGTTTAGCCAGGAGAATGTTTCACAGAACATTCGTGTGCAGCTATTAAAAGAAGCCCTAAAATGTGGACCACTGCAGGGAGAGTTCTCAGAGCCACGCAAAGGGGCCCAACCTTGTGCAGGATGAAAGAATAGGTACCAGCTGGTAGTTCTGTTGCTCATTCTGGGTCATTTCTGTTGCTCAGTTCTGGGTCACATATCCAGGATAAACTGAGGAGGGTACCTGTGCCTGGGGCTGGCATTATAGTAAGTAGAAGTCCCAGGCCTTAGGCTGGGTACTGAGTAAAGATCAAGTTCAGACCCAAGCAGCTGTTGTGTTATTCTGCCCCCAAAAGCAAAGCAAGGTCTCAGTTTTATCCCCCCCAGCCAAATCTGAAACCTGGAGGGGAATAACCAGGGCAGGAATCTCAGACCAAAAAAGAGCATGCAATTAGGTCACTCTGAACCATCAGAACTTTCTAGATGGCTCATGGTAGTTAGGACCTGCAGCAGGCTACAAGTAAATACTCAGTAGACAATTTATTAAGTGCCTACTATGTGCCACACACAGTGCTAAATGCTGGAGATACAAGGAAAGGCAAAACACAGTCTCTGCATTTGAAGAGCTCATAGTTCACTAGAATGGCACCAGAGGCAGGAACACAGGTATGTTGCTCAGACCTCAACCCAGAGTAGGGATTTGTAGGACTCAGATGAGGAGGGCTGTGATCAGATTTTGCCCTCAATCAGACTACTTTGGGAGCAATGAAAGCTTGTAAGCCCTCAGCCTGAGCTATCTCTGAGATACTGGAATAACACAACATTCGTATCCTCAGAAAAGCCACAAGAGGACCCAAGATGTCAAAAGCTAAATCCAGAGATCCCCTCCAAAAGTTCACAGAGCCTGGTCCTAACAAAAAGTTTGAAGTCAGAAAACAGCCTGGAAGAATGAGCATACAATAAAGAATGTAGAAAAAAAAACCTTTTGACAAGATACTGTATCCATTCTTTTTAAAAACACTAGAAAACATAGGAATAAATGAATCTTTCCTTAATATAACATAAATCTGGGTCTCCCATTGCATCCTGCGCTATCTCCAGTCATCCTGATCGATATCTGGTCACTGGACCCACATGGCTCTGGAGGAGAAAGTGAGGCTGGTGACTTTGCCCAGACCTCCCTTCCTTAAATCAAACTCAACTGCAAGTCATGTCATCTCCCTGATGTCATGGTCCTCTTCAAGAAGGAAGGACAAACCACAACCACAACATAAATCTATCTAAAACCAAGATCAAGCATTATCTATAATAATGGGGATAAATAAGAGGCTTTTCCAATAAAATCAGAAATAAAGCAAGGATGCCCATTATCACCAGAATAGTGCTAGAAATGCTAGCTGTAGCAATGAGACAAGAAAGACAAATTGAAGGAATAAGCATAGGCAAATAGACAAAATTACCACTTTTTTTTTTTTGCAGATGATACAATGGTTTAGAGAACCCAAGAGAATCAACTAAAAAACTAATTGAAACAGTTAACCATTTCAGCAGACTTGCAGGATATAAAATAAAACAATGTAAATCACCAGCATTTCTGCATATTACTAACAAAAGCCAACAGGAAGAGATAGAAAGAGAAATTCCTTTATAATAACTACAGAAAGTATAAAATATTTGGAAGTCTACCTGCCTAGACACATAGTGTCTAGAGTATATGAATACTCTATAAACACTCTTTGAACAAATAAAGACAGATTAAAATAATTGGAGAACTTTTAATTGCTTATGGTAGGCTGAACAAATATAATAAAAATTATAATTCTACTTAAATTAATTTAATTATTCAGTGCCATAACAATCAAATTACCAGAGGATTAGAGTAAAAAAAATGATAACATAATTCACCTGGAATAACAAAAGGTCAAGAATCTCAGGGGAAATAATGAAAAAAAGTAAGAAGGAAGGGGGCCCAGCACTACCAGATCTCAAACTATGCTACAAAGCAGTAAATTGAACAAGTTGTGGTCTATGATTATTACGGAATACTACTGTGCTATAAGAAATGATGAGCTTGGGGCAGTTAGGTGGCGCACTAAGAGCACTGGCCCTGAAGTCAGGAGGACCTGAATTCAAATCCGGCCTCAGACCAAACACTTGACACATATTAGCTGTGTGACCTTGGGCAAGTCACTTAACCCTGATTGCCTCACTTAAAAAAAAAAATGATGAGCTCAATGATCTTAGAAAAACATGGAAAGACTTGTATGAAATAACAAAGACTGAAATGAGCAAAACCAAGAAAATATTGTATACAATAATAGCAATATTGTTTTAAGAATGAGTGAATAAATCATTTTAACTATTAGAAGTACCCAAATTAACTATAAAGGATAAATGAAGAAAGATGCTATCTGCATCCAGAGAAAGAACTGATAAATAGAAGTATGTATGGAATAATTATATATATGTGTATATATGTTTGTATACATGTATGTGTATGTATATATGCATGTATGTATGTATATGTGTGTATATATTATATACATGTATATGTATATACATACACAACTATTCATGTCTAATGGTAGCCATGGAGGGGGGAGGAAAAAAAAGAGAAAAAGAAAAACATTATGTATACATTTTATATATATACATATATAAAAATTTATTATATATGTATAAATAGAATAGCAAGTTTTACGTGATAGATTTTCAGTTTCATGTGCAATCATTTTTTTATTATACTATGCTATGAAAATGCCTGTTTTATCCCATAAATTAAAAATAAAATAATTAAGAATGAAAAAAAAGAATTTGGTACTGGTTAAAAAATAAAAAGTTGATCAGTGAAGCAGATTAGGTACACAATAGAGAAGGAAGGAAGAACAATTTGACAAATCCAAAGATCTCAGCTACTAGTATAAGAACCCACACTATTTGACCAAAAATTGTTGGAAAACTAGAAAGCTAGAATACCAGAAACAAGGTATAGACTAACATCTCACATTGTATACCAAGATAAGCTCAAAATGGGTACATGACGCAGACATAAAGGTTTGACATCACGCAGTTAGTTAATTAGTAACACTTTGGGGAAGTTGGCTTCTCTGGGCCTCAGTTTCCTCATTTGTAAAACAGGGCATTGAACTAAATATGGTCTTTTGTAGCTCAAAGTTCTGTGCTTATATATTTTTCTATGTTATTCTATTCTAATTACTTACATTTGACAATCCATATGTGACAATCACAAAACTTCCCTATTAAACAGAATATTAGATTAACCTCATTTTTCAGATGAGGTTCAAAGAGTCTAAATGCCTTGTGAAGGGTCACGAGCTCATCAGTAACGGAGCCCAGAACTCAGGTCTCCTCACGCTCAGTCTGATTTTCTAACTCTAGACCTGTGCTCTAATATTAAAACTGGCGTTTTTATTTTTCTGTGTTGTAGGGCATACCAGAGGAAGACGTTGAAGCAAGATTCTTTGTATGAAGCCTTGCTGCCTTTAGTGTCTCCTGCCCTCCTGTTTTCCCTCCTGACTGTTTGGGTGGCTTTATCTCCATGTAATATATTAATCAAGCAGCCCAGATTATTTTTATTTATGGTTGGCGTTGCCTTCTCCAGTGTTGCCGTAAGTATCCAAAAGATTCACACTTGCGTAGTTGGGTGAAAAAACGTTCATCCAAAATGACCTTCACAATTCTTTAAGCAATCTTGCTTTTGTCTAAATGGGGCACTGTGTGCCTTAGGCATTGGATAGCTATAATCGTTTTGAAATGGCATTAGTTTCAGGTCCTGCCTGGAGACAAAGGGATGGCTTAGGTTTAGGCCTTCTGAATTTTCTTCTCAACCTTAGTGATTTTGCTTAAGTAGTAAAATAGTAATAATAATAATGATAACTAACATTTGTAGAGCACTTACTATGTAGTAGACACTGTGCTAAGCACTTTGTAATTATCATCTCATTTAATGGTGCTATTATCATTTCCATTTTACAAATGAGGAAATTAAGGCAAACAGGTTAAATGACTTGCTTAGGGTCACACAGCTAGTAAGTGTCTGATGTTGGATTGACCTCAGGTTGTCCTGAGCATACTAGCTGTGTGATCCTGGGCAAGTTACTTAACCCTGTTTGCCTCAGTTTTCTCATCTGTAAAATTATCTGTAGAGGGAAATGGCAAACCACTCCAGCATCTTTGCCAAGAAAACCCCAAATGGGGTCACGAAGAATCAGACATGGCTGAAAAACAACTGAACAACAACCACAAATTCCCGACTCCAGGCTTGGCTCTCTATCCACTGCACCACTTTGCTGCCCAAAAAGTAGACTGGTGTCTCTAGAGATGATTCTTAGGCCTCAGGGGCCCAGATGCTGAAGCTAAATCAAATGACTCATTTTGGGGCATGTTGACATGACTTGGTGTAGAGGGTTTGGTCGGACAGCCTCTGAATTTGGTGACGCCGACATATTGGTTTATTACTTTAAAATGGTTGTCAGTCAACAAGCATTTATTAAGTGCTTACTATGTTCCAAGTACTAGGAATACCAAAAAAAAAAAAAAAAAAGCAAGAAACGATCCCTGCTTTCAGGAAGGGATTGGAATTGGAAGAGACAATAGACGTAAATATGTAATACAAAATACGTGAATCATGATATACTTACAACAGATGTACAGTGTAAATGGAAGGTAACCTCAGGGAAGGCATTAGTAGCAGGGGAGACTGGGAAATGCCTCCTGTAGAAGGTGGGATTTGAGTTGAGTCTTGAAGAAGGGCAGGAAAGCTAGGAGGTAGAAGTGAAAAAGGAGAGCATTCTAAGTAAGGGGCACAGCTAATGCAAAGGCATGGCATCGGTAGATGGAGTGGCGTATGTGAGGAACAGCAAGCTGGCCAGTATTGCTGTTTAAAGAGTATGTGGAGAGGAGTCAAGTGTAAGCAAAACGGCATGCTTTCCTGGAATTTTCTTTTGCCTGTTTGACACAAGGGGCAAGGGCATCCTCATTGGGGAAAGTAATCTAGAAGTTTTCATTTAATAGATGATTTTCTTTTTGGATTTTGATTTAATCAGTTACTACCGATGTAGATCAGCTCTGCAGTTTATCATTGCGGAGAAAAGAAAATATACTTTGACTTACGTGATCCCATTTGGGGTTCTCTTGGCAAAGATGCTGGAGTGGTTTGCCATTTCCCTCTACAGATAATTTTACAGATGAGAAAACTGAGGCAAACAGGGTTAAGTAACTTGCCCAGGATCACACAGTACTTACATGAAAAGGAACTGTGACACTATTGGGGGAAACATATTGATCTAGCATTTTTTTCCATAAGAAGGAATGTTTGCAGTTATGAATTTCCTGATGTAGAATTAAATGGAAGTCACACAGTGCAGCAAAGGACAAGGTCTTTGGTTTTCTAATACCCCAACCCCTAGATTTTTTGGAATTTATAGATACTCAGTGTTTGGGCTATGGCCTGTCAAACTCCCAACAGATCCTAGGGTATACCTAGAGAAATAGGAATATTGGTTACTCTACTTCTTTCTACCCTCTCCAATGAAAACTATTGTTGAATGAGTGAAATTGTAAATCTTTTAGAAGGAACCAGGAGATATTGTAGTAATGGAAAAATTGGATAAAAAGGTAGGGAACTTTGGTCTCTTATAACTTTTAACTCCTAAAGTTAGAGATTTATTAACACCTCACTCCCTAATATGAATTTTAATATGCAGTCAACCCTCAGCTTTCACGAGGGTAATGTTCCTAGAAAACGTGCATGGAAGTAAAAAATGCAAATGTTGATACATTAAACCTATGGGAAATACGGGGTTAGATTCCCGGGACCACCCAAAACTATAATCTTTCACTAGAGAATGCTGAAAATATACTTTTCTTCATATACTTCTTTATAACAAAACATTAGTTCTGATATTATGCACTTTTCCTAACACAGTAACCATGAAATAACCCATAAAAAGTATACAAAAGAAAATGAAAATTGGTAACATGCAAAGCATTTTTTCCTGCTAGTCATTCCCTAGATTTCTGTGACCTTTTATGCTAACACCTCAATAAAAACAAAACAAAACACTGATTATGGACAATATTCACGTTTCATAACACATGAAATCTACAGTACCACAAATACTGTATAGTAAATAAAATTCTTAAAACTAGAACATTGTTAACCTGAATCGTACCTTCCCCTATGTCAGATGGCAATGTGAGGGTGTTATACTGTATACTATACTGCTGTAAAACTTTCTACCTTGGCCACCCTCTGAAAACCAAGGGAGAGGTTGCAGGGACTTCACTCCCTGCTGTCAGAAGACGCCCAGACTAGTGAGGTCTCAACATCACCTTTGATACTCAATCCTTCACACCTGGTGGTTGGCGATAAAGATGGTGAAGGATGCACCAGCTTAAAATAATCCATCAGTGATGTCTGCTTCATGGCCTGTTTGGGATCGTTAAGGGTCTTGGAGTATGGCAGCATAGTGGAGATGAGGCGACATTTAACCTTGAGGCTGAGATCTATGATCTGCATGCCTCTATGCCTCTATGCCTCTAGCCAGTTGGTCTATTTGGCTGGCGGCAGGTACAGACATATCAGCACAAAGTTTATCTAACACTTCTATTTTCTCTAAGCTGCATCACTGACTTTGCATGCTTGGGCTTACAGCCCAAAACACTTGCACTACATTCTGGAGGCATAATTGCAACATGAAAGTTAAGTTTTAAAGGCAATGAAAATATGCAACTAATACATGGGGAGCTCTTTACATTGACAGGGTGAACAAGACCATTGAAGTGACTAGTAGGATACCATCCACCCCACAAATTTGCCCCTTGCACCTCTCATCTTTTTCTGCTATGAATGTGCACATTTATCAACATGAAAGTGAAATGAAGTTACTAGTAAAATCAGGCAAATGCTTGAAGTCGCAAGGGTGAATGTTAAACATTGACTGTATACATATACTGAGCTTATACTGAGCTTAATGTACATGCATCATTAGGACTGATTTAGACCTGAAAAAAGCATCATCTAGTCCAAACTCCTTACTTTACATACGAGGAAGAAACTGAGACCCAAAGAGGCTAACCACCTGGCCAAAACTACATAGATTTTAAGTAGCAGAGAGGGGATTCAAATCCTGGTTATCTAATTCTAAATCCTGTAACTATAGGCAGCTAGGTGGTGCAGAGAATTGAGCACCAGAGTTGGAGTCAGGAAGACCTGAGTTCAAATACAGATACTTTAGATACTTGCTAGCTGTGTGACCCTGAGCAAGTCTTTCTGCCTCAGTTTCCTCATCTGAAATGTGGAGATAATACTAATACCTACCTCTCGTGATTGTTGAGAGAATAAAATGAAATAATATTTGTAAAATGCTATATAAATGCTAGCTCTTATTATTGCCATTTCATCATTTTTTATGGTGTTAGGGACAAAAGTTTCTATTTGTGAAACTAGGCAAACATTTTGAAAATAAGTTGATAAGGCCAGGGCATCCTTATTGGAGAAAGTAATCTAGGAGTTTTCACTTAATAAATTACCATCTGTTTGTTTTCATTTCTTTTTAAAATACGCTATGGAGCCCATTGTTCTCAAATTGTCTATTTCCTAACTCTTCAGTTTCTGACCTGGGTATCACTATTCTCCCTGCCTCCTAGGACCAGGGGGTAAATAATATTTGCCTGCTCTCATGTTTGAGTTAAATGGATTAAAATATGGTAGCTGAAATCACATTTCCAAATTAGAAGAAGTCACATTTTCTTTTAATTTTCTGGTTCTGGCTGGTTGTTCCTATTTATATTTCCTGTGGAGGCTGAGGATATGTTGTCATGGCAATTTTTTTCTCCTTGAAATTCTTACACTCTTGGAGTTTCATTATTTTTACCCAGTAGCAAGTAATGGCACATGTGTTGCTTTAGCATGAATATTTTCTTTTCATAGTTTGAGAATTATAGATAAGTTAAAATTTACCTTAGATCACACATTTTTTTCTTGACATCTCAAAGGAAAAAAACACACAAAACTTTGGACCTCCTGTTATGGTTAGCAGTAGCTGAGATGTTCTTAATTCCTTGTAACCACAATCATCACCCCCTCCACAGACTCCATTTTTTTATGCTGTTAAATATGCTCAGATCTCCCTTTTTTTTATAAAGTCCATTTTCATGATTCTTATGCACTTTTTTCTAACTATTATTTTCAAGTCTCTTAATTGCTTCCTGCTTCAGTTTCCTCAACTGTAAAATGGGGATATTAATAGCACCTGCCTCACAGGGTCGTTGTGAGGATCAAATGTACTATTTGTAAAGTGCTTAGCATAATGCGTGGCACATATTAATTGCTTAATAAATTCCCCTTCTCCTTCTCCTTCCCCTTCCCAGAATCAAACATAGTTATCAAACATAGTTATGGAATATCTGAGTTGGAAGGGACGCTGGGGGTCACCTTATGGAACCTGTATGTGAACAAGAATCCTTTCTAACTGTATCCAGAACCTTGAAGACCTCTAGTGAGGGGAAACTTATTACCACTTGGGGAAGTCCTTTCCGTTTTTGTAAAACTCTATTTTTAGAAATATTTCCTTTAAGTAAAGTCTAATCTGTATCTCTGCAACTCATATCTATCCTTCCTAGTTATGCCCGGTATATTGAACAAAACAAGGCTTATCTTTCTTCCAGGTGATAGTTCTTCCAATACTTGGAGTATCTAACATGTTCCCCCCTTAGACTTCTCTTTCCCATACTAATCTATACCATTTCCTTCAACTCATCCTTCTGTGGTATGATTTTGAGACCCTTCAACTTTCTGTATTCCCTCTCCTCCAGGATGTTCTTCATTTTACCAATATATTCTCTAGACTGTGACACTCAGAACTCAACACAGTACTTCAGCTGTCACAAGGAAAGAGCACAATAGTATTATCACCTCCATTTTACTAGACATTCTTCCAAACTTAGCTTGATTTAGGTTAGGATTAATTTTGGGGGGGAGGAGATAATTGGGGTTAAGTGATTTGCCCAGGATCACAGAGCTAGTAAGTGTCGAGTGTCTGGTCTGAGACCGGATTTGAACTCAGGTCCTCCTGACTTGAGGGCCAGTGAGATTAAGATTAATTTAAAGATTGCATTAGTTTTTTTTGGCTGCCATGTCATACAACTGACTCATAATGAACTTGTGTGCCACTACAGTCTCCAGATCTTTTTTTCAGTTCAACTAATATGTAACCAGACTTCCCTATCTTTTATTTGTGAGGTTGATTTTTAAAATTCAGATATAAGAAATTATATTTATCTCTATTAACCCATGCCCTTCTTGACTTCCTACAGTTTGACTCCTAGATTCACCATTCAACTAAAAATGTTGTTATAAAAGTCACCAATAACTTTTTTTTTTTGGCCAAAGTAATGGACTTTTCTCAGCATTTCCAAAATTTACCTTCCAAAGTAGGTGACTAGGAAACACATTAGATGATACTTATCTAATTTTTTAAAAAAAGTTAATTTCTGTACTACAAAAAACTACATTGTCACCTATTTTTCTTCACTGCTATGTCTTCACTAAGTTGTAATTATTCCTGCTTACAGTACCCAGTTAGTACCCAGTTATCTTGTACTGATGGTGGGCAGGGTTGGCATGGATAAAACAAATTCATGGACAACTACCAAACTTCATAAGAATTACTGGCTTCAATTTCATTATTCTCCTTAATCTTTTATTATTTGCTATTGCAAATCAATAGCAAAACAGGTTGTTAAAAGTCAGGTAACTGGAGAGGAGAAAAAGCAAAGGACTTGAATAATCGATGTGGTTATTCCTCCCTTGAATGATCAATAATTGATTGTTTACGTGCTCCATTTCATGAATCTAGAGGTAGAAGGGTAATAGACCAAACCTTTCATTTTACAGATGAGGGAACTGTCCTTGAGAGGCTAAATGACTTTCCAAGAACTCAGGTCCCATTATTATAAGCTCATTATCCTTTGACTAGTTCTTTGGGGGTAATTAAGAACATGGTATTAAAAGTTATCACAAACACTTATTATTCATAATTTTTCTTTGTATACCATGTATTTATGTGACTTTCATGGATTCCAGAAGCATGTCCTAGCTGAATATGAGGGCATAGCTCAAACTAATTGTCTTTAGGATATGGTTGTTTCGTCTGGCTACAAGGCTTTCAGATGTATTAGCCTTATTCTCTACCTTTCTTCTCAACATCCCAATTCTAGAAGCCAAAACATGGATGTTGTCCATCAGGAAGTATGTTTCTCCCTTCCCCCCCTTTTTTTGAGACTGGGTCTCCCAGCTCCCTCATCTAGGCTTCAGTGCAGTGGCCACTCATGAACCTGATCCCACTGCCTGATCAATACAGAAACACAGATTTGCCTGCTTTCCAACCTAGGTTGATTTGTCCTTTTTTAGGCAGCCTGGTGGACCTCCATGCCCAGAGTTTGCTATACTGGTACCAGACTCAGTGCAAAAAGCCATTTGATCAACTGTAGCTCTACCAAAGCTCAGAATTCCTGAATTCAAGTGATTCATTAGCATCAGCCCCCCCCCCCCCCCCCCCCCATGGCAGGGTTTAGAATGCAGGTAGGGACTTGTGGCCTCAAGGCCACATGTGGCCCTCTAGGTCCTCAAGTGTGGCCCTTTGACGGAATCCAAACTTCACAGTTTAATATCGTTTTATTAAGGGTATTTGTTTTGTGAAGTTTGAATTCGATCAAAGGGCTGTACTTGAGGACCTAGAGGGCCACATGTGGCTTCGAGGCTGCAGGTTCCCCACCCCTGGTTTAGAAGCATGGGCCACCATGCTCAGATCTTTTAGGAAGTACTAATGCAGGGTTGTTTGTGAGGCAAGGGCTTTTTTTTTGGAAGCAATGTGATGTAGTGGAGTGAGCACTGAATCTAGAGTCAAAAGTTCTGCATTCAATTGACAGCTCTGTTTCTTACCACCTATATGATCCTAGGATCATAGATTTAGGACTGGAATTAAGAACCTATAAGCCATCAAGTACAACTCTTTCCTTTTTACAGTGGAAGGAAAAAAAGACTGTAAGAGACAAGGATGACCAAGGTCATCCAGCAATAAGTACAAAGCTAGGATTTGAACTCAAGGTCATTTTATTCGAGCATTTTTTCCATTGCACCATTCTGCTTGTGTGACTGTAACCTGACTGCCATCAATATGGGTGGAGAAGTGGCAGCCCTGTGCTGTATGCCACCTGGAGAATGGGATTCTAGATTGGAGAAGAGGCATTCTCCATGGTGTGAGAGATAGAGGTAGATTTTGGAAGGCAGAGAGGTAGGTGAAGTTAGGTCTTTAACACATACCTGATTTCTAGCTTGGCTCCCTGAGACTCTGCAGAGTTTCCCCTTGGGTGACATTGGGGCTTCTCTCTTGGTTGGACCAAGCCCATCTGAAGAGTTCATTCATTCCTGTGTATTTTCTGGTATATTCTAATCCCGGGGTGGGGAACGTGTGGCTTTGAGGCCACATGTGGCCTTTTAGATCGTCAAGTGCGACCCTTTGACTGAATGTCAAAGGGCCTTAAAGCTACACGTTCCTCAACCCTGTTCTAATCTGCATAACTTCTCCAATTTCTGCTCACTATTTGCTGGGATAAATGGGTTTACTCACTAGTCCCAATTTGTGATGGTGTTTTACACGACTTTCATTTGGTGGAAAGAGGCCAAACTAGTGAGTATAGGGTCAAAAGCTGCTGGCTTCCCTGGTCACTATCTCATTAGGGAGAGGTCATCCAAGATTACATTTGCCCAAACACAGGGCCCCTCCCCTCCCTAGCTAAGTAGGAGGAAGAGGCACAAGTAATTTAATCCCCTTGTGCCTCAGTTTCCTCATCTGTAAAATGAGGGGAATAGACTCTTGGTTCCCTTTCTACTCTAAACTGATAAGATTTTTTTTTTGAAGTTTCAAGTTAAATGTTAAAATTTTTATTATGGAAGCAAGAAAAAAATGAAACTAGACTAGATCATTTGACCCCTTCTCTTCTTGTTTCCTCCAAGTGTCAAATGCTTGGAGTTCTTAATTGCTTGCATCTTCTTAGATCTACAGTTGGGCTTAATATACATCTCAGTCCAGTCTTCTTCGTGGTCTGGAACCGCTTTCAGAAAATTGGCTTTGTGTGACCACTACAGCCACTGTGCTTCCAGCTAGTTCCCTTTCCCCTGAGTGTATAGGGGGTCCACACTCTTTGTGAGGCTGGTGCTTTCTGCACCTTGTAGGATCTGGAGGTTTGTCGAACGTTCAATACATTGGAGACAACATCACTGGTAAGGAGAAGGTTCAATATTAAGTTCAACAAGAAGTCTTCCTGCTTAGGTGAAAATGAGGTTGTTGTGAATAGTAGTACTAGCGGGTGGTACAGTGAGTGGATATAGTGGCGGGCCAGAAGTCAGGAAGATGAATCTTCCTGAGTTCAAATCTGGCCTCAGATACTTATTAGCTCTGTGACCCTGGGCAAGTCACTTAACCCTGTTGCCTCACTTCCTTATCTGTAAAATGAGCTCAAGGAGGAAATGGCAAATCAACCCAATATCTTTGCCAAGAAAACCCCAAATAGGGTCACAAAGAGTCGGACAGAACTGAAATGACTGAACAACAGCAATCTGACTTATTCCCCTGGTCTAGACCCAATTGGTTAGTCATTCTTGAAGTATTGCTTCTACAAAGCTTTCCTGGATTAGCACTAAGCAGGAAGCTTATCACTTGTCATTTGCTCGTGCTTTTTGGAAGTCTGAATAAACAGGAATAGGGGCAAAATTTCAGAAATAAGTTCAAAAGAGACAGAAGAAGCTGTTAAAAAGGAGAAAAGGGGGAAACAATAAAATCCATTCATTCTGCTAGTCACCTCACATACATATTTTTTCTCTCTGCCAATATAGAAGGAAAAGAGACATTTCCCATTAAACTTCACCCTTGGATCTAGTCCAGTTTTTCTAGTCCTCAGAAATGGGAAGGTGAGTGTTTAGGGAGTAGGAAGCCTGGGAGAGAGTTGGGCAGGAAGAGCAGGAAACCTAATAGATAACATTAACTTTTAACATGCTTCCTTTAGACAACTTTGGCTCCCCCATCTAACTTTAAAATGGGATTGTTTTCTCTTATTGCAACAGTGCAGAGTGATCGTGTGCCAAATGAGCAACACCAGATCTGAGTCATTCCACTACCTCTTGTTTCCATTGGCCCTGGTGGTCTTCGCAGCAGTAACAGGGCTTCTGGGGAGACTGGAGGAATCGGTGTTCATGGCTTTCACTGCGTTAACCACAATGGCTCATGTGCACTATGGAGTGTGTGTGGTAAATATCTCATCTTTTTGTTTGTTTGTCTTCTTTCCTTACAGTAGCAAATTAAAAGTAATAGTACTAGAGTGCTGACCCTGCGGTCAGGAAAACCTGAATTCAAATCCTGCCTTAGGCCCTTATTAGCTCCTTCCCCCTCTCTAAATGCTGCTGTTTGCCCTGCCTTGTTTCCATCTTGCAATCCACTGAAGCGGGGGGAAGGGAAGAGAGGAGAAAAAGAAGACTCCATTTTGTTCTGCCTCTTTTCCCTTCTTCCATCCCTGAACAGCTTCCAGACTCCATCTAATTACCCTAAGGCCTTACTGTTTCCTCTTATGACGCAGCTAGGTGGTAAAGTAGACAGCATGTTGGACTTGGAGTTAGGATGACTGGAGTTCAAATCCTGCCAAAGACACTTAACAGCTGTATGGCTAGCATCGGTTCAGTTTTAAAATGTAGATCATCACAGGCTCTTACCTCCCAGGGCTGTTATGAGGATCAAAAGAGAAAGTATATGTAAAGTGCTTTGCAAACCTTAAAGTGCTATACAAATGTATTAAGTGTGTACATAGGTGCACACATGGGCCATAGTGTGTGAGATGTTATTAACTAATGGATTAAAAAAAAGATTTCTTGAATTATTCCTTTTAGCATATAAATTGTTTAGGACACAAATATGCTCACTCATCCCAGGGAGAGATCATTTATGTAAAATAAAAGCAGTTATTTGCAGGTCTGATTAAGATCTTCAGAGAAAAAAGTGAAGATCAAAAAAAAATCAAGTCTTCCAATCAATCAATTAATCAATCAAGAAACATTTATTAAGTGCCTACTATGTGTCAGGCACTGTGCTAAGCATAAAAGAGGCAAAAGATAGTCCCTTTAAGAATTTCATGATTAATGGGCAAATGGGCAAATATTGCTCAAGGTAACCTAAAAATTAAGAGCATAACTCCTAAATTGTTATGTGACATTTTTTTTAATGCTCTGGAAATGTGAAATGCCAAACAGTGGTCATAGGACTAAAAGATTTTGAATTTGAAGGGGTCTTAGAGGCTACTGAGTCCAAACCCTTCCTTCTCCAAATGGTCCTGGGAGATCAAATTATCTGTGTAATTGCACATAGCGATTAAGGGTCTAAGATGGAATTTGAACCAAGGTCTTCCTGACTCTAGGTCCAGTGATCTACCCACACTATACCATGATGATCCTTACATTATACTATGATGATCCTTGTGTTAGCATGTTGAAATACGTGAACATGAGTCACAAAAGCAAATCCAAAACAGAAATTAAGATCTTCTGTCTACATAAAAGCCATTTTTCTTAAGTGTACAAAACTGGGTATTGACCTTGGACTTCATCTCTCTTTGTATAGGTGATAGAGCTATTGTTATGGTACCTTGGAAGCAATGATGGGATACTTTAGTGTGAAAGAAAATGATGAGAGAGTGAAACAAAATGATGAGAGACAGAATCATAGATTTTGAGCTAGAGGGGACCTCAAAGGTCATATAATTCACTCCTCTGATTTTACAAATAAGGAGACTGATGTCCAGAGATGAAGTGACTTGCCCAGGGTCACACAGGTAGTAGCAGAGCCAGGATTTGAACAAGGTACTTTGTCTCTAAATCTAATGTTTTTTTCTCTGCTCTATACTTCACCCGAGGAATAATGTTTTTTCTTTGTCGATCTAGGATTATCAATACCGTTCTACAGCTGGAAAAGGAAATCAAGTAATATTCTCTAACTTATTTTTTCCCATTTCTTTCCATGTCTTCTAGGGGAGACAATTAAGTCAACACTTGAATATTCACATCTTTTCCATGAAGAAACGTGCCCAGGAATAAGTATTTGTTATCAAGGAACAGTCAAGATCTGCCCTGATATTCCTTCTTTCTAGGAACAATGAGACTCAATGTACCTGAATGACCAAAGTATCTTCATACACTTAATGAATATAATGGAATCCATGTGTAAAGTGGTGTGCTTCTCTTGTGTCTCGAATATAAGCTATTCACAGAAAGAGGTTTCTTAGCTTTTCCCCTCCATACTCCCACATCTCCATCTCTCCAGTCTCTTTCTGGCTTATGTTCAGAAGGGCAGAGGATTCTAACCATCATGGAGTGTGTGGCTGTGCCTCTAAAACGCAGAGGAAGTTGCCAAGTCAGCCTATGGGCCCTGTGTTAAGGAGCCCTCATACGGTTGGACAAGCCTGCATGCTTGACTCTGCTGGCTCCTTCACTGGACTGCTGTGAAAACAGAATGAATGTCACGGATGTTGCAGGATACCTGAAATACCTTAGAAGGCAGGAGGCATCCATCTCCTTCTGCATCTCCTCCTCCCATGTCCAAGTTTGGGCAGAAGTGACAGTTAAGAATTATGGAGTTGATGGTCATAGTGAATTTCAGGATGTAGCTTTTATAAGTCAAGTTGCTCAGGAACTCTAATTTGTTTTTTTCAGTACCCTCTGATAAGCTTAATCCTAAAAGCAAAACCACACGCCTTATTTGGCAGGTACTTAATGGAGAACTGTAGAAACCCTCCCCACAATTTATTGTTTTGTCATAGAATAAAAACAAAATAGCAGCTGACGTTGTAAGAGCCCTTTAAGGTTTGCCAAGTGCTTTCCATATATGCTCTCTCTCATCTTTAGGCACAGCCACATGAGAATAGGGAGATTCATTACAGCGCAGCAAGGAAACTCTAGGAGAATTAAAGCCAATAAAACTAACTGGAACAGATTCACAATGAAGCATATTAGATTAGGACAATCATTATATTCCTTAGGAGCAAAGTGAAGTTATTTCCAGTTGTCATGCTTTGATGCATAGCTGTGTGGTCCTAGGTACTATTTTTAAGGTCTACGTAAATTGAGTTAGTGTAAGTTTTATCCACAGAAACCATGCTTAGGGCTTCTCCCAAATAGTCAATGGTTTACATAATCATGTGTGTTCCAAGTTTTAAGAATTATATACTTTATATAAAAATGTCTCCATGTGGTAAACACAGTATACACACACACACACACAAGACCATTTGGAATTTGTTCATATACAAAAATAACTTCCACTCTTGTGAATTGAGAAGAGGTAATGATACAAATTCTCTGAATGAATGCTGCTATTGGGGTCTTTTTTCTTGGATTATTGTTGATATGAGTTTACTTACCTCTGACGTAAATATATTCATCCACTCTGTGCCTAGTAAACCTTTGGTCTTAAAGGGTAATTTTTTTTTCGTCTCTAACAAAGATACAACAATAAATGCACAGCACTGAAATGAAAGTGTTTCTCAGTATCCTGTGAATGGATAGATTAACTGATCTGTAATTTTCTAGTTTACATGGTCTATTGTTTACAGTGAGAATGTCTTCGGTTAAGGATTTGGTATCTGGAAAGAAAGTTTCATGGGATACATAACAATAATTCCAAAGTTACCCTCACATCGAAATGAAAATATGTGCTTTCTCCCTATGCCTTAAATATTGTCCAGATATCAGAAAAGTGTATGTGTACGTAGGCCTGATTGACTAGGTTCTTATATTTCTGTGAAATGCATCAAGCCAGAAAAACTGTCCTAGGAGATGCTAGAGAGATCATATTATGTTTGTATAACCAGGATATTGGATTAGAAGTGTTTTTAGTAAATAATTCTTGACTGCATGATTAGATGAAATGAAAGTATTATACATTTATGGGAATTGTCTTTTTCCAACATTTTAACACTTCTAAATATTATTTTAAGTTGTCAGAATTTTGAACACATCTTAGGAAATGAGTCAAAGGAATCTTTAAAAATTATTCTTTTTAGTTTTATTGTATAATGTAACCAGTGAATTGGAGAGATTATGTTATAACATCAAGATAAAAGGAGAGAAATTTTGCTACACAGGGAAACGCCTACATGTTCTGTTGTACTGGAACAATAAGATCATAAATTTAGAACTGAAGGAACCTTAGAGGTCATTGAGTTCATCAACCCTCTCATTTTATAGATGAGGCAATTGAGGGCCAGTGAAGTTAAACAAGTTGCCTGGGGTCACAAAGCTAGTAACTGTATGAGATGGAGTTTGAACCCAAGTCTTTCCTGACTCTAAGCCTAGCAAAGAATGAACACTGTAAAGGAGCCAATTTATGTTAGTAGTAAGGAAAATTTTTCTAGCAGTTAGGACTATCCATAAAAGTAATGTGCTGCTTTCTTGGGAATTTTCAATCTAAGGCTGGATGTCTCCTTATCACATATGTTGTGTTATACATAGTCTTGTTCAGGTAAAGGTTGCCCTCCCCTCAACTGAGAGATTATGAAATTGTATTCTTTTGGGGATAATAATGTGGTTAAGTTCAGAGTTACATTAACACATCATTGCACTTTCCTATAATGCAAATGCAAACTACATACGCTCATTTACCCAGTTGAGGGATTTAGATTTGTTTGACGGCAATGCAAGTCTGTGGTCCAAAGGCCCCCTGTCATTCTTATGGTCCTCCAGAGTCCAACATATCTGCCAGATTTTACTTCTCTTATACAAGAAGATCCATTGCTTTTAACCTCTCCCACTGAGAAGGGAGTGTGCTTTATAGTTCCCAGTTAGGTAAAGTATTAAGTCTGGTGATGGAGGAGTTGAGTGGTTAAACGTCCATTGGGAAGTTTTGATTTCAGCACCTAGCACAGTAGGAACTCAAATATTTGCTGAATGAATGAATGATTTGATATTCCTCTTGGAAGCAGACTCTATGTAGTACTGTTCTGTTTGCACTGAGAATGAGAGTTTGCGAGTCTATAATAATTCCATCAGTCTCAATAATCACAACAACCATATCTAAAATTTTGGTTTTTAAACTGGGGAATGCTAATGCTCTGTGATCTTAGGAGTTTTTAAAAATTTATGTGAAAAACCTGTTTGTTAACTTAGACTGGGAATATGGCAGAATTCCAGTAAGATTTACATGTCTGTGATTCAGAGCCCTGTTCTTCTACCAGTAATGGGAACTCATGGATTATTTTGAGAGAATCTCAGATTGAATCTTATTCACAGTATGTCTGAATGACAAGGGACTTTTGCTCACCATAACCTGTAACAAATCTCTTGTAAACAAGCTGCAGACCCATCAGAATTTCAAGGATTTTTTTTTCTTTTTTGTAATATGTTTGAGGTCAAAAGGAAGAAGTGTTTGCTTTTAGCAGTAAGACTTTTACCATATGAAGATTGTCTTATAGACCCCACTATGTCAAGAATGCACTCAAGGGAAAGCTGAATTAGGCAATAGGATTATTCCTATCTTTGTATTTCTGTCCTTTATTTCCCCTTCTCCTCTCCTCTTTGATAAATGAATAATAAATTAAATAAATAAAATCTTTTTTCACAGTCAGACTGGTAACAGCCTAGTAAGGAAACTAAATTGACCTCTAGGTGGTGCTTGAAAACAGTATGGTGATTACTTTTCATTCTGGAAGCAAAAACACCCATCCATTATACTTCCAAGCTCTGCAGGCCACTGGGTGGAGAGTGATTTCCCTACTAATGAATACTGTATTTTTCTATGTGGTTTCTCTGGGTTAGGTTTTAATGAACTTTCCTACTTACTCCTTGTTTTAAACTTCACACATCCGTTTACAAATCATCATACTCTTTGCCAAGGTCAGTCATAAGGACTGGATTGGGGAAAAAAAAAATCCTTATTCAAAAAGCTTTTGGCTAGAGTCCTCCTCTCTTTTGTTGCAGAGCTCGCCTCAGGACCATCCTAACATCTCTCCCGTGGTGCCTGCTCCTTAGTCCTATCTTCCCCAGGCCTGTCCTGTTCTACCTCATTTTACCTGCATTTGCTGCTGGCGTTTCAGGTCTTTGCAAGTAGAACTGTTTCTCAAAGGAATTTTTCTTCTTATTTTTCTCTTTATATTTTCGTTAAAATTTTTCTGAGTAATACAGATGCCTGACAAGGCTGCTATGTATGGTACCAAAACATGGAGCCTACATCTCCTGCTAAAACATTTGGCACTTAAAAAAAAACAAAAACCAAACCCTTCTCCTCCAATAATACATGTAAACCCATACGTGTACAATCTATACATATCCACATGCTCATTAAATGCTAATGTTGACAGTAAAAATTTAAATAGTCTATAGATCTATAAAGATTTTAACATATACTTTTTTTTATTAAATATGTAAAAAGATAAACGCAAGTCAAGTTATTCACATATTCAGAGACAAAAAAATCTACTCTACCATGCGACAGTCGGTGGGTAAAGTAAAATGAGTGTGATACATCTGAATAAGCCTTTTTCATCTATTATGCCATTACTTATCTATTTATAATTAACAATACATATGTTTACATTCCTTTCAGTTTACATTTAATCTATAACAAAAGCTTTATGGTATACTATTTATTAAAAGTAATTACGAATGCATATTAAACCATAACGGAATAACAGGAATACTCACCAGGGAGGGAAGAGGAGGCCTTGTTTCCCTTCTGGAGTTTACTTCTCTCAGGTCACCTGGGGTGTTTTTGTTTGTTTCTGCTTAGAAAGAGAGTGGGTTTTCCCCTTGCTCTCTACTCAATCACTTCCTGCCTGACATAAGCGGTGAAAGTGCTATAATTGGCTTGATAGGTAGATGAGAGGGGTGGACAGAAAATGAATTTGTGTGAATGGGAGAAGGAAAGTCATTCATCAAGGGGGTGCTGCTTACTGCAGCAAAGTCAGTCATTGCCATCAGTGGTCTAAGGAGGAAGATAAACTGTAGGATGCTTGAGCTGAGGAACAGAGCTTTCACTATTCAATGAGAAAGGATCTGGAAAGGGACCCAACTCTCTTTCCTCCATGGATAGTTCAGATAGCTCCTGCAGAAAGGGATCAACTGAGAGACAAATGATGTGAAAATATCTTATAACTTATAAAAGCCCTGCTTCACCTGGGATGCAGCTTGATTTAATGTTGGTAAGAGACACAAAAGAGGAAACTTTTCTAGTTCTTTTCTAAATGAATGAAGAACAATTTGATCTAATAACCAAAGCTGTGGGAATCTTGGAAAGATTAATCAAATATGGTGGATGAAGCAAGTAAGTCTACTTTACAGGACAGGAAAGTATATGACCCACATTTTTCAGCTGAGAAGATGGTAGGAATGGGGTGGTCTCAGGGATTGTCATTAATGAAGCTTATGGAAATTATTCAATGACTCGAATAATGAATTCTGGAAGAGAAACTTCAGAACCTAGCTGTTCCCTAGAAAGGGGATGGGACCTTGAGGAATGACTGCCCCGGCATCGATGTTGCTGCTGATGTCAGGAACTCATGCTTATAGCTTCCACTAAGAGTTGTTGTGATCTGCGAAGACATAAAAGGAGGGTCTGGTCCATTCGCCTGTCTATCCTGGACCATAAGATTGTTTATTATGTGTCTCTTGGAAGAAAATTTCCTTTCACATATTTCCTTGTGCACTTACACAGCTGTCTTTTACATTGAGGAAAGGCAGTGACCAAACAAAGCTTTAAAAATGCAGCAAACAAAGTTAGGTGGGAGACTTATAGCATTACCACTACTTGTTACCAGGTGGGAGAGGATGTCAATGATGAGAGCCAGGCTAGAAAACCTACCTAGCCTTAGAATGGTGAGCTACCATGCTGTCTGCTGTATAGAGAAAGCAATGGAGAGAAGAAGGGGAAACAAAACCCATAAGATTTATGTCTATTTTTTTCCACAGTGAATTGTATATACCGGATATAGGGCAAAACCTCAAAATACAAGCATCCCGCTGGACATTTAACTCAATAAACACCACTTTGCTGCAAAAGATTTATTTGGAGCAGAAGATTTTTATTGGTAAAAACCTTCAGCTCTAGTGTGAATTTAGAACTGGAGTTTAATCAATTAGTAAATAAATTCAAAACTTTAAAATAGATCATTCAGAAGTTTATTTTAGCTGTTTAGTTAAGTGGGAAGTATGGGGTTGGGTGGAAGGGGCACTTGTTTCTTGCTTTTGTTGCACCTGCTAAATCAAATTACCAGTGAAAATAAATCAAAAATTGGAAACCAAGCAAAATGAACCAAGATGGAACACCAACTGCAAATGGAAAAAAAAAAGGTGATGAAGAGTCAGAAAGAGACTAATAAAATGTGCAAATTTTAGTTAAAAAATAAGGAATGCTTTTAATACATTAATATTTGCTATATTTGTTTATAAATTGTCACTGTTTAGCAAAGGTCAACAACAAGAAGGGCCCTATGAAGAGGAAAAATTCCATATTCCAAATGCTATTGGGAGTCACGGATCTTTCTGTCATATAACTCCAGCATCTTAGGCAGCAGAGTCTACACCAGGCTGCAGAAATGTCTCCCTTGGAGGTCAGAGGATCATAGATTTAGAGCTGGAAGGGGCTTTAGAGGTTGTGCTTCCACTAATCAGAGCATCACTTCAATTTCAGGTGAAATTTCCTGTCATGGCGTGCACAGAACTTGACAAACACAGCTAGCTGCAACCCATTCCTTATTGTAATTCTTATAGAAGAACTCATTCTTTTTTAAGAATTGCCATTGGTTCTGGAGCCAGCAGGCAGTCAATGGACCTTAGCCAGGCCTCTTTCTTCCTCTGGGTTGAATGTCGGATGAGAGGCACTGAAATCCACACTAATTATCTTTCATCTAGGGTACTAATAAGGAAAAGGAGGGAGGGGGCAGAAGGCAGTAGGGTTACTCTCTGACTGACCTACATACCCAGAACCCTTTTGGTCTGAAGATACTGAGCAGCAGCATCTTGGGGAGTATGCATGTATGTATGTATGTATACTATCTATCTATCTATCTATTTATCCACCAAATAGGACCCTGAGAAAGAAAAGACCATGAAAACCTCTGGTGGCAGGGTAAGGAGATGGGGAGGGGCAGAAGGGAGAAAAAATAAGGAAAATTGAGATGTTTTTTCTTTTTTTTTTTCCTCTTAAGTGGATTCAGATCTTCCAAAAATAACAACATACTGTGTGGTTGTCTAACATGCTGATGTGTAAAACACTGAAGGGACTTTCAGTCCTTTGAAACCATTGTTTAGTCTTTAGTTGTGTGAATAGAGAGATAATGTGATTTGTAGTGGCACAAGCCTTCCCGTCCCTCACCCAGGAAAATATGCCGTTATCATTATGGCTTCACTCTCAAGTATTTCTTTTCCCTTTGTTTCAATTCATCATTTGACCAAATTTATGCTCAAAGGCAGACAGACTTGCAAACATCAAAGCACCACAAATGTGTGTGACATCTAGTAACATTTTGTCGTAAGATGCCAATATAAATACCATATATCAAATTACAACGGTATCATACTAAGACAAAAGTTGGGGGAAGGGGGGATCTTTTTGAAAGAAAAGGACAGAACCCATCTCAAGCAGCCAAGTGGTGAAGTTGAAAGAATGTGACCCTACAATCTCTCAGGTGGACAGCCAGAGAGTAGACTTTTGCTAATGCATCTTGGCAAAGTAACGAGCAGAGATCGCAGTGGTTTGGCTGGCACTCACTGCAGTGCGTCCACGGTAATGGTGGATGGAGAGCAAAGGGTTTTCTTTCGTGTTTGAGGCCACACATGTTCCAATTCTCCAGAAGAAAAGTTTCCACAACAAAATGAAAAGTGTCAAGAGATGTGAAGACGGGTCAGTATTCTTCCTGCTGCTGAGGCTGCTCGTGAACTTGCCCTTCTGCATCTTGCTCCTCTGTGTGGCTCTCCTGCAAATGAGACAGAAAACCTTCAGACAAAAAGCCTTTGCTGTTAATGAAGCCCCCATGCCTCCCCAGTGCACATGGGTAGCCCGACTCTGCTCTGAAGATGGGCTGGGTTCAGGCATATCTGCACTTCCCTTCCTCCTTCCAATTCGTATTGGAATAATTCTTCTCATTTGATACGCAGTGGAGACTTAGGTTTAAGAATAATCCGAGTCAGGCTAGATATGGCCTGCTGACACAGAGACTGGTAGCTGGCACTAGGCTGGGATAGCACCTGAACGTCCTTTTGTTTTCTTCATACAGAGGAGTCCAACAATCTTTTTTTTTTTTTTTTTTTAACCAAGATCCCAAGCACACAAAGGTGAAATAAGACACAGTGGTGGTTTGGAGTCTGAGGACCTTGGTTCAAATCCCAGGCTTGCCGTTTTCTATGAAACCTTGGGCAAATCCTATTATTTTGACCTTACTTTCCTCATCCAGCAGGAGGGGTTTGATTAGGTTCATCCCAGCCCTAAATCTGGGATCCTACGCTTCTCACCACAACCTTACAGTCAGAGTGAGCAAAATTCTTATACGAGATGTGCTATGTAACGGGGAGCAGAACATGGTGGGAACAAAGGGAGGTCTACAGGGCTCATGGACGCTGCAAGAGGAAATGCAGGATTAAGGAATGCTTTGGGGAAGATCTGGCATCCGAATTGGGCCAGTCTATTGATAATTATTTATTAAATATCTTCTATGTGCCAGGCACATAGAAGACTCTGCCATCAAGATGATTACATTGTCCTGGGATTTGAAGTAAGGGAAGGATTTTAACAGGTTGGGATGGTGGCGGGCAAGGAGTCCATTCCAGGCATGGGTGATGACAGCCTAAAGAAGGCCAAAAAAAGATGGGAGATGACAGGATAAGGATGGGGTGAGTTGGTGGCAGCAAGGAATTTGGTTTGACTGGAATTTAGAGCACATGAAGGAATATGGTGTAAGATAAGGCTGAAAAAGGTTGTAGCCAAATTGTAAGGGCCTTGAATACTAACATCAACAATTTATACTTTATTAGGCAGGTGATGGGGAGCCACTCGAGGTTTTTGAGCAGAAGAGTGACATAATCAGTAGTGTTTCAGGAATAATTATGTGGGCAGTGGGAAGACTTCTTGTGACTCTAAAACACCCATTAGAACAAAAATCCTAGCTCCCTGGAACCTCCAAGAAATAAACTGTTCTGGGTAGCTGAGTTAATTCAGGCACCAGACTTGTTACTTTGCAGTTTTGGAAAGAAACCTTTATGAAATGGATTACAGACTTTACTGCCCTCTTCAATAGAAGATGGAGAAGCAGGGTGGTGTAGCGGAAGGAGTACCATGTATCTACAACATCTGCTCTGGGGAACAGCAAGGGGGTCATTTGGATTGGAACAGGGAACACATGTACGGAAATAATGTGAAATAAGACTACAGAGGTAGGTATGAGCTAAATTGTGGAAGGACTTAAATGCCACAGATGAGGTTTTGTGTATTTTATCCTAGAGGCAATAGGAGGTCATGGAAAATTGTTCAGTAGGGGTGGGAGTGACACAGTTAGATCTGAGATTATGACAACAGTCCAGGGGCGATGAGGATCTGCATTACAGAAGAGAGGAGATAGATGCCAGAGATGTTATGGGCACTGAATTGACAAGACGAATACGGAGGTCTCAGTTTCCTCATTTGTAAAATGAGCCAACAGTAACGACAGCTAACAATGACATAGTACCAGGCTTGGAAAGTATTTTATAGCTTTCATCTCACTTCATTCTCACAATAACCCTGTGAGCTAGGTGCTACTATTATCCCCATTTTGTAGTCGAGGAAACTGAGACAAAGAGAGGTTGTATGACTTGTCACACACCGTAGAACTAGGTAAGTATTCAGAGATGAGATTTGAATTCAGATCTTCCTGACTCCAAGTCCAACATTCTAGTTGTCTTTCTGGAATAGAATTGTATGAGGTGGCTTCTAAGGTTCCTTCCAGTTCTAAATCTATAATTCTATACATTAACACAGGAAGAGCTACTGTTTGAGATTATCTAAGGCAGATCACCACCTCTGTGATTATCAGGTGAGTCCTAGGAAGTCCCCTAAGGCGTAGAGATATTCAGCGGGGGGCCCAGGGTTCCATGGTTGTTAAGTGTGAGTGGTCGATTTAGAACCCAGGTGTTTCTGACTCCACGCCTCCATCCTATCCATGAAGTACTCTACGGAATCCACTGAGGAAGATAATCTTACCTTTCCTTGATGAGTTATCATTATGAACATCCACTATTGTACTATTCTCTGCTCAAACACAAGACGTGTTTTAAGGCCTTCTAAGCAGGCAGCCAACTAGCCTCTTCCCCAAGTGCTCCCAGATCCCTGTGCTTTCTGAGCTCTTCTGTACACTTTTTAAAGATTTGTTTTTTTGTCTATTTTGTTTCTCTCAGGCTACTTGTTGTCACTTCTTTATGGCTGCCACTGTTCCTGCTCAAGGTAGCCTCTCTCACCTTTTAATTTATTGCTTCTACTGTGTTCTCAGTTAAATGGTAACCAAACTTTCTGGAACTATATAGCAAATAATCATAGGTAGGTTGTGAGTGACGGTTCTCTTCTGAGACGAAGAGATGAGTTTTAGTACACTGGCTCGGGGTTTAGCCATCTCCAAAATGGTGAGGTGACTAAGATGAGTTCCAGACAGGTGTTACCATATACTTCACTCCAAAAGGTTACATTGAAAACGTTAATTTGTGACAGAAAATGACATCAGAACTATTTCAAATAGTTTAAAATAATTTCAGAAATTAGCTTAAAAACTACTTTTAAAAATGACATTAAAACGCTATTTCCAGGAAACATCAAATTTAGCCAGCCTAAGCCCCAAATTCCTTATTTGTTCCACTTCAAAAAAATTAAGTGACATGATTATCTGGGTTGATAAGAGAAGAATGTATGGTTAATTCAAAATTGGGTATGTTCCCACTCCTATTGCCTTAGGGGAGGGGAGTACTGCCTTAAGAATCTGGTCACACAGATACTTAAATTTATATAGATCTACATTTAGATATCTGTATTACCCTTTCCCCCCAACCTGGAATGGTTGGACCCAATTTCTTCTCTCTGTAGCCTGGACCTGGAACAAACTGGGGAGGAATAAATCACAGATAATCCACAAAGTGGACAATCAAGACCTGTTAATGTGAAAGCTCAGATTATGCTTGTTTGGTTTTTTTTTTCCCCTGAGTAGAACAAGACACCTGTTATTTCATCAGCATAAAGAACTTTCCAGTGTAGGAACTCTCTCTGCCAAGAAGCAAACATCTCACTTTGTAGACAAGACCCAGGGAAATGCCTGAAGCACCTAGTGGTTAAGTAACTTGCTCAAGGTCACACAGCTAATAAGTGTCTGAGGTAGGATTTGACTCTAGGCCTCCCTACTCCAGTACTCTATCCATTATACTTCTTAGTAGATGTAACTATTCTTTTATTTATACAACCACACACAAATACATACATATACACATACACACCTTTCCTCCACATACATAATTCACACATAGTCCCATAAGCTCAGATAATAATGCTAATTATTTTAATGTGTATGTCAATCCCTCAATAATAGTCAACCATGCTTTAGTACATTGCATCATTTGAATTATTCTACATTACTTCATAATTGGCTTCCAATAAGTTATTTCTACTTTGTTTAATGGAGAAGAACGGAATATGGGCAAAATTGAGGCAAACAGAGGTTAAGTGACTCACCCAGGGTCACAGAGCTAGCAAGTGTCTGAGGCCAAATTTGAACTCAGGTCTTCCTGGCTCCAGGTCTGGCACTCCATCCATTGGACCACGTAGGTGATTTTATTTGAAGGCTCTCTCACTTATGTTTCTATAGACTTTGAACTGATATGTCACAAGCTGCTTAAGAGAGGAGCTCATGAGAAGGGAACTATTTTATGGAAAAGTTCTTCTAAGGGTTATGCAGCTGTGAGGATGGCTTTACACAACATTGCAGAATTCCTGTTCAAAGTGCAACACATATGTGATGCAATACATCTGCTGCAAAAACCGCTGTCCCCAGGCAACTTTTATTAGAGGTTATTGGCATGAACAACAAATTCCCCCATATTACTGAAAGGCTGTAAAGGCTTGATGTGTAAGTTCTAAGAGTCTGGAGGACAGCATCTATAATTCAGAGAAGGATGTGTTACAAAGCACAATTTTGAGATCGTGGCCCACACATTTCTATTTTATGATCACAGAAACCTTTTCTCCTCTTCCTTGACAAAACAATAAAGAACTTAATAACCAGATATAGCAGGGAGGCTGGGAAAACCAAAACAAAATGTAGGACACATGCAATGATCACATAGAACCTAACTGCAAATCAGCCACAACCATCTGCTAGGTTCTGAGACAGATCTTGATGGCAGCTTCCTAATCTCAGGTATTGTCTGAAGAGGGAAAGAATCATTTGGAAAATCCAATTTGCGTTAGCATAGCGTAAGCACCCATAAAGCTGGGCTCTTGCCATTCCCTGAGGATGCATTCCCTTTGGCCTTCATCCTGAAGGGATAGAGGGAGAGGGGACCAATGGGAATGCCTCCCCAGACTGTGACAGGAGCCCTAGCTTTGTGCATGCAAATGGGATTGAAGAGAAAGGATGGGGGTGGGAAAGCTATGAGAAGAAAAACTCCAGTTTGATAAGGAAAGACAGGCACCACAGCTCAATCAGAATTTCAGAGGGGAACAGCAGACAGATTAGTTAGTCTTCAATAGTGGATTCAAGTTCAGCATTAACTGAAAGGTAAAGGAAGATAATAAAAGGGGTGGTCATTTGTCCTGGAAATTTAACACTTTGAGTTTGGAGCACGAGGTTGGCAGGTCTTGCCCTAGATATCTGATGACTTTTTTTTTTAATAGAAAAGGATGTCTGTTTTGGTGGAGAGGCAGGAAGTCTTTAACATCTTGAAAATTAATCACATCTCAAGACTTTGTATTAAAAAATCAACATTTGGACTTCTATATCTTCCAAAACTTGGTCATCCCAGGAAGGATTTGGCAACAAGAATAAAAGGATCCTTCACTTCTTTTCAGATGAATCCCAGATCTATATAGTCAACCCTCGTGGCTCGTATGAGCAGAAATACTCTCCCTTCTCACTTGGGCCTTTCCTTTAAGACTCAGCCCAAGGACCATCTAATGAATAAGGCTTTTCCTTGTCTCCTCCCTCACAACTGCTTTCCTCTATGTCCTACCTAACAGCTGCTTTGAATGTGCTCTGTACATTTATTTTTATACATGTTGTCTCCCCATTATAATGTAAGCTCCTTGGGGGCGAGGTTGTTTTACTTCAGTCTTTTTATTCCCAGTGCCTGGCACATAGGTACTTAATAAATGCTTGGTGATTAACTGATTGAATCCAGATACTCTTAATAGTAACAAAACTTAGACTATCTTATCTCCATCCCTCTAATATTTCCCAATAATTCTCTTAGCTGAGCAGTGCACACCAGAACTGGCCTGAAATTCTTCAGTTAATGAGTCATCACCTTTATTATCTCAAGGACGTTCTGGGAAAGGGATAGGCAATTGTTTTCCTTCAACAGCAGTGCAGCAGGAGGAATGAGTCCTCTCTGGCCTGTCATATGCAGAGGCAGCATATTCTAGTGGAATGAATACCTGTACTTGAATCCTGATTTTGCTGATCACAGGCTTGCTGAGTGACTCTGGGCAAGTCACCTTGGTTTTCTCATTTGTAAAATGGATATGATATTTGGAGTAACTACTTCAAGCACTGTTATGAGGAAAGCACTTGGAAAGTCTTAAAAGTCTATAACAAACGTGATCTATATGATTATTATGCACAGAATTACCAGCAATACTTATGAAAAAATACTGTTGCCTTTTTCTTAGTTGAGCACACCCACCCGTTATTGAAGACTGACAATAGACTCCCTTTGGCTGCTACAGAACTACCTCTGCTGGACAGGCCAACTTTAGGGATACAGTATCATTGGCCCAAAATACAATTTAGTGGGTATGGAGATAATGCGGAAATATGAGGTCACTGATAACAGGGAGAAAGAAAAATACTTGTAAGGTTTTAAGCATGTCTCCAACCAATCAAAAAGCATTTCATTAAATATGTACAGAATTCCTTGCACCTTTATGGAGGTCTCCAACAAAATGGGAGGTGTAGGGTAGAGTAAGAAACAAGGAAGAAATGAGGAGGAAGAAAAAAAAGAGGATAGATTGGGTGTTCTAACAACATGTACTTCAAAGGTTCATGATTTTGCTGATTTGTAACACAGCAGTGCATGTGAGTGGACTCAGTCTGTGAGTTGATAAGGCTGACAACATTCATCATCAAACTTCATCAAATGCCCCGTGGCAGCCTTCTGTGATGGCTCTGAAATGAGCTAGGCTGGTCTTTTGGTAACACACATACAGGCCATTCTAGGGTTCATTCCAGGAGGCTTTCCAACATGGTAAGGCCTCCCTGACTCAGGGACTGCTTGGTTGAACAAGCCTTCAAGAACCCAGTTACCTCCTGGCCATGATGAGGCATCAGTGAGACATTACTGAAAGAACAAGACATGGCATAGGAGAAAATGTATGTACTCCAAGAATTTTTAAATTCTTCCAGCTCTGTAAAAAGGCCCATGGTTGAGAATCATACCATTTCCTTCATGAAGCCCAAAGGTCAAGACAGAGGGATTTGTCCTATCTAAGGACGCTTGGCACATCCAAGATCAAAGGGCCTGCACTTTGTGGAAAACACAGTATAGTCTCTGATGAATCTCCTCTGGACTAAAATTGGGAGTAGTCCTGGTACAATGCCTTATGCTACATATATATATATCTCTTGAAATTAAAAAGAAATCCAGCTGGCAATGGCATTTTAAGATATCCCATCTTCCTCTCCCCCTCCCTCTCTCCACAATGAAAGTAATCTCACATTTTCTTTTCTTTCTCTTCCAATCCCCCTGTCTGGTTACTGTCACTAGCTAATTCTCACTCAGTCTACATTTCAGATAACCCTTGGACGGCAGTGGCAATGATAACACACTCTCTCTTCTCCCTCCCACACCCCTTTCCTCCTAGTTAGTGGTGCTGTCTGAACTCCAAAACACCAGAGGTTACAGAAAAGGTGAACTTAGCAAAAAAACTCAGCCAACCAGAAAAAGATAAATCTCTCTGTGGCAGGAAGGGGATTGGAGGAGAGTGGGATGGAGCCGAGAGTTGAGTCACACCTCATTTGGAAACTGCTCTTCCTAAGGGAGTAACCTCCAAATTGTTCAGTGAGTGGAAGCAGCAAGATACAAATTTATTCAAAATTTGCTGTAAATGGTTTGCAATTGTGCAGAACCTAGCGTATTCAAGTTGGAAGGATGATTAAAAGCTCATCTATGTAGTCCAGCCACCATCATTTTAAAGAAGAGAAAACAGAAACCACGAGAACTGAAGGGGCTTGCTCAGAGGTTCCCGGCTCTCCCACAGTCAAGTGGCAGAACAGGGACTCAGAGAGACCCAGCTCTTTGCCCTCAGAACCTCATGTTCTTTCCACCACACTGCCCTTCTTTTTGGCAAATTAAAGAAATCTGGAAGTCCCCTTTCAGACTGTGAGAGAGGGGCATATTTAATCTATAATCCTAAACAAGTCCTGTCTGCTCCACCCATGAGTGGGACTGACCCCAGCCTATTTGTCATCTTCCTGTTCTGTGCCCTTTCCTCTACTCAGTGTCTCTACTCCCCCTACCCCTCACCCCACATCCCATTCTTCTCTCCCTCCCTAGTGATCAAAACATGAAGTTAGGAAAACATCTGATAAACCTATTGCATTAAGGAATGACTGTTAAGGATTACAGCATTTACTCCCCCAGCATATCTACACTTTTAAATGGAGAGGACATTGGTAAACTAAAGGAATAAATCTGAGACATTAGGTGAGCAAGGGCAGTATTTTGGGGACCAGAAGGGCCTAATCAGTAGTTATTCAGAGAGTCAACTATTTTACTTTTGCATAAACCTGGCCATATCTGTAAGTTCTGGATTTTATTGACCCAGTAATCTAATGGACAGGACACCTACGTTGCTGGATTCTGTTTTTCAGGACTGGCTGGTGCCGAATCGGACTTTCCCCAAAAATGTCCATAAATGCGAATCCTTCCTTGTGACAAGATCTAGAACAAAGCTGTATGGCAAGGTTACTGGTGGCATTCAAAAGACTTTTTTTTTGGCTGCTGGGAGCACTGGGCTTTCCCCCTACTACCAGGGGACTAGATTTTAATTATGCATGCTACCCTTATCCCATTAGCAAGGATGAGCAAGGATTGAACGCGGGATGATTACTCGAAAGCTCCCAATACTCTATAGAATTTAGTCTCAGATATCCTAGTGAGGATCATAAAACCAGAGATTTAGAACCAGAAGGGACACTGGAGTCCATCTAGGCCCAAATCCTCATTTTACAGGTTGAGGAGCCGAAGCCTAGACTGGTTAAGTGACTTGTCCAAGGTGGCCAAGTTAACGATTGTCGAGGGTGAGATTTGGAGCCGAGCCTTGACTCCAAGTCCCACACATCCATTATGCAATGTTGCTTCCTCTCCAGGAGGATAAAGGGCATTAGGGGTGACTGGAGAAACAAAATTCACCCACTTTTTGTAGTAGATGAGAAGAATCTTTAAAACTAGTTTAATGCCTACCCAGAGCAGCCATTTTCTGTCAAGTAGCACGTAAGTTCAATGAGATTCCCACATCACATGGACTTATAATCAAGTAATGGAGGTTTAAAAGGAGGTATAAAAAAGAGGGGAACTAAAAAAAAAATGGGACAGCTGTAGTTGGGGGACTTTATCCACAGACAGTTTTCTTGCATGTTAGAAGATTTACATATTGAAATTGAGATTTCAAGTCAGGAATGAAGTCAACATTTGCCTGTTTTCAACTGGAATAGGACATTAAAAAAATAAAATAGGTGGCTAGTTATATTCTATTAAAATACCAACACACATAGCAACCAACCACAGTGCCCTCAAAGCATGTGCATGCTTCTCGGTCAGACAGAAACCAAAGCTAACACAGACGGCATGCCCACAACCAACCTCAACATGGTCTCAAAAGCCATTCTGAAACCACAACATGTTAGCTATCTATGCTCTCCTTCCACGCTGAAAAATGAATGGCAAATTCCAATTCTATGTGAGGTGTCTGTGGGTCCGTGCTCTGTGCCAGGATCACAGGTCTAGGCCCCTGCATTTACAGATTCAGCATGACTTGTACTTCACCTCTTATTTTCCCTCCTCTTGTCTTCACTTTTCCCTGTGTCTCACTGCACAAGTTTAGGTTCTTAATCTGTTCTTTTCCAGCTCCCCACATCTGCTTTTCATTGTCATGACTGAGCCATATTATAGGTCTCCCACCAGTAGCAGAAGTACTCCTGAGCAGCATCGATAGTGGCTGGGCGTCTCCCCAAAGGGGGCCTTCTATAGGCATTTTTCAAACCATACAAAGTGCAATCCTTGGTGGATGACTCTGTTCTTGGCAGACACTGAGTAACCAAGATAGGAGGTCAAAAAAGAGGAGCAGATACTGGGGTGGGTGGGTGGTTGGGGGAGGGGAGGGAAGGAAAAGGATTGGAAGAACATGGTGGGGAGACACTGGGATGATTTTTTTTTGCTTGTGCTCACATTTAGTCTGAGGCTCGTACTCTTTCCTTAAGAGCTAGGCAGTCTTATACAGACAGTATAAAATCAACCTCTTCCTACTCACAGTGTTGAAAAACACTTGGAACATACCTGCATGAATTCACCTTCTTAGCTCAACAAACCTGACCTTTATCCCCTGCCTCCTTTCCATGTATACATGCTATTTCATAAACCTTTGAGGATGATGATGAAGATTTTGAACTTTCAGCCTGGTGATGGGGAAGATACTCTTCCAAGTCAATTAAATCTTTTGTATTTTCATTAAAAAAAAAAAAGTGAGCCAGAGTCTCGTCTAACTTACATGTTCTTCTGAAGCATATAGGACCTCCATTAGTCTCTGCACGAGATCATCATTTTCCTGCCCATGTTCTTGGCAGAGCAGCTCAATCTCTCTCAACTTTCCAAAGTAGAAATCTCTTTCCTTCTCCACGCCTTCAAGTGCAAGTTTTAACGAATGTACCTGTGTGAGGGAAAAGGAACCCGGAAATATACCATAAGAAATAAAACGCCAAACTATACACATGCAAAGAAGCAAACAGCCACGCAAAGACACAACAGTAAGTGAAGGAGTGACCAAGCTATGTACAAGGGAGAAACAAAAGGGCTCTTGTCTGGGGCCCAAGCTCATGCCAAGATGCCCTATTTCAATAGTTTACTACCCATGCCCTTCAGTCAATGGGGCATTTATTAACCAGTACTAGAATGGCCTTTCCTAGACAACAAAGCTCTTTTAGGGAGAGAAATAAGCTTCCCCAGCCAGGGAACAACTCTTTCTCCAAATCTGTTCAAAAGCTGGGTCTTGGACTGAAACAGCAGCCTCAGAAAGTTTGCCCTGGGAAAATGAGAAGGGGAGGTGGGGCTGCGTGGACTACCGTGCCTGCCTCAGATTTATCGTGGAAGCCCTTTAGGCAACATTGATTATAAGACTACAATTGTCCTGTTCTCCCCCAAATGTCACCACAACATTCAGCATAGTTGAGTATTATCAAAGGAAAGGGGAAATTGGTCCAAAGGGGAGATTGTTTATTTTAAAGGCTACTAAACCAGAAAAGGAGAAACAGCAGAGTTCCAAGTCTTCATTTATCCCATGGGAACCACATGCAAATACATGCAAAGACCCTTCAAAGTCCACTGGCCAAGGCATGGCCATAGTCAACTCAGTGTGATGGATTTTGAATTCTAAGTTCCTGGCAGTTTGGATGGATAAGGGATTGAATTTAGGAACAATTTACAAAAAGGAAGGTTGGCGGGACAAACTGTCTCCTGCTGTCTCTATCCAGGGTCCTAGTTGCTGTGCCAGTAAAAGGCATCTCACACACAACCATTTGAACCATAGCCTGCCAATACTTTCAGATGCTTAACACACCAATGATTGGTCACATACATTATGTTCACTCTTGGGGTCCATGTATTAGGAAAGATGCTGACAAACTGTAGCATCCCCAGAGGAAGAAGACCAGGATGATAGGAGTACTTGAAACCATGAAGTTTAATATGAGGATCCATTGAAGGGGGGAGGAAAGGTGACTAAGAAACATTTTATTAAATGCCTGCTATGTGCCAGACATTGTGCTAAACACTTTACAAATATTATCTCATTTGGTCCTACAACCCTGAGAGGTAGGTGCTATTATTATTATTCCCATTTTACAATTGAGGAAACTGAGGCAGAAAGAGGTTTAAAAGACTTGTCCACGGTCATATAGCTAGTAAGTATCTGAGGCTGCATTTGAACTCAGGTCTTCCTGACTCCTGGCTCTATCCACTGCACCAGCTAGAACACTGAAAGTACCGAAAAAGAGATGACTTAGGAGGCACAGGCTGGTTGGCTTCAAATATGGCAGGTGCTGTCACATGGTAGAAGGACTGATTTGTTTTGCTTGGTCCCAAAGAGGGAATTAACATCAATGAGTACAAAGAAGAGACCAAGAGGAACTGGGGCTTGACATGAGGGAAAATCCCCCAACTTTCCTAAACGGTGGCGTCATGCCAAAGTGGAATGCACTGCTTCAGGAGGTCAGGGTTCCCCCATCACTAAAGATCTCTGAGTGGAGGCTAGATGTCCACTGGTTAACAACTGGAGTGGAGATTCATCACACGTCAGGTGCAGGGCGGACTGCCTGACCGCTGAGCTCCCTGCCAGCCCTGAGATTCCTCGAGCTCTAATTTCTGCAACCTAGTTCTCAAATCTGGCTGTAGCTTTATCAAAGTGGAGCAAAGCAGAAACCCAATGACTTCATCCAGAGTCCCAGTCCATTTGTATTTCTCCCACGCAGACAGAGGATCACCTAGTCCTCTGACCACAAGTAGCATTGCAACAGCGCTGAAGACAATGAACACGCAAACCCTAAATGCATGCAGCTTGAGAATCATTTTGTCTCTGAGGGCTGGGGTTTGTGAATTAAAAAACAATGCCATCTTACTTCCAGAAGTAAGAGAGCTTCGTTCTGGCCGAGACTTCAGCTGTTAATAAATAATTCCTGGACTTGAACACTCAGAATCCGTCAAAGGATAATGCCAACAATCATCCCAATAGCCCAGAAGGTCCAGGTGCAGGGAGCCTGCTGAGGACTTTTCCATCCCCTATCCTGACCCACCCTACCTGCCCATAATGCAACAGGTTCCCCCAAGGCCCCAGCAGGAAGGAGGAACTCTTCCCCTTTTCTACCTCAGCCCCTATTTCCCCAGCTCCTACCAGCTGCTGGATGCTGACCCTATTCTTCCCCTTTCCATCCTCATCCCTGCTAGAGGTAACACAGAGACCTGCTACTCTCTGAACCGTCACCAACTATAATACTTTCAGGAAGATTGTGGACCATCTGCCCTGCTTCTGGGCTTTCTGTCTCTTTGGGTATTTTTCTCTGACCTTCTATTGTAGCCTGGTCTTTGTCATCTACTCAGCTGCTGCATCCTAAGTACAATGGGGCCATTCCATCTGCTCTGTAGTGGAAACCTCCTGGGTGTGTTGTCTCTCCTAATTAGAATGTGAGGTTCTAGAGAGCAGGGGCTGCCTTGCTTTTCTGTATCTCTATCCCCAGTGCTATAGCACAGTGCTTCACATATATTAAGAACTTAATAAGCATTTTTCTCATTCAACTCCCGTGATCATATGAAATTTTCTGAATTTGAATCACTAAGCTTTTTTCTTCTTGTTAAAAGATCATTAGATTGAGGAACTTTTTATTTACCTGAAAATGTTTTACTTGACCCCCATAACAATGGGTCAAGTACACTTAAGCAATTTGCTTGCCTCAAACACTCCAGTATTCCTTATATAAGTCAGTTCCCATGAAAAACCAAGGGACAAGGAAATATAAAGGAAAAGCAAAATATCAACCAATTACTAAGCATTTATTAGATTGCAACTATGTACTGCAGGGGGTGGGGAACCTGTAGCCTTAAAGCCACATGTAGCCCTCTAGGTCCTCAAGTTCAGCCCTTTGACTGAATCCAAACTTCACAGAACAAATCTGCTTAATAAAAGCTTTTGTTCTGTAAAACTTGGACTCAGTCAAAAGGCCGCACCCAAGGATCTAGAAGGCTACAGGTTCCCCAACCCTTTACTAGGCACTGAAGATACAAAGACTGAAGTGAGACAGGCTATCTTCAGGGAGTTTACATTCTATCAGGGTAAATACAAAAGAAACACAAGGTTTCTGAGTGGGAAGGCACTAGCAGCTAGGGGATGGGGCGTGACATGAGGCTCAGGAAAGGATTCACATAGGAATGGCATAAAAGCTCAAAATTTCTCTCTACACCGTGAACATACTGTAGGCCTTGGACCTGTGGCCTCATATTTGTTTTTAAGGCTACACTATGCTAAATTCCCCAGGGCTGGAAAAGCCATTTCCCTTATATTTGAGTAAATATTTTATTTCCACAATATGATGTGATTAATGGATTCATTGTCAAGACCAGAATTCCCTTTCCTGTCTCCTATATGCAGTGTTCTTCCCACTACATATTTCACATTTGTATTTCCCTCAAAACCACCCTGTAAGGTAGCAGTACAAGTATTATTTTCTTCATATTGCAGATCAGTAAACTGAGGCACAGAGAGTTAAATGACTTTCTGTGGTTCACACAGCTAGCTAGAGTATGGTATTTGAATCTGGGTCTTTCCTAATTTCAAGCCTATCATCTTTTCCACTATTGGAGATTCAAGACATCAATGGAATTTGAAGTCAGATTTTGAATAAAGAAAACCAAACCTGCCTGACCGACTGATTTGGTCAAATAATAGGAAATTTATGCAAGTGAGTCATCTAGTGCTACCTCTAGAGTTCTCAACAGGGCTTGTGCATACTAGCTAGCTAACATTTATACAGCACTTCAAGGTTTGCAGAGAGCTTTACAAATATTCTCTCATTTGATCCTTACAAAAACCCTGGGAGGTAATTTCTATTATTCTCATCTACATTTTACAGATGAAGAAACTAGGGCAGACAGAGGTTAAGTGACTTGCTCAGGGTCACACAACTACTACATGTCTGAGGCTGGATTTGAACTGGTCTCTTCCTGACTCCAGGCCCAATTCTCTCTCTATCCACTGTGTCACCAAACTCCCTCATCTTCAACCTAGATTTACTCTTTTTCCATAAGAATGACTTTGGAGCTGCCATTGAATTCTCTGCCATCTAACCCCAACTCTGGGTGAAAATTGATGTTCTACCTGTGAACATAAGAGATTTTGCTTGTTATGCTGTTTCAGAAAAATTCCAAATAGCTTCTCTTTGAAGAAGGTTTGGAGGCCTCTCTTTTTGAGACAGTGAGGGAAGGCCTCCTCATTTAATGCCGTAACTCAGCCACTTGTAAAAGTCAAAAGTGCCAGCTCCAGATCTAGCAAAATGAAACTTTGCTTTGTTCCTGAAATCCTGCACTGTTGAAAAAACAACTTGCCTGACCAGGCCACTGCATGTCTGTCTGTCTGTCTCTCTCCTCTGTCCCCATTTAGGTGCTAGCAGACTGAATCACAATAATGTAAGGCATGCTACTAGTCTACTTATAAGGCTTTAGTTTACCAGGCAGGGAGTATCTGTCTGACACATTCAATCCAGAGGAACTAGGATTGTTTGTTTTTCTATGGTGTTTTGGTTTGCACAATGAACAAATAGTTGAAATATTTGCCGAAATACGCATCTGAAGTTGAGGCTTAGTGCTCTACATTCTTTAGGTAACAAATACTCAGCTATAAAAATGTCTCATTAAAAGTCAACAGTAGCTCAGTCAAAATCTTACCACAATGGTCTTGCTTTAACTCGGTCAAAAAAAAAATCAATAGACAAATAAATATTCTATCTCCACTGTCACTTCACAGTATCAATGTCAATAAACTGGCCATCATTTAGATTTTCTTATTAAGAGAAGCAAGTGATTTTCTTCCAGGAAAACAAATTCTCAGAAAAAAATATAACCAGAGGGAAGATTTATTGCTCCTTTTTATAATTCCCCCTACATTTCTCTGCACATCGAAGTCCTCTACAAGCCTTATAACTCCTACAAAGCTCAGCTTATGACTCTCTCAGTCCATGCAGCCTTCCTAGACTAACTTCTCCCTATGAGGTTCCCTTTTGATTTTCTTTGGTACTTGCAAATGCTGTCAGCACACATCTTTAACCCACGGCCCTCTCCATGAGTTCTGGGATTACACGGACTAGGCTTAACGTTGGGAGCAGTTACTCTAAATCATAGCTCCTCAGCTTGTGTTGGCCCCACTCAGAAGCCTCCATAGGAAATAGTAGAATATAGCTCTAATGTGGCTAAGTCTCCACAAATGCAGGAAAAATGATCCCTAGTTTTGAGAACAGTCTCTCTTTTTTAAAAAATTAATTAATTAATTAATTTTTTGGTGAGGCAATTGGGGTTAAATGATTTGCCCAGAGTCACAAAGCTAGTGAGGGGAACGGTCTTAAGGGAATAAAGCATATCAAGTACAGGACAACCTTTATTTTATCCCTACAATTAAGGAACTTGTAAAGGATTCACTGTAGTAACCCACCAACAATAGACATAATTCTCCTCACTCTCTGGTAAATCCAACCTTCTCCCCAGGACCTATACAGTAATACAAACTCAAAGCATCACCCTATGGTCTTGGGTTCTCCTAAGAAGGGAAAACAACTTGGGGTCTCAAGAGAGGCAATCCCCCACTGTTCCACTGAGGTTCACTTTTACCTTCAGGATCCCATACATTCATCCTCTTTTAGAGTATTAGCCTGAAGACTTGGGCTTCCCATAAATGCCTTTGGAGTTGCTAAGTGAGGCAATTCCCTTCTCATCCAAATAATTCTCAATAATAGCAGGGGGCAAAGTCTAGGTCTTTTGTTCCTCCCTATCATAGCTTTAATTACTGTCTGCTCTCCCCCCAGCTCCAGAAGATTTGTGCATAATCCTCTTTTTCTCCAAGAGGCTGACTTTGGCGAGGAATTCCCCTTTCTTATTCTAGAAGTGTGGCTCCCTGAACTCTTAAACACGGGTTTGCTACAGGGCATCTCTCCATTACCCTGCACAGGACAAAGTTCAGTTACTTTGTTCCCCCAAACATAGCCTGAGTTCCTGGTTGTTTCTTTCAGCCTCTGTAGGCCATATGCAAAACCCTATTTTCTTTCTAAGAGGGTGACACTGTCTAGGAACTGCCTTTGTCTCTTCTAGTCTCAAACTTGGGGGAACTGAATGGTTACACCATGCCTTTCCAAGGCTAGAGGCAAAAATCTAGGTTTCACAAACTCTTCTTTGGACTCCATACATGAGAACATGTTGACTCCTTTGGGCTCCATACATGAGAACATGTTTACTCCTAAGTATTTCTACCCCATGTGGGCTCCTGGTGGGGATTGTCTCCTCACTCTAGATCCTCCAGATCTGTTATTACCTCTGCTAATTATTTAGAATCTTACAGACAAAGCTGACTTCTGAAACTCACCTTTTCTTTAAAAACAGGCTTAGCATAAAGGAACGCTGTTTTCCTACAACGATCTGAGTCAACCAATTCACCTGCAATTGAGGTTCCCACTGTATTAAGGTCAAATGGGCATTTACACAACTATATTTCCATATGAACAACTCCTTTATTACATTTTAAGATCTATTGAGGTCTGGTACTATATCATATTTTACATCTTCCCAGCTCAGGTACTTAAAAATGTTTGTTGAATTGCCTTGAATACAGGTTTCAGTTACAAAACATTTTACCTATATCATCTCAATCTGAGACTTATACCAACCCTGAAAGGTAGGTATACATTTTAGTATCCTGAAAGTATACAGTTCAGTAAATAGTACACACCAAGGTAGTTCAAATATTATTTTTTATACCCATTTTGCAGTTGAGAAAGCTGGTGTTCAAAAAGGTCAAATTATTTGTCTGAGGTTAAGTGGCTAACAAGTGGAAGAGCTGTGACTTGGACCTAAGTCTTTTGATTTTGAGTCCATGACTTTCCATTACAACATAATCTATATATGGCTTTTCTCCTTGGCCAGAACATAAGCCATGTCTTTGTATCCCTAATAATATTCAGGGCTAAGCAGGAGTACCAGCCCATCACTGATACCCTTCTCCCAAAATGGAGAGCAAAAATTCTTTTTTGTTGCTCATAGCATTCTCAGCTAGCCTCATCCCACTCCTAACTTTAGTGCTTCCAACATTCTGGCAAGATCATGTGATGTTTTTTATAGCCATCATAAGTTACCTGCCCTTTCTTCCATTTTCTGTATGTCTTTCAGAAGTCTTAAGTTGGTTGACAAATCCAATTGTACATTGGTTTTGTTAGGCAACTCCTCCCTTTCTGGGACGAACTATAATTACATATTATTCAAAGGGCAATGGAAAGAGACAGATATAATACATCTCAAGGAGCTTTAGCACACTGCCAGGGATGACTTGTATATGAGAAACAGTCTAAAAGACATTATTGAGAACAGGCATGGCCAGAAAAGAAGCTGGATCAGTCATGTAGCAAAAACTAGAGGTAACAGATGCTATGTTAACTTCACACGCTCAAAGACCAAACAAAAAGTCCTTTATAGGAGATTAATGGAAGGCAAAGACAAGAACTATACAGGATTAGAAGGCATGGAAGAGTTGTGATTTGCAACTGTGAAAGAACTGGCTACTCTGATCAATACAACGATCTAAGACAATTCCAAAGGATTCATGATGAAAAAATGCTAACCACCTCCAGAGAGAGAACTAATGAACTCTGAATACAAACTGAAGTATAACTTTATCATTTTTAAAAATTTTTCTTGGGGCAGCTAGGTGGCGCAGTGGATGGAGCACGGGCCCTGAAGTCAGGAGGACCTGAGTTCAAATCTGGCCTCAGATCAAACACTTGACACGTACTAGCTGTGTGACCTTGGGCAAGTCATTTAACCCTGATTGCCTCACTAAAAAAAAAATTTTTTTCTTGCCTTTTTTTGAAATATAGCTTGTATGGAAATATGTTTTATATAACTTCCCATGTATAATTGATATATTGCTTGCCTTCTCAATGGGTTGGGTAAAGGGGGTGGGAGGAAAAAAATTTGGAACTCAAAATTTAAAAAGAACATTTGAAAGAAATAAATAATAAAAATCAAAATATATTTAAAAAAAAAAAAGAAAGGAGACTGTGATATGCCCTAGTTGGAGGAGTGCCCAAACTAATGAAGTTGGGCATCTACCAAAGCACCAGTAGTACTACTGCAAGCACTGTATTTCTCGAGTCTCATATTTTTGGGGGCCCCAGGCATGTGGTCCAAGGCTCATTATAATTGTATCAATTATTTCTTGAGAAAAACTTCTGGGAATCTCTTCATAGGAGTGAAACCAGTGGCATGTTGGAGTCAGCTCCTACTGGCCTTGAGAACTGACTGTTAAATGATCAGTGTGAGCTTATACATCACAGAAATGGACAAACGCTACAAATCAGCATCTGATTTATTGTTTTATTGATTGTTTGGACTTAAGAAAGTGATGGAGAAAATGGTGATGATGAAGATAAAAGGATGTTGTGTGTACATTTGTTTTTTTTTTTCAGAGAGTTGATAGTTAAAACATTTGTACCAGCTCACTCCTCAGTGAAACTTGGAATCTTCAAAGATTCTGAACTTTCCACAATTCTTAAAACACTGTATTCACTGACTGCCCTGGGCCAATAATTATTCTTTTACTCTAATCAGAATTTTAAAGAGTCTCCCATCCCTTGCCAAAGGATTGCTGCCTCTCAAAATCCTTTCACCATGTAGAGCATAGGATTGTCTCCCACACACATGTATTTCCTGTCTTTCCTATGTAAAGGTAATAACTAGAAGGCAGAGCCAGTGGCGTCAAACAAGTCAAATGCTTGCTCTTCCTCCCACAGTCAAAATCTATGTAAATCATTGGTATGATCTTGCTAATGGTTAGTCAGAAAGCACTCCGGATCTCAGCTAATGACTTCTGGTGGTTCACTGCTAATAGCAAGCAAGTACAAAGATCGCTCAATTCTCAATATATCAGGCTGCAGATTCAATAACTATCATGACTGAACCCTATGGCACCATTTCCTTTATTTAAAAAACATACACGTGCACCCCCCCCCCCCCAGCAAAATCACCAAAGGGCACACATGAAGCACACGCAGAACAACGTTGTGCATCACAGGTTACCTGTTCATTGAGCTGTATGACCTGGGTTTCTAAGTCTTTCTCAGATTTGGATGCTGAGCCACTGCTAGAGGGGGTCCTTTTTGCTGATGAGGGACGAGAAGGGGTAGATCCTGGTTTAGAAGCCGGACTAGATTTAGCAGCACCTGGAAACAACAGAAGAAACTATGAATAACAGACACTTAGGAAACACAGAACCATGGGCAATATTGTCAGAGTAGGAAGAAACCTTAGAGATTATCTTGTCCAACTCCGTGTTACAGGTGAGGAAACTGAGGCTGCCCAGGAAAGTGAAGCTACAGGGCTTAGCATAGAAAGGACTTAAACCCAGGTCTTTGATTCTTGGGATTTTTCAACCATCACAAAACCATGCTTCTGCCATGAAATATGTTAATAGAGAATGCAAAAGACACTCCCAGCTACTCCCTTCTGCCCCTTTCAGAAATAAACTTATATGAAATTTTGTGTTAAGGCCCGCTATTTGGCTACTAAATAACTGTGTGCTTGGGCAGGTTGTTCTATGTCCTGGTTCCCTTTCCTAAGACAGGGGGAAAAGTTAATATAATATTCACTTTTGCCAAGGACTAAGTTCTTGGGAAGAAAGGTAAAGCCAAGATTTTTTGGTTAAAGTGACAAATAATATCTTTTAATTAATCTGATTACAATAGAGCTAGAAAGGACCTTGTCAAAATTTTTATCAGTGGCAAAACTTTAAAAAGTGAAATAATGCACTTGAGAATCCAGACTAAATATAACTTTCATGAGGATTTTCAACAACTATAGTTGTACCTGAGTACAAACCAACAGATTTATAAAGGCAGAGTGTTATAGAGGAGAATGCTAGACCACCTTATAGTTGGGAAGTCTTGGGTTCGAGTTTTGTTGCTGAAAGTTGCTGCATAAGCATGGTCAAGTTCACTTTCTTTCTCTAACTAACCCTCTGTTCCCCTATCTGTAAAATGAGGATCATAATACCTGTAGTACCTACTTCACAGGGCTCTTGTAAGGAACAAAGGAGATAATAATTTCTGTAGAAAGCTTTGCAAACTTTAGTTATTATTGTCTAATGCAGTGGAAAGCTCACACAATTCTATTAGAGATTCTAGTATATATTATAACTCAATTTAGTCTTTAGTTTATAGATACTCGTCAATGAGTCAGTCAACAAACATTTATTAAGTGCTTACTATGTGCCAGGCATTATGCTAAGCACAGGAGAAAGACAAAAACACATTCCGTGCCTCGAAGGAGCTCACATTCTAACGGGGGAGACAATATGCAAACAACCATGTACATACAAGATACTCAGAGTAAATGAAAATTAATCCTAGAGTGAAGGCATTGGGGGCAGGGAGAGAAGGGAAGGAGAGGAACTGGGAAAGGCCTTCTGCAAAAGGAATTGATCAATTTCTGATAGAAATAATATTAGAAATGATAGGTTCTCAGGTCAACCTGCAAATGGCTACTTAACCTATAATGTACTGGACCTGTCAGTATTAATAATACTATAGAACCTAAACACCATCTATAATAACATTTCTATATATAAAAATGCATTTGAGATTCCAATGTGGGATTCTAGGAACAGATCTCCTGTCACTATAGCCCCAGTATGAAGAATAGGGGAATTCCTTCCCTTCAAACCACTGGAAGTAACCAAGCCAACTAATCAGAGGGTCCTGATGGGTGGGATCTCTTGCTGCAGTGATCAGGATTAGAAGGAATGAAGAGCTGACCTCCAATTAACTCCAGTGGCAAGAGATGGGGACAGGTGAAGTGAGATGGGGTCATTGGTAGTGGCAATGGGAAGACAGAGAAGGGAGGAGTAGAAGGAAAGGCAGAATAGGATCAGTTCTGCTCAAGAGCATCAGGGATTAAGGACAGGACCTCTGGACAAAGGGAATGGCGTGTGTGCTAGGACATGTTCTGTCTAAAGGGGAAAGGATTAGCCTTGGTGGAGGCAATGAGAGGAGAGAGTCTTAAGGGCAGTAGTATGGAGACAGAATTCTGCCTAATAGGCAGTCATTTGTAGATACAAGACATTCATCTGTCCGAAATTTGTAAACTGCTTATGAAAAAAAAAGTTTATCTTCATCTGATACCAAGGGAATATTTTTATTATTAAACTTTCTTTTTTTGTCTCCTTATTGAAGGTTAGCTCTATTCACAAATGTATATATGCCAAGTTAATCAATCATAGGATCACTGATTTAGAGCCAGAAGGCATTGTAGAGGGCCAATTCCCTTATTTTACATATGAGGAAACTGAGGCCCATAGAGATGAAATGATTTGCCCAAGATCACATAGGTTACTCAACTCGAATATCATGATTCAAACTCAGGTCCTTTGGATCCAAAACAAGTACTCTTTCCACCGTACCATTCTGCTTCTTGTGTTACTGTAACCATTTTACAGATGGGAAAACTCAGAGAAGGTTCTTCTTGCTTCTGAGGCAGTGTAGTATAATGAAAAGTGCTGGATTTGGAATGACTAGACTTGGGGTTGTCTTAGTTCTGCCATTTTCCATCTGTGTGATCTTAAGCAAATGATTTAACCTCTTTGGGCCTCAAGTTTCCTCACATATAAAATAAGGGAGTTGTTCTAAATGAACTGACGTCCCTTGGAGCTCTAAATCTATGATCCTATGATCTCATTTTCCCTGTTTCTACCACTGCCACCCTAATTCAGGCCTTAATTGCCAGTTCCTGAATTATTTAAATTGCCTCCAGTTTCTCTCCTCTTTGAACAATTCTAAATATTGATTAAAAAAAAATCTATGGCACAATTCTGATTATATTATCCTTCCCTCCTAAAAACAAATAGACAAACACAAAAAACCTCCAAACTAAATGAAATCAAAATCCAAACCTTAAATAGTCCTCTGTTGCTCATCAAATAAAGTCTAAACTCCAGTGTGGCATTCAAGATTTACCACATGATGGTTCTAACTTATCTTTCCAGATTTCTCTCTCATTTCTCTCTCTCTCTCATTGACCTGGGAGTCTAAGCAAAATGACCTATGTCCGGTTTCCCTGAATGTGCCTTCTTTTCATATCTAGAAGATTTTGTTCATGTTGTTCCTTCTATCTTGAAAATGGTTGCCTTCCCTATTTGACCTATTAAACTCAAGATCATTTACCAAACACCATCCCCTCATTGAATCCATCCTTCATCCTCTCTGTCAAAAATAACCTTTCTTCTGATCTCCACATCATGCTATACATAAATTATAGTACTTTTAATCTTGTCATCATAGTTACTGTATTCTATCTTACCATTATAGCTATTTTGGGGTATTTTATCCCCCCTACTAGGCTACAAGATCCTTGAGGACAGTTACTCTGGCATTTTATTTATCTTGTACCCTTCACAGTATCTAGTAGCATACTTTGCATATAGTAGGTGCTTCGTAAATGCTTGCTACATAAATCAATGCCTAAACCTGGTACATCTTCACAGCCCAGTTTGACTGCTCAAGGCTCACTGACTCACCAGTGTTGGCAGGTGACTGATGGAACTGTTTGCGTCTGATAAACAGTAAATGCTACAGAGCAATGCAAAGAGGCCAGGAACCACTCTACATCAGCTGCTTTCTGAATAAAAGCTTTTAGCCATTTATTTAGTCCTGAAAGTGCCTTTTAACATCAAAACACTTCTGTCCCTTTTATTAGTGATCTATTTTCACATAAAGAAAGCTCTTACGGGCCTTTGCAATTAAAGCAATTCAAAGAATACAGACAACCAACAGTACCCAGTGGATATCTAAAAAAGCATAAAAGAACAAAAAATCACTCATAGCTGAGTTCCTTGCCCCATCCCCCACGCCCCTACTACATCTCATAGTACTCTTCTGCCATATAGCCAAACTCATGAAAAATCTTTCCCAAGTATTACTTATGCTGTATCTAAATAATATTACAAAACTGGCCACTCTTGTCAATTTAGAAACAGTCAGTTTTTGGGAAAAAAAAAAAACCCAGAAAGCGGTTGACTGACTTTGTGATGGTCAAAACCATTGACTCTAATAGTTACCACAGATACAGCCTTAAAATGGCAGGGGGAGTTTTGGCCATATGTGCCCAAACTTTAATGCTGGTGGTACCAAAGCACTTAATGTGCCACATGCTTTTGTAAAATGCATCTTTATAGGCTTTTTACACAACAATGTACATCAAAATATTTTCAGTGGGTAGAATAGAACAGAAAAAGGAAGAGAAACAAAAAGCAGACTACCTGCTATCTATAACTGCAAGGAGTGTATTATCTACCACCGCTTTCCAACTACATATTAATATGACACATGTGTGAAATAGCATGAGCTCCTCGGTAACAGGCACTAGACGTTTAGGGAATGGCATATGAAAAAGTAGAGTGGAGATATGACATAACAGAGAAACGTTTTTATAATAGTTTTATAACATTCAATAACACATAATGTACAATTAAAATACTAAGATAAGGTCAAAATGGATACACGACCTAGATATAAAGGGAGATTTTATAAGAAAATTAGAAGAACATGGAACATATTATTTATCAGACTTAAGGATAGGTGAACAATTTAAAAATCAATTTAAGTTATTAAGGCAATTTTGCAATTCAACAGACAGAGGATTGGACCTGGAGTCAGAAAGACCTGAATTCAAATTTGTTCTCAGACACTTTACTAGTTGTGTGACCCTAAGTAAGTCACTTAACCTGTTTGCCTCCATTTCCTCAACTGTAAAGTGGAAATAATAACAGTATCTACCTTGCAGGGTTGTTGGAAGGATCAAATGAGATATTTGTAAAGCGCTTAGCACACTGGCACTGTCATATTAGGAAGTGCTATTTGAATGCATGTTCCTTTCCCTTCCTCTATTAGCCTTATCTGATTTTTAAATTAGTTGGCATTTTTGTTCCTATGAAGCAGTTTTGGCAGAAACTGACCAGTGATGGAATAAAAGGCTGTTAGAAACAGAATCTCTCAAGGGTGGTGCTTTCCTCGGGATACTACACACATGCGCACGCGCGCGCGCGCACACACACACACACTCCAGTTTTGTTCAGAAAGTCCACTCTTCATTCACTCTTAAAAAAATAAATCTGATGGCAGGAAATAAAAAGAATAGCACTGAGAAAAATCTATGCATCTACTCTGAAGGTTTTAATGCTTTAATGGAAAACGCACTCTGGGGTTCAAACCAAAGGTACATTTTTAAGAGGAGACTGAACTCTCAGATTTTCATAAACTGTGATCTGATACGAAAATAATTTCCCTGGAGAGCCGCCACATGGCTAAAATACATAAAGAAGTGTCAGAATTTAGAGAGCGGAAAAAGAGACTTCCTCTCCTCCTTTTTCAGTGCCATCTTGTTTACTTGTGTGACCGAAGAGGAGCTGCTGGATGTTCGAGGACGCCCTAAAGACCTGGCCCTGATGTTGCTTTCAAGCTTTACTTTCTTTTAAAACAAGCAACAGCAAAAACAGCAACAAAACTAGACACACCAAAGAAATGCACTAATTATAATGAAACTACATAATCTAATTTCTAAGGCCTCAAGATGTTCCTTTTCCACTGCATTCTGGCCAGGGATATTGCCAAAAAAGTCTAATTTAACAGTCACTTTTAAGTATGATCCCCCTCCCTTGCCCCCATCCCCCCAGTGTTATCTCAAATGCACAGAGAAGCTGAACATTTTTAGTTCCAAGGTTAGGGCCAGACATCAATTTTAAACGCCACTGAACTCACTTAAATCAGCCTTCTAGACCCCAGAATTCCCGACCAGATTATTTCAGTTCTGTCCCTATCCATGGCTCCTCTCTGCTCAACACCAAAGTGAAAACCTCCCAGACTGACTCTTTTTATTTAAAAAGGCTGCAGCTATTCTGATCGGGAGCATGTGACGCACATCTGTTCGAGTGGCCATCAGGCATTTCAAGTTTTTTTTCCGAGTTGCATTTAAGAATGTCCTGAAAAACAGTATTTGCCATGTTTTATGACCAAACATTTTTCCTTTCTACCTCCTCCCTGAAGTTTTCCTATTTCAAAAAGGAAATTTCAGATGCAGAGGAAAATGGATATGAATTATAGAGAAGTTCCTGTAATTCCCTTTCAACATTAAAACTAAGTATGGCTTATTATGTTTTAATTACTGCCTTCCAGAATTTTGGTCTAAAGAGGATTTCTAGAACCTCTTAACCATGGTTCTGAAAACAAAGGACAGTCTGATTCATGGCCTTGTTAAGGCCAGAGCATCACTGCAGTTTATGTCAATTAGTAGCCTGCCTAATGTTTATGGAAAATGCTGTTTTGTTCTTCTGAGGTCTACATGAATTCAGAATGATGAAGCAAATAAAAGCGACACATTCAGCTTCATCCTTCACGACTAGTGCTTTGATGAAATTTAGAAGTTCCTCTCACATAATTTACATCATTTCTTCTGCCAGAATCATAAATAGAGGAGCTAAAAATATGACATTAATATTGTTGACAAGAACTGCAAAAGAGGAGAAATTTATTCAGTAAGCAATAATCCTATCAGTTAGTTATTCACAGCTCTTTGCCCTAATTTTCCTGCACCATACTTTGTCTCCCCTGACTGCCTGGGGTCATAGTGGTAAGAGCTGGACCTGGAGTCGGGGACACTTGAGTTAAAATCTTACTAGCAGCTTACTAGCTACTTACTAGAAATGTGACTCTACAGAAGCCAATTAGCCTTTATAAATCCCAAGTTTCCTCATCTGCAAAATGGAGATAATAATACCACTTACCTCACAGAAGTGTTGTGAGGAACAAATGAAACAACATCTACAAACGCTTGGAGAACATTAAAGCAATGTCTAAATGTGAGCTTTTATTATTGCTATTATTACAGACTTCCAGGGAACAAAATGCATGCAGTCACAGTGGTTGAGTAGAATACTACCATACTCTGTACCCACCAGTTCTTTCTCATCATGATTGTTCTCTAAGGAATAAAAAAAAGTTTTTGCTAAAGGATTGAGAATGAGTGGGTTTTTACAGCAAGAATGGAGACTTTCCCAGTCTCTTGTATTGACTGAGTTGATAGCAAATAAGTGACTTCTGAATCTTTATGTTGCTTTTGTCTGGACTAGAGACTTAAAAAGGCAAGAAATTAAGTCACTGAAATATATCTGAAAATTGTACTGTAAAATTTGGTAGTCCTGATGACTACAAATAAAAATAATTTTTAAAAATGCTCATTTTGTTCTTTAAAGATACCTTTGATACCAGATATCATTTTGTTGCATTTCGAAATGCCTTCATAGTACTCTTTGGACCAGATATTTAGATATCCCAGCACTTTACATTCTTATGAGAGTCAAGATGACCTGGGTTCAAATTCTGCCTCCTCTGACACACCTTTTCAGTACTAGGCAAATCTCTGAGACTCTAAGTTGCGGAGATTTGCATGGATAGGAGTTTATTCACTTGAAAAGTTTTCTTCATATTTTCCCTCTATGAATGAAGTCCTAGGTCCAGTTCCATCATTCCTATTGTGGTACAATTCATGCTTCTTTAGGGGAAGGAAGGCACTAGATTTCATTTATATCTGTGGTTCTTCCAAAGCTCAGCACAGTGAAGTACATACAATTGATTCAATAAATGTTTGTTGCATCAGTTCTCTCAGGACAAAACGCCATATTAAAGCATCGGGACTCTTTTCTTTCTGTCCCTCGTGATTCATAGACTAGCGGCAGTTTTTAAGCCCTCTTTCCCAATCAAAATCTTTTTAAGAACAACCCCTGTATGGCACTTTCAGCAGAGGTGATGCTGTAAAAGCCTTGTTTCTTTGCTGCTTGGTGGGAATCTTCCATCTGTAGCTGAGAAAGGCAGGCAGTTTTTGTCCACAAGCTCTGAATTCTGGAGCTACGGCTTGCTACTGGAATGAGCCAAGTTGTCACAGCTAAATACCCCGAAGCAGGGTTGCTAGTAGCTTGCTGAAACCTTCCTATTTAAGGGTAGGAGAGAATGAGCAGACAATGTTGATGCTGCATAGGATGCAGGAAGTAAAGCCTGGAAAGGCCCTTGGCTTTCAGCTCCATTGTAAGCTTGGGGAGGAAAGATCAACTTGTCTTACTAATGGCATATTCATTCTGTTCCTATCTAGAATAGTGTACCTCATAAGCATCTTTCTGAAGTTGTCAAGGAGGAGAGGGAGAGCCTGGCCAGAAAAGCCTCATATCTGAAGAGCCAGTCTGTTTTACTAATATTTTTTAAATACAAAAAAAGAATATGCTTATTAATAATATTGGTGACTACAGCTAAAGCCAAATTTTGTGACTCCTTGGAAGACCTGAATTTTGTAAAAGGCCGAAATGATCAAATCTCTCATTCTGAAATTTATAGTGCGACAGAATCATTTATTTGATCCAGAAAAAGCACAATGGTCCTTTTGGCTTGTACAAAGTTACTCATGCAGCCTTTGGCTGGGTAAAGTTTAGCTGTTCTCCTTTTCTGATGTCAGCCCTTGGAAGTAGCCAGCAAGCTACTCCCTGAATAATTTGGTTCTGTTCCATACTACTGCAGACCATAAAGTATTTCAATCTAGGTGGTGACTAGGATTCAGTATTCAGGAAATTTTTATTTTCTTCTTACAGGTTTTAAATCTGATTCAATAGCTATGAATATAAAAGTATATATATGCTCCCTATTCTTGGACTCTAAAAAGGAAAATAAAATTATAAGCATCTGAGAACATAATGTTGTAAATTATAAGACATCAAGTCGATTAAAAATACCCAAACACTGATTCCTATTAATCTATTTTCTTACAAGCTAAGTAATGACTCCTTTAGTGTTTCGATGGTACACCCTCCCTTTGGGTTGGGGTTCCTCTGACTAATTTGAGGACACCACCAGCAAACAACTCTTTATCAGAATCAAATAGTTGGTCAGAGTTCCTCAGCTAGAGTTTTTATGGCCCCTCAAAATCACCTTATATTTCTCCTAGGGAATAATAACAATTGACTAAAAAATGGGTGACTTTAACCTATACTCCAAAGTTATTAAGCTGCATACTTTTGGATACAGTGATACTATCATTAGGCATATTCCACAAAGAAACCAAAGAACGAGGAAAAAAGACCTATTTATACAAAAATATTAATAGTAGCGCTTTTTGTTGTAGGAGAGAACTGGAAACCAAAGGGGTAGTCCTCGATTGGGGAATGGCCAAAGAGATCATATCATATGAATGCACTGGAATGCTGTTGTGTCAACATTCCATAATTCTCTATTGAAAATAGTCCCATTATATTATAGGGGAAACCAAGGCCCAGAGAGAAGTGAATTGTCCAAGACCTCACACATAGTAAGGAGCAGAGTTATGATTCAAACCTAGGACTTCTGCTCCAAATCCAATGTCCCAACTACCTTGCTGTTACCCTCGAAAAATTTCCTAAATGGGAGTGCATATGTTCCTATCATCTTATGCTATACCCTCACATATGTGTATATACATGTATGTATATATACACACATACATATGTAACTACCATAAGTCAAAGAAATATCTCTATACTGTGATGAATGGCAATTGTAGGAAACAATTCAGTGAGAGCAATTTTCAGTTGGTCAGATTTCAATCTTTTCTGGTTAATTTGTGAAAGGTCATGAGGTGCTGCAGTGAATGGCTTTGTTAGTGGAGGAGTGCCATCATTCATTTGGGAATGGGCATACCTAATCTCATTCCACCATGTGGATTATTCCTCTCTATATAGTAAGGGATGCCTGTGTCTTCTTTGCTTCTAATGGGAGATGATTATACCCATCTTTTTATTCCATGAGAGAGACTTGGGGCTGCATTTCCATTTTATGTTAACATTCCCATACCAAGTTAATTCTGCCCTGGTTATTTTCCCTGCTGTAGATGATGTGTTTATTTTTAGCCATCATGTGATCCTCCGGTATTTTCCAGGCCCAGCTTGAGTCACCCTCATTTCAGAGAACACTTCAAAAAGAAAAGACACAAAAAATTCTTCCCATCTCAAAGTATCTCCATAATTTTAAATTCTAAATATTTAAATCTATTCGCACACGTCATGTATCCCTTTATTACAATCCTAACTTTTCATGTCTCTCATCTCTTAGCAGAACACTACATTTCCTTTGAAATACTTACATTAGGTACTAAACCTTATGACCTTCTGATTTCAATTCCTTTATGATATTTTTTTTTCACAGAGTAACAGAAATGGCAAAGAAGTGCCCCAGAGGACCCAGCCCTCAGGTGGGCATGGCAGCAATCCTTTGGTCTGTAGCCTATTTACTCCGGCATCAGGGAAATGCAGTAGCTCTAAGCGGAGCAGTTGAAAGGGCTGAGTGAGCAGCATGGAGCTGACAGATTGAAAAGGAACTAGACACATGGATGTTGCTGTGACAACGCCTTCCATGGGCGTCATCGCACTGCTGGCATCAAGCCTCAGTGAAGGGGGGAGAAAAAAGGCCCCTGAAACCTAAAATGGTGATAATTTTTAAATCTCCTGAATGCTTTGTCCTTCAGGTACAAAGATGGCCCTGCCCACCAGCAGTCTGTAGAGAATGCATTTTGAGTTTTTCCTCTGAAGTAGTTCACTCAGACTCTCTTATGACTAGTGGCATACATTTGTCAGATGACTGGCTGGGTTTACAGTCTATACCCACAGGACAGGGCCTAAACAACACTCCCAAACTCATCAGCACCATGGAGAATCAAATGGCCATAGGCTAATTTGCTCCCCCAAAATGAAGCTTTCTTAAAATTGAGGGTCATTGATCGAAAGGACCATAATCTGAAGAACTGGGGCTTAAAAAATAAAATGAAAATTTAGTCTCTCTTAAGCTAGTATATATGTCTGTCTTGTCAACTTTCTTAGCTTTGGTGTAAGACATTAGGAGGAAAGATGATTAGTCCCCAGAAACTCTTTATGCCTCGGCTTTAGAGCCCTACTTTTCTTGACCTACACGGACACGTTAATAATCATTCAGCAATGCATCAGCCTGGAAAAAATGCTTCTGAAGAGGCTCTGAAGCAGCAGAGACTAAATTGTTTTCTGTTCTTAGATATACCCTTGAACACATCAGGTGACACATAAAGGCACCCAGAATAAAGGATACCAAGTCCATGGACATTCTGTACCATTCCACAGAACAAACTGGTACAAAGTCCCTTCTCCTGTGGGCCTGGTGCAAGGTTTCACATCAGGTACCCATGCTTTGGCAGGAAGCCAGGCTAATACTGAGGTGGTGAGTGAGGGCAAACTTGTCCAACAACATTCAAGGAGCTGGCCATAGAACTGATCAACATCAATACAAACATATTGGACACCTGCATCTTTGTGACTTGCACTGGAAGCTTTTGAGGAAAGGAGGTAGCTGGTACTAAGTAGGATGACTTCCTTCCCAGGTGCATATGCTACAGGAGTACCGCCTGTGGCAACTTAACTATGCTCAAGTTTTTTGGTAAGTAGAATTTGGAACGCAAAAAATATCTACTTGGCTATTTGGCTGAGAGCTTGGTTTTTGATCCTGAAGTCATGAAGACAAGAGTTTGAATGGAAAGACACAATCAGAAGGTAGTGGCTTCACCTACCCATCTAGGAAACAAGAGATCTGGGTTTTAGACATGTCTCTGCTACTAATTAATTGCATGGCCTAAGGCACTCACACAGCTTACCTTTTCTGTGTCTCAGCTTCTTCGTCTATTAATGGGGGGGAAATGTCTTTGAATTCCACAGAAGAAAGCATATCATATGTGTATTGAACTCACCATTATTTATTTTAGTGTCTCAGAAAAAATGAAAGGCATTCCAAAAGAACTCTCTTTTCAAACCAGAGCAATAAGGTTCAACTCCCTCCTTGTCCACACACATCAAACAGTTTTCTCTTGGTACCTGACAACCCACAAATTCCAACCATTCAATGAGAGCAAAGAAAGAACAGAACTGATTTTGTGTTGCTAGGAGTCAGTAAGATGTTGCACTTTGATTTTATTTCTATACTCTTCAGTTTTGAGGTTTTTTTCTTTAAAATGGCTTTATGAAGAAAAAAATTACATTAGAGGCCAGTGCTAAAAGCAATATGTACAAAAAATAGAAGACCTAACCTTTGTAGGGTTGTCAACATCAGAGCTTTCAATAAGTACTGTTCACATTTTTTAGAAGAAAACTATATAGCCAAATACTTTTATTTGCTCTCAAGAAATGCAAATATTTTAAGCAGCAAGTAATACTATTAATTGTCTTCTATGGGACAGATTTGCCTTGGTGATACCAAAGCTGTTAGAGAACTGAAGAAATTCCATATCTGCCTGGGAAAGATTCTTCAGCTGAGGTCATGAGATCCCTATAGAGAGTCCATTTGCCCCTCTCTCCCTTGACTCCCAATTAGCCAAGCAGTCCACCGTAGCTTCAGAATGCTGGCAAGCAGTAGCATTAGCTGAAATCTTATGCAGCCATTTTCCTTGTTAGCTTAGTGGTGAGTATCTGATACTTGACAGGAAGAAAAAAGTATCCACTGAACCACAACTAATCCCTTTATCAAATATTATTTGCTTCCTGAATATGCTCAAATCTCATCTCTAAAGTTCTACTCGGAGGGTTGGAGAAAATAAACTTTGCATAGAGAACATATCCAGTTCCTCATCTGACAATTACCATCAACATTCATCCACATCACCATCTATCAGATTTAGTTATGACATCACTAATGTTTCATTATAACATAATCATCAGATTTTTCTCCTTTATTTATTTATTTTTTGGCTTTAGAAACAATCAAATATTGAAGCTGAAATAAAGAAACTCCAAAAGGAAAGATAAAAAAAGCTTAGGTACCAGTTTCTGTAACAACTACTGTACTTTCTCTATGTGAGTATAACATAACTTTATATATTTTATTTTGCTTCTGTCAGAACCATAGATTTGAATTTTCTTATAAGTTTATAATTGTTCTGTGCCAGGCCTAGAGTCAGGAAGACTTATCTTCCTGAGTACAAATCTAGCCTCAGACACTTACTAGCTTTGTGACTCCAGGCAAATCACTTACCCCTGTTTGCCTCAGTTTCCTTCTCTGTAAAATGAGCTGGAGAAGGAAATTGGAAAACCACTCCAGTAGCTTTGCCAAGAAAACCCCAAATGGAGTCAAGAAGAGTCAGATATGACTGAAAACAACTAAATAACAACAACAAAAAAATCTAATCTCTAGTGATGACCGTCTCAACTTGAGGTTTTGGCTCAGACTGATACAACTTAAGAAACATCAATAACTCCAGCAATTGTTGCATTTACTAGACACGTATCATTACACAAACATGTCTCTGGTTATCAGATCAAAAGTCGTAAGGACATTCCCTTTCAAGATACCATCCTTCCGACTGTAGATGAAATGCAATTCCCCAGGAAATCATAAACTCTGATTTGGTATCTGCTGTTTACTCCAAACCATGTTACATCACAGGTTAATCCTATGTCTGCTGAGAGGTTTCAGTATCCAAAGAAGCCAAGTCATTTGTTCATCTCCATTGGAACTTAACATTGGCACAGGACCTATGATTTCATTAGTAATATGGGAACTCCCATTGAGGAACTTCTGTTCCTAAGGCAGATAGATACCCACCTGCTCTCGTCCTTAGAGTCTCAAAAGGTTGGCTGGGGCTCGGAGAGGTGGTTAAGTACCTTGCTCAGGGCTTTGCAGCCAGCACAGCCTCTGGCACAGGAAGGGCTTATACCCAGGTCTTTCTCTCTATCCGCTATGCAACATTGTCTCTCACCAGCACTGAAGGAGATAATAATCTCAACATACTGGACAGCTAGAGAAATTTGGAATCTTCCCTTGGAATGAATAAGGTGGGTAGCACAGACATTTTACATACACAAAAGGCTTCTGTGGTGAACACAGGAAGCAAAAGCACATTTTGCTGCAGTGCCCAGAAGAGTCCACTCTTAATTATTCACACATTTATGGATTATCTTATTTGCAGTAACTTCTTGTTGCAGGTCTACTTCCCCTTACAGGATGCTACTGGCCTGCCTCCTGAGGCTATCAGTGTATGTTGGCTCAAAGAAGGTAAACACATTTCAATATTCACCTTAAGCAGAGTACATATAAGGCAGGCAAACAGACTGTAACTTCTTGTTGTTCAGTCATTTTCAGTTGTATCCAACTCGTAGTGACCCCATTTGAGGTTTTCGTGGCAAAGAGATTGGAGTGGTTTGTCATTTCCTTCTCCAGCTCATTTTACAGATGAGAAAACTGAGGCAAACAGGGGTAAGTGACTTGTCCAGGGTCACATAATTAGTAAGTGTCTCAGGCCAGATTTGAACTCAGGTCTTCCTGACTCCAGGCCTGGTGCTCTATCCACTGTTCCACCTAACCGCCCAGATTATAACTAAGGCACATAATATATTTCAAAGCTAAACAGAAATGCTTCAAGGGATCATCTACTATTTTAAGTTATGTGTCTCACAGCTTGCATCCACGCACAGACTCCACATAGCCCCAGCTCTAGAGCAACCAGACTGCCCAATTCCCATACTCCTCCTACACTCTGCTGCACCTGCTTTCCCCTAGATCAGGGATGCCCTCTCCTACATCTCAGCCTTTTCAAATCCTATGTTCTCCTTTAAGACCCAGACACCTCTTCCAGTGAAGGTTATAAGTCAGAATTAACTAATGTATTCCTTAAATAATAGGATATGGAGCCCCAAGGGACCTTAGAGATCACCTGCTCCAATGCCAGCATTTTACAGATGAGGAAACTGAGACTCATCTAAAAAGATTTGACCAAAGTCACACAGGTAGGAAGTAGCAAAGTGAGGATTTGAGTGTACACAGAGGACTCTTCCTCTATATCACAGGACCCTTCAGTATTACTACCTACGTTTAGTGGGGATGACAAACAACAGATTTAAGTGACCGCATTTACCCAGTATTGCTGGAAAATGATGTGTTCAATATGAGATAATTTTCTAAGTAACTCATCCATTTAAACATTTAAGTGTCTAAAAAATTTTAACCATTTGAAATGGAAAATTTCTAAAATGTAAAAATAAAACTTTCTAAAACTTTTTCTGTCTTCTTAAACAGACTACAGCCAACATAATTTGAACATTTTTTAACAACTTAGGATTTTTCATCACGAATATAAACTGTTATATTTTGATGCAATGCAGCAATGCGCTCAGGGATCACTAACATAAAGGGGGCTATTTGTCCCTCTCCCATCTCCTTGCTTGATGTCAAGCAGTCAACAGCCACATTTCATGCTCCTGTAGCCATACCTCTGACCTTTTTATAATTTGCTATTTCTAATTTGTTGTGACTTGCCCAATTAGACAGCCAAGGGTATTAGAATCAGTGATTAGAAGGAGTAAAAGAACTCTGAGGAAGGAAGTACATAAGCTTTGGTACATGGACTAATATAGGACCACAGACTGACAGCTTCCAGGAGGGACCTTAGAGGGGATTTAGTCCAAACTCCCTCTTACCAATGAGGAAACTGAGGCCCAGAGGTAATAAGTAACTTGTCCAAATTCACATGGCACAAAGTGAAAGAGCTAGGATTTGAACTCACATTCCCTGACTCCAGTTCCAGCACTTTCCCCCTTGTTGTTCACTAAAGCCAAGGAATATGTTCTTCATTAGGGTTTTGGTGAGGCAATCGGGGTTAAGTGACTTAACCAGGGTCACACAGCTAGTAAGTGTCAAGTGTCTGAGGCCACATTTGAACTCAGATCCTCTTGACTCCAAGGCTGGAGCTCTATCCACTGTGCCACCTAACTGCCCCAATGGGATATATTCTTGAAGAACGGTACTTTGCTATTTCCAAATGCTTTCTGAATGTTCCTGACTATGAGCTCTCGCTATTATCTAAGTCAACACTGCTGACCCTGACCCTTCTCAACTTTTAAAAATTCTACTCAGTCTTTAAGACTTAGGCGAAATATCACCTTTTCAATAATGCCTTTGCTGATTCTTTCCTCCTTCCCCAGCAGAAGTGATCTTTCCTTCTGCTGAGACTCCTATGAAATGAGTTGCTGAAAAAAAAGGAGTGATAGGAAAACCTTGGTTTTCTCACCTGTAAAATAAGGAGGTAAAATAAGCTGGCCTATGAAGGCTCTTCCATTTGTACATCTATGATCTTCTAAACTAATTACCTAAAATTCTAGAAAAATCAATTAGGAAGGAAAAATCCTACCCATTTGTTTATGTGTTGAGCATTCTTTTATCATTCAGGTTCAACAAAACAAAAAGTTAAACAACTTTACCTTCCATATTGAAAACAGAGGTGGTGGTGTGGTAGACAGAAAGCTGTCTGAAGATTTGGGAAGGCCTATGTTCAAGTCCTGCTTCTGACACATGCTCTGTGTGACCCTGAGCAGCCTACTTATTCCCAGGACTCCAGGCACCTCCATCTGACTACAGGTTGCCTCCAGGATCAAATACAAAATCTGCTTAGCATTCAAAGCCCTTCATAATCCAGCCCCCTCCTACTTTCCAGTATTCTTACATCCCCATATGTACTCTTCGATCCAGTAACACTGGCCTCCCGATTGTTCCACGGACAACAAACTCCTTCCCTTGGTTTCAGAGATTTTTTCTGGATGTCTTCCATTCCTGGAACACTCTTCCTTCTCTGCTCCAACAAGTGACCTCCCTGGGTACCTTTAAGTCCCAACTGATATCCCACCTCCGACAGGAAATCTTCCCTAAGCCCTCAATTCCAGGTGCTTTCCCACTTCTAATTATTTCCTATGTTTTCTCCCCCATTAGACCATGAGCTCCTTGAGGGCAGGGGCTGACTTCTGCTTCTTTTTGTATCCCTATCACTTAGCACAGTGGCTTAATGTGGATAAATGCTTAATAAGTGTTTACTGATTGACCTGCGCTGATACAGGGAGTTTCCTCATCTGGGAGATCTCTAAACTAATGAAATCACAGGACCAGCTGCTATCCCTATTACATTTATTCCAAATATGAGATTTGTGGAAGACTTCCCACTGCTCTGAGATAAATGTGATAGATCAAAATAAATGATAATAAAACCTAGCCCAAAGGAACTTAAAGATCACTGCTAGAGAGAACCAAGCTAAATGACAACGGTCTCTAGAACGAAAAGACTGAAATCCTTTTGCTTTGATAGTACCTGCCGTAGGTGAGTTTGCATGGTGAGATTTCTTGGGTAAGTTGAAGATCTGTTCACCAGGATCTGGTGGGGGAATTGCATCCTGGCCTTGCCGAGCTTCCACGGGGTCATACTCCTTCCCATCATAGTTCGCATCATAGAACTTCTTAAACCACTGGATGAAATCCAAGTTGTCCTGAAAGCGTCCTTTCACTAGCTTCTCCACTGGAATGACCTGCCAAATAAAATCAAATCATGTTTGTTGACTTCTTGTCTCCCCCATTAGACTGTAGGCTCTCTGAGGGCAGGGACTGTCTTTTGCTTCTTTTTTTTTTTTGTATTCCTAGCATTCAGCACAGTGCCTGGCAAATAGTAAGCACTTAATAAATGCTTGTTGCCTTGCCTTGTTTGTAATTTGTGACTACTGTTTTTCTCTCCCTCGGGTTCTTGTCTTTGAACAAATCTATTCTAGCATCAGTGGTTTTTAACTACTCTCTAGAAGAAGAACCAAACTAAAATGTCATTTCTGGAATAGCGAATACTGCCAAGCAAACCCAGAGTCTGTTTTATAATTCCCTGAACAACTGTGCAGGGATAAAGTGATTTCAAGAACATGGCCAGCAAAGAATCATACTCAAGAGAAGAATCAATATGTGAGACTCAGTCAGGGCTTTCCTCCTGTTCATTATCTGAACTGACAGTCAACATTCCTCCTAGAGGTCTCGTATGAGGTCTCTGAACTGCTCAGAAATTACCTGGTTCTAATCAGCACACACATGCTTAGTGGGCAGGCAGCAAAGGACTCCCCATACCTCTGAAGACGATTTGGAACTTCCCTGTGACCAAGATAATGCTTCACATCAAATATTACACAAAAATTACATATTGGATTGATGGGGAGGGAGAGGCACGACAGAGTCATAATTTGTGTGTGAGAACCGGACTACATGTGTGGTGCTCGTCTTCTGTCAAGTGAGCAACATTGTTTGAAAATGTGAACTGAGGCAGTGTAAACTGACCCTACTGTGAGAATCTGCAATGTCAGCAGCTGCTGTGTTTATAAACGATATACCTGCAGAATCTCATCTTGGATCCATAAAGGTAGAGCAAGCCTTTTAACACATCAGTGACAAAACCTAGGCCATGCTGCCAAATCCAGTGCTCTCTCCACTATAGCACGCTGCTTCGCAGTTATCCTGTTAAACTAAACTATGTGCCATGATTTTTTTAAGAATGTTCTTCACAAAGATTCAATGAAAACCAAATTAAGTCAAATAAGACAGACCGATAATTGGAGGGGACTTCACCCTCTTCATGAAACCTCTTTCTATTCACAGGTAACAAAAACAAAAATAAAAAAAAAAACATTCTTACTTTTTCTGAAGTTACCATACTTAAAATACAAGAATTATTAATATCTGTTTTAATTAACTTGGCAGTAGGCATTAATAAATCTTTGTAGATGATGATGATTTTGTACTTAAAGTTTAATACAATAACCTGAAGAAAACAATTTTTGAATTTCACATAAGGAGCCATTGGAAGTCAGAAAATTGGGTTCGTATGACAAGATCTGTAGAGTGCTTTTAGGAAGATAAATTTGGTATCAGTACGTAGGATGGCACAAAGGCAGATAATAATGGAGTAATCTAACTATCATTATGAGAGGCAGTTGGTTCCATACCTCTACCTATGAAAATATATGACATTCTTTCTTTTCTGCAAATACATTAACCAAGTTCAGAAAAGTGCATCATAGGATGAAGAAAAATTAAGCAACCAGGGCTGCTAATTATTAAAAAGTTATTAACTATCTGAATGCAGTAAAAACAGATTGGATACTTTAAGTCATTTTAAGGAATGGCAATGAAGAAATAGTAGGCTGAGGAATAACTATGAGTAGAACAAGAAAGGTAGAGAAGTGGAGAGAGAAAGAGAAATCCCAATACTCCACTAATAAGAAAATAGTTCTGGAAGAGGTCAAATGTTGAAGGCAATGGGTCTCAAATTTTTTTGGTGTCAGGACTCCTCTGCACCCTTAAAAATTACTGAGGACCTCAAACAGTTTTTATTTATGTGTTACATCTATTGGTATTTGCCATATCAGAAACGAAAGCATCTTAGTATTATCATGAAAATTGCTTTGACCTTACAGACCCCTTGATAGGGTTACAGGAACCCCAGTGGTCCTTGATCTATGACTTGAGAACTGCTGGTTTAAAACATGAAGGAGAAATTACTATCATTGGAAAGTAAGTTCCTAAGAAATAGTGTCAAAACTTCTTTGTTAGCGTTTTCATGAGTCTTTTGTTAGAGGCCATGTTATCTTCATTTTGAAAATATATAAAATACACATACCTCTAATCTTATCCCAATTTTAGCTCCCTAGCTCCTTTCTTGATTCTCAGAGCTTCCTTATGCCATTCCTGGGCCTAGACAAGTTTAGCATTGTGCAGAGGAAGCTATCCTAGGTTTGAAATTAAACTCTCAGCAGGTTTCCTCATCTGTAAAATGAAGGAGTCAGGACCAAGTACCCACTAAGATCTTTTCCAGTTTTTAATCTATGACCTCATAAAGTAGGCTACTTCTTTCCTCTTATTCACTATTCTTTTTTCTTTAAGAAAAACTTTTCTAATTTAGGAAGATATGATAAGAATGATATTCTTCTCTATAACAAAAGCAACATAACTAATAACGACTCTTAAGTGCTTCTATCTATATAATAGTAAAAATAGGAAAACTTCTTAAACACAAACACTATTTAAAAAATAAAGCCAGATGGCTACTATTGACTTTTAAAAAAACTGATGTGCAACCGCTGTGGGGGCTGAGCTAATTTTTAAATGTCATGTATGGACCTTAGTATTTATACTTTTGACTTTTCAGCTAAAGGCTGACTCCTGTATTTCCTCTATGAAATAATCTATAAGACCACATTAAGGTCAAATGACATAGTTTATTAAGTGCAATTCAGTCCCCTACCTTATCAACATTCATTCTTTTAAATGATGCTTGCAGAAGTTTAAAGTTGTGAATATATTCATGCTCCAACTTTGCTTGAAATTTTACTTTCTTCAAACTAATACAGCCTGGGAATAGCATGTCCATGAACTGGCAATAGGCCGCTCCTGAAATGAGAGGAAGAAAGTACTGGAATTAATCTTGATGCACAGAGAGGTGACAAAGTGACATGTATTATCAAGAAGAAAAGTCATCACATTTAAGAGCCACTTAGAATCCACAGCAAGGAACATCTCATTCCAATGTGTTAAATGCCACCATGGCACTTACATGGTTCTCTCCTCTCCACTGGGTCTGGATGCACCAAGGATTGCTGTAGATTGGTAAAAGAAATGATTATGATGGAAAGAGTGGGAGTCACTTTTCCATCTCCAACTGCTGTATTATCATTTTGTCAACATCTGGGAGAGGAGTACTCTAGAACAGATGATGAGAAGGCTTTTTTTTGCATGGCAATGAAATTAATGCCTCATTATCTTAACTTCCTGAACTAAAAGAGCTTACTGGTAGCTAGAATATCAATAGCTACAAGTTCAATTCCTTCATGCTGGCCCTGGTCGTATCCCTAATCCCAACCTCCAGCAAATGGCCATACTTATTTTCATTTTTTTAGTTAGTTTGTTCGAGCCCTGAATTGCTGAAAGACAGGCATATGTAGTAGGAAAAAACAAAACTAAAACTGGCTAAGATGCAGTAAGTATACTATTCCCCAGGGCTACTGGCCAAGTGATTTTTCACAGGTGTTAAACTCTCTGGGACTCAGTCTCCTCACCTGTAAAATGGGGATAATCATATCTGCGCGTTACCTACTTTAGTGAAATTATCAAGAAAACAAATGAGATAATGTAGGTAATAAGTTACTTTGAAACAGTAAATGCCTTATATGCTTGTAAGCTATTACAAAATGGGTTGTTTTGCTTGGTTTTGTTTGTTTTTCTGAAAAGGACTCAGGATATAAGGATTTTTTCTTGGAAAAACTGCCTAGTTTCAATGATTCAGTTTCTTTTTCTTCCCTTTCTGCTTTTAGTCTGTGCAGTAAATGTTTTTGAGACAGACAATGATCAAGAATGGATTTCTTTGTCTGTTTTGCCATACTGATGTCGTATGCTTCATTGATGGCCTCAGTACATAAAATCAGTGAAGAAGGGCTATGATGACAACAGTCCTTGGTCAGCTGAAAATAGGAAATGCTTGTGCAGGAAGCAAGACAAGTTCATGGAGTGAGAGAAGAGATAATAGTAACATCTGCTCACATCTGGAGACCACGTTAAGGTTTGCAAAGTGCTTTCTTGGCAACAAAACTAAAAGGTAAGGAGTAGATGTATTATCATCCCCATTTCACAAAGGAGAAAACTGAGGCTCAAAGCAGTTAAGTATCTTGCTCAGTCACATAACTAGTAAAAGTACCTGAGGCTGAATGATTATCTCCACCTTGCTCTGGTGTGTTCCTCCTCTAGCCAATGACTAGACCTTAGGGGATTAGGTAATGCAGGACAGGTGAGAGACAGGGAGTGTTTTTGAGAACATTCTACTAGGGGTGGCAAAGAAGGCATCATGAATTTTGGGGGACCACAGTGCCCTTCCCTGTCTTCTGTACTGTTACTCTCTTTTTGGTAGCCATTAACCTGGATGCTTAAAACTTATAATTTCATCTATTTTTGTGCTATGACTTTCCTAACAGCCTAGGACTCTGTAGGTCAAAAAGAGTAGACTTTTTGATAACTGGCAGTATAAAAATTACTTTTTGAAACCTGTGTGTGTGTATACACACATGTATGTCTACATATATGTAGGTATATGTAGATATGCATGTGTATGTCTATATATCCCTTTAAGGCATTTTTAAAAACCTGGGGTGCCTGACAGTGAGATGACAGCACCATGCCTTCACAAAGTATACCTCCTTTCTCCCTGCACCATACCTAGGCCCTAGCTCAGCTGTTGCCTTGTCCTGGGGATGACGGCAAATCTGGTAAAGGCAGGGGTTGTTTGGGCTGTTTTGATTCTAGGGAGGTCTCATGCGTCTGAGCAAGCCCCCAGGTCACTCCATATCCAAGGGGCACCTTTGGGATTTGGTTTAGGGCACACATGGTGAATGAAGCATGGCTGGGCCTTTCCTGAAATAGTGATCCAGGAGAGGCACTCACCAAGAAGAACAGTGGGGTGTCGGTGGAAGTTTCTCCAGGTCTAAGAGAAGGGAGTGAAAAATACACACACTGGGGCACAAGGTAGAAAATGATGTAGGGCAAAGAAGACTTCACTTCCCAGTGGCACCTGAACTTTGAAAGAAGATAAGGCATCAGAAAGGCAGATGAGGAGGGATGCATTCCAGGCATGGGAGATGGCTTGAGAGAATGCATGGGAATGTGAGATGGCATGCCAAGTTCAGGGAATTCAGGGGAAATTCTTCAATTTTTTTTTTTAAAATATAAACTCTGTTGTCACATTTAACTCATCCTGAATTGTGTTGATTTTTCTAACCTAAGTATAGGACCTTACATTTATCTTTATCAAAATTAGTTGTATTAGCTTAAGTCTATTATTTGGAACCTATTTCTGTAATTATTAGTTAGCCTAGATAATCTGCTAATTTGTTAAGGATGTAATCTAGAACCTCATCCAAGTCACTGACAAAAATTTTTGAAAAAAGGATAGAATTCGAAGCATAGTCAACAAATAGTTGGTAAACAACTATTTATTAAGTACCTACTATATGCCAGGGGGCAGCTAGGTGGAGCAGTGGATAGAGCACTGGGCTTGGAATCAGGAAGACTCATCTTCCTGAGCTCAAATCCAGCCTTAGACACTAGCTGCGTAATCCTGAACAAGTCACTTAACCCTGTTTGCCTCAATTTCCTTATCTATAAAATGAGCTGGAGAAGGAAGTGTGGCAAACCACTCCAGAATCTTTGCCAAGAAAACTCTAAATGGGGTCACAAAGAGTCGGACACAACTGAAAAACTACTAAACAACAACAATACTATATGGGAGAAATTGTTCTAAGTGCTGGGGACACAAAGAAAGGCCCTGCTGTCAAGGAGCTCACAGTCTAACGGACACCCTTGAGACTTCTTTTTAGAATGATCTAATCCATTAATCAGTATTCTATGGGTAGAATCATTCAGTCATTTATAAATCTACCTAACAATACTACATACATAAAGATACAATAAGATATGACTATCAAATAAGATAAGGCTATCAAATGACTTGCTCAAATCCGCAGATATCACATATATAGAGTTTTTCTCATTTACCAAGACTAATAATCCTATTAGAAAAGAAGCAAGGTTATTTGCCATGACTTAAGTTTTGGGAATCCATACTGGCATCGAGTGATCACTACTTCCTTTTTAAACATAGAGAAATCTCCATTTGATCATGTTTTACAATTCTGCTCAGGATCAGCACTAAACTTACCACTATAGTTTAGAGAATATACCTTTCCCCTCTTTTCAGAAAATCGGCACAGCATTTGCCATCTCTAAGATTCTCTACACCTCTTTTATTTTCTATGATTTCTCAAAAGATCAGTAACAAACTGTCCTCACCTGCAACTTCCCTGAGGACCTTAGGATGTTATTCAACTAGGTCAGTGACTTCCCTTTATTTGGACTAGTAGGTGCTCTCTTACTGTTTCTTCATCTACTCTGGATTTCATTTTCTTTTTGCCTATGTCTATGTTCTACCCCTTCCCAGCTGAAAAATCATTTGCCTTGATAGAAATATTCCTCTAAAGCTTGCTTTATCACTTTGTCTCCTGAAGGCTAAAACTATCCACCAAGCGTGTCAGGAATTTTTCAAATGCTCCGATTTTAGCTGTGTTCTCCAAAAGATGACCAGGTACTTGCCTCTGCAGAAAAGCATCATCAGCATCTTCTATCTGATCAGTCACTGAGTAGCACATTATCAGAAATGTATTTCTTACATTTTTTCTTCTTATCTGCCTTGATTATCACTTTGTTTTCACCTTCAGGCCTTGGAATCTCCACAGAGGTTTGCATGCTTTTGCTATATAGAACCATTCTGTTCCCCCTGCTACTTTCAGATGTTACTCTTTTTTTTTTTTTTTTGGCAATTGGGGTTAAGTGACTTGCCCAGGGTCACACAGCTAGTAAGTGTCAAGTGTCTGGTCTGAGGTCAGATTTGAACTCAGCGCCTCCTGCCTTCAGGGTCAGTGCTCTATCCATGTGCCATCAGATGTTACTTTTGAACAAGTTTTACCTTCCCATTGTGGTATTCTATGAGTCTCATCCCACCAATTTTCAGTGATTCCTGTAAGGTCAAAATTATGTTTTTGTTTTTTTTTTTGGTTAAAATTTCCAGTTAAACTTGTTTAAGAACCATATTATGTTATGTGTGTAGCACTCCCTTTGAGTATACCTCCCCACTTTACACTCACAAATGTGACTGCCCAGGTTCAAGATACACTCGTGGGTCCACACTCCTAAGCTATAGCTCATGAGCCCCCAGTGATAACATTTACCTACAGTAGTGAGCTAGAATACATGATTAGCTCAAAGTAAAGGCATTACTTGCATAGCATAAGAGCATTAGCTGAAAAACATCTGTCCCATAAACCAGGACACACCCTTCCACAAATTCATACAGAATCAGCAGAAAGAATGGGCACACACATAGAATATGCTCACAGAGAGACACCTATGGGGAACACACATGGCCAAGGCAATTCACGTCTCCTGAACCTGAGGGTGCCAATGCCTTTTCTCCTCTCATGGTGTTCCAACGTTGCTGCTCCCAGGGCAGAGCATAATTCCTTAGCATGTTCTGCTGGTCTCCCTGGGCCTGCTCCTTCCCAGCTCCTCTCTGCAGCTCAGCCCAGCTTCACAGCTGGCCTGTCTTGGCATGCTGTCTGTGGGGCATGGCATCTCCTGGTGGGCAAGTAGCACCATTGGGTGGAGAGAGGAAAAGGAGATCTCTTCTCCTAACACACTGTTGAAGAGGCATAAGGAAAAAGGAAAAAAAAATAATTCCATCTCAAGACCTGTGGTTTTATTTCATAGCTGGCTCTCTTCTCAATTACCAGAGATGATTTTGTTGCCTAAACAACTTCTCAGAACTTGCTTTTTAAAGGCCAAGGCTGTGGCTTCTCCTTCAGTCAGCCAGTGACTAGTGGTCTCATAACTCGACCAAATAAGAAACAGTAAAGAAATGTAAATTTTTTTAGCTTCTTTTACATTGGCATCAAATTTTATAATTTTATAATACTTGTAATATTATAATCTTATAATTTTACAGGAATCCTTTAAAATCTAGGAACAGGCCACTCAGGGTGAAAGTCAAACTTGACTCACACAACAACTCAAAATCCGAAAGGGAGAAAAACCTAAAATTAACACTTTGCTGTCTCTGTTACCTGCTGCTTATAGCCTCTAATTGCATCAAGAGGGTTGAGGAGACTTAACAGGAGTCTCCTGATCAACAAACAGCAGCCCTTCCACACATACATGTGCATTGCCTATTGACATTCAAGACAGGAAAGGTTTGCCTCAGGTCCCTGCGGTACCTCAAGTTTGATAATGGGATGGAAACGAGATATTTGTAGAACATCTGAGAGGTTTTGTTAGCCATAGCATGAGTAAGATATTCAGAGCAGAGAAGGGATATTTAATGAGGAATGGGCTCTGATTCAGCTGAATTTGATTCAGCATCCCTTTGTCAGGGTTGGTCATACTGCTGGGTCCACACTCAGAAGCTGGAGGGTAGGAAGCTGGAGAATACCGGTACCTTGGCTTTTGTACTTATGGTACAATAAATTATGTCAAAGGTCCTGATCCAATTAGGTCTCAAGAGTGGTTTCAATGCATTTTAAGGAAAAACTAGCCTCGTCTTAGGATGTTGGTCTTACCACAATATCTAAAGTTAATTATAGTTTCTGTCCCCGTTTCTAGTTATTTTATTTTATAGAGTACTGGTTCACCTGTTATTCTTTCTATTATTATTATAATTATTATTATTAGCCATATCTGAAATCATTCATAGTAACTGGTTTTAAAGTTTTATATGGCCATCTTTCTCACACTCCAGGGCTAATTATCAATTTAAAGACTTCAGGATCATATCAGCAAGTCTATGGCCAAATACTCCTTTCCAGGCTTCATTCTTAGACAAGATCCCATTACCCTAGCATCTTAATCTATTTATTTCTCATTTTTGCTTTTAAAGTCCAAACTCCAAATTGGAAGAAGAGATGAAAAGACCATTATGCCTTTAGATCCTCCAATATCCTGCCCAAGATTTTGCAGTTACTAAGAGATAACTTTTCATGTTTCTACCAGTAGTCTCCATGATTCTCACATGAATCACCAGAAATCTGTAGCTGTTAGGAAATTGTCAAAGTCTTTGAACACATTTTTTTCTACTTTGGATCCCTGCTCCAAGAACAGGACACTCCTCCAATCAGACAAGGAATACTCTGAAGGGTGTCACCAATGGCTGTCACTTGTCTCTTCTTCTGGGGACCAGCATCAGGTTCTTATACCTGATGGCACCTACTTATTACTCTTCTCATTGGTCTGTGCAGCATGGGATCCTACTTCTTCCTAAGAAGGTAAAAATTCATGCGTTGTGAGAAAAGCTTCATGATAATTATATAAATCCAGGGGTTCAGCACTTCCTATCCTTTCTTTCTTCTTCTGTTACATTTCTCTATTGGTCATGTACTTTATCACAGTTTTAATTCCTTTCTACTCACTCAGAATTTTCTTTCCCTCTCTTCTTTGATTGGTTTTTTTCATCTTCTCTATTCAATTCAACCAGTATATATTAAATACATGCTAGGTGCCAGGCAGAGTGCTAGACAGAGGTGTTTCAAAGACACCCCCCAAAAAAATGCTGCTCTCAAAAAATGCTGCTGGTCTCTTGAATGACCCAGAGCACAAAGAAATGTTCTTTAAACCCTTTTACCTTCTCTTCTAGCTAGGAGACTAGCTTGCACTTAATACATATATAACTGATTAGTGCCTCTGGTATAAATTCAAATATATTCCAAACTGGAAGATCATTGGAACGTTCTTCCATGTTCTAGATACCTCCTCACTTGGATATAGTGAGGGTTCCAAGACCTCTATGGTTTCTCCTAAAATTCTGGTTGCTAATTGCCACTCATGGCTAAATGCCATGCTAACTGGCACCCTCTTGTACTGCTAAGTTCTCAATCATACAGGCTACGGGATGCCTCTTATAAACAAGCCGATCATCTTCTTTCTTGGGCCATATTCTGTTTGTTAGCCCCTTTCTATTTCTTAGGTATGAGTAATTAGTATAGATATGCTGATTCCTCAGCTGGGCTACCCAGGTGCATTAAGCAATCATTAAATAAATTCAGAATTTTTGGAAACTCTTAGAATCAGACATTACAAATACTTAGTTAATTATGAAATGGATAAAGATCACTGGCTCTGAAGTCATAAGACCCAAATTTGAATTCTACCTCTTACCTTATTATGTAAGCATAGCAAATTGTTCACCTCTCTGGGCTTTTTTTTTTTTTTTTTTTCATTTGTATAACCAAAGGATTAAACTACATGAGTTCTAGTCCTCCCTAAAATATGTGAGTTCTATGGTTCTAGTATGGCTAAGAAGTTCCTTTCTTGAAGGATATTTTATAGTAAAAAGCAGAGAGTGAGTTACATAATTTTCTAGTCTTCTCAGATTAGCCCCAACTTTTTTCATTTCAGACATTATCTTCTGTCCCTCTAATATAGGAGGAGACTCCAATGTGCTCCCTTATCTGCAGGGACATTCCCTAAGGATAAACACACACGTAGCAAGCCAGACGTCATTAATACATTCCAATGAAACTATTCAATGAAGTTGATCTTCCCAGCACCTCTGCAGGTGCACATGCAGCAATGTGTCACATTTCTTCAGATCTTTATCTTTGCAGTTTCCCCCTAATGCTCCTTGATTTTGCTTTTCAGCACTGCTCGGGGACCCAAATGTTCACTGTTCATACTGGATAGTCACGCATCACTAAAAGGGAAAGCCTTCCCAACAAAGACTGCAATTAGCAACACTCTTCATCTTCCAACAAGCCTCACTGCAGAGCCTCTCGGATCCACAATGCATGGCTTGATTTTCTGTTTCAGTAGGACACCCCTTTGGGAAATGAGGTCTCACTGATAATGAAAGGCAGTGGGGGGAGGGGGAAGCATAAAACAGAAATATTCTAATGCACCTTAGGAAAATTGCAACTACCACAAGTACAAGGTTATTAAGTGAATATTTTTAAAGGAAAATATTGCTTTCCAAACACTTCCAGTTGTTAAAATTAAAAAAGAAACCCACAATAGTGTATTGTTCTCCATCAGTAAAAATACCATTATATATAATTAATTGGCAGATTTTAAAGAACAGATATCTTCTGTTTCTTGCTCAAATAAATATTTTCTAACTTGTTATCACTATGCTGCTTAATTTGGTTAAAATGAACTGGCTCCCCTTCCCTGGGTCTCACATACAAAAATGAAGATTAAGAATTCAGGAATGATTCTAGATCACTAATTAGAATTCCCATGGTGATCTCCTAATCTTACTGCCTGCTCTCTTCTCCGTATTTGTAGTTATGCCAGTGGCAATGTTTAGTCTTACTTTTTAAAAGGCACTAATATTATACGGCTTTAAAATTAATTTCATGTATAAGAAAAGAGCTGTAATCTGCAGAAAGATTTCTCACTTAGTTTTCACAAAAACCTTCACCCCTAAACAAAGTTGATTTAAAACATCTTTCTTTATATAAATTAAAACTCACATTAGTTATTGTTTGGTTAAACTGATTTTTCCAAAACAATCACTATATTTGTTAAAAGTCCTGTAAAATTACATGACCATACTTAAATGAGGTTAACTGCTCTCTATTTTTGACCCTTGTAGGGCAGAATTTATATGAAACCTTTAAAAAATTTCATAAGACAACAACAAATTGTAGATAAGAGTGCCTTGTTTCTTTGCTGTTCACAATCAGCCAGCCAGAAACAAAGAGGACCTTGAGGAAAGCCTGCATTTTAGCCATGGTATCTAGGGGAGTCAGACAGAAAGACCAGGCTGGTTTATCACTGAGACAAGTGGTACTGAGGAGAGAGATTGTGCAGACAGAGTATGAGCTGAGGTCAAGTGAGGCCATGAGCGTAGCTTTGTCCTCTGAACCCAGCATTTGGATCCTGGGTTGGTTTCTGCCTCTCTCTGTCTGCTTCGCTTTCTCTCTCTTGTATCTTTTTGTCTTTCTTTTTCTTGGTTAATTTCCCTTTGGGAATGGCATTGAGAGGACTGGCAGCATGTGTACCCCTTGGTTATTCTGGGTGTGTGTGTGTGTGTGTGTGTGTGTGTGTGTGCATGCACACACAAGCGCGCGTGCCAGGGCAGCTGCACCTGGGGGAGGGGCTAGGATGACAAGATTGGCTAGGATCAGAAGCATGGCTCTTCTCTGAGAGTATACAGTAATATACATTCCACTTCCAGCCCTAAGAGACTGAAGTCCAAAGGTCCCATGTTCCTAGGTTGTCCATGAGTTGGCACCTTGACACCTATGATGAGTTGGCTTAATCAAAACCCTATAGAAAATATTGGTACTCCTTAGGCTCATGGGAGATTTATGAATAATCATTTCATCCCTTTTCTTCTAGGAGGAAATTCCAATGGGCAAACATCCAGAAACCAAACAGCTCAGCTTTGATGTAAAAAGGATAATAATAACAACACTTTTCTATAATGCTTTAAGTATTCACAATATACTTTAAGTGTTTACAATTTACTTTCTTCATTCTGTGAGGTAAGGCAGTAGAAGTATTATTATCCTCATTTTACAGATGAGGAAAATGAGGCACAGACAAGTTATATAACTTGCCCATGGTCACATAATAAATGTCTGAGTAAGGATAACTCATATTTTGCTTTTTTCACCTGATCGGGCTATGTTCCCAAGAATACTTGCACAGATGACAATAATTAATTTGATAAATGAACACTTATGAAAGTGTTTGACTATGTACTATTCATATGGGAAGAAGAAAGTTGAACCCTTCTATATAGCTGAACTCTGCACAGTTCTTTTGTTCAACTTAATAGTAATTACCTCTGAACCTCCTCTCATTCCTCTGCGCCTTAAACATCCACTCTAAAGGACGCCTCGCTAAACTTTTAAAACGAATAGTCAAATGGAAAAGGTAGCTATGGAAGGTGTGTGCCTGATGTCTCCCAAATTTTCTTGTGAGGTTCAATAAATTTCTTTCCCTTTGCTAAATTCAGTACAGAAAAAGCCTGGGCATATACTCAACTTCATTTCCAAATCCTTCAGAATAAAATTGTACATTTCTAACAAGGTACTCTTTGTAAATAAATTCTGCCTCAACAAAGATAATTGAATATAAGTAAAGTTTGTTATAAAAAGTAAGATTTGGCCTGTATGTGGGGTCCAAAATAGAACATTTAGAAAAGAAATTTCCAGTATGGTCTGGAATGAAGAGCTGAGACAAGGAGGAGAATGATATATGCTACAAAACGTTACTGATTTTCTGGGAAGCCTGATACTGGAACTGGCAATGAGATGTCCCAGAGGACAGAGCCACAGGAGAGAGCTAAAGTTAGAGATTAAACATTCCACAGAGACAAGAAAAAGGGAGGTTGAAAAAGCTTTCATCCAAAATGAAAAACATAGCAAAGATGTATAAACAAAACCAGAATTTTACTCCTTGCTCTGCTACTAATTAGTTGTGAATCCATGGACAAGTAAGTAATTTCCCCTCCTTGGGCCACAGTTTCCTACCTGTAAAATGAGATGTTTAGATCCAATCATATTTAAGATCCCCTTTGATTCTGGAATCCTAGGATTCTGTGAACATATTTTTATTAGATGTTTCTTTTAAAGGTCTTTTCAAATATTGCACACTGACTAAACACTAGTCTTCAAGTATTTTTGTATACTCCAAACTTCACAACGCCGCCATCATTACAAACAATTAGAAAGATATAGCTGTATGTACAACTCCATAAAAAAAAAACCCAACATCATGAGTATTGACATTTGTTTGAAGAGGAACTGAATGTGTGCAAAAAATCGATTATGTATGCAGAATTTAAAATGACATAAAACTGAAACATCATGTTCTCCCAGATTGCATATCTGAAATCCAGGATAGTGTATTGTTCCAAATACAATTTTAATATCACAAGGACCCTAAATTAGATTGTGGGGGGGTATATAACACTCATTACCAAGATTTGATATCAAATTATTTTAGAGGTAATAAAGATGAACGAATTTTACTTTGACATGAGAAAAAAAAGAGAATCAGGAAAAGAAAAAAAAAACCAGGAAGCTCTGATTTAATAGGCAGATTTAAAATATAATTATGTGCAATTTTAAAGTTGGCACACATTTTCCATTAATAACTTGGCACCTTCTATAGTTACTTAACTTTTATACAAATATAACCTTCAATTAACTTTTACACAAATATAATCTATAAGAAACAAAAAAGTGAGGGCGTGTACTTCTGAAAGTGAGTATTTAGAGAAACCTATTATAAGTAAATCAGCAAAAAGTAGTGATCTTACATTAATCATATATTTATGGGCCAGTTACTCAAGACTGAATGCTTTGGTTATTAAAAAACTTGTGGACACTCACATTTTGGGGTAAGGACACACCCAGAGCTGTGAAGGGACGAATCAGAGGAGCACCTTGCTCTCAGCAGCCAAGATTATGTAATAGTTTCAGTATGGAGAAAAAAAATCTGCAGCGCAATGATTATTTTAAGAGCTGCCAAACCATTATTCTCCATTTCCAGGTGTGTAATTCTAACATGCCCAAACACATGACAATGATTTCTGACACTCCTTTTTTCGAGTGATGGCAGGTCTGATAAAATGCAAATTTAAAGACCCCATTAGGAAAAACTAGGTGAGGTAGGATGAATTCCTTTGAGAAACAAAAGGGTTTTGGAGGATGCTGGGTTTGATTACTGGTCATGGTGCAGAAATTGCTTAAACTATACAAACCTCGGCTCTTAGCAGACAAAACAGTCCAGCGCTGCTTAGAGACCTGACTGTCCAAAGGACCCTCATTTTGGCTAACTTTACGATGTACTCATAGAGGATCAAAAAAGGGAAATGGCTTGCCAGAGTTCTCATGTATAAAAACTCAACTCTGGTAGCAATGTGATCAATGCTGACCATAAAGGATCTATGTGGGTTAAACACTTGATGAGAAAAAGGATGCTTTTCTTCAAAATGTTCTTCTTGCCTTCTTCCTGCCTATACAAATCCTGCCCAATATTTCAAAGGCAACTGGAGACTTTCCCTACCCAAAGGAGGCTTTCCCAACTACTCTTGTCCTCATTGATGAGCTTCAATAGAAACAGAGATGCCAAATGACATTTATATGGCACTTTACGATTTACATTTTATACATGCCATTTGTCCCTCTGCTGCTCTCCTGCTCGCCTTCATGGCTGCAATCCAGGCTCCAGTTGTTGTCTTGGGACCCTGCTTGCTGCTGGTTGGTGAGAGCTCTCCCTAACTAGCCTGACCTAGAACCACCATGCTTTGTGTCCTCTCCTGTCTACATGCCACGCCAGGCCACCTCCTTGTTTCCATCTCCAGCTCTTGGTGCAATAATTAAATCAATCCTACCATTCCTGGAAAGGGCTCAACATGTCATTGATTTCCCAGACCAAATCACCTCTTCCTGGCTACCATTCCCTTTTATGTGCTGTTTTTCTTTATTAGAATATAAATTTCTTGAAGGTAAGGACAGTCTTTCTTTTTGTATTTGTATGCCAAGTACTGGGCACAGTGCCTGGTACATAGTAAGTACTTAATAAAGGCTTGTTCATTCATTCACACAGTAATTCTGTGAGATAGATATTATTATCTCCATTTTACAGAGAAGTAAAAGGCTTAGAGAAGCTGAAGTGATTTGCTCATGATCACGTAGTTACTACATTGCAGAGTGCTGGCACCAGAGGCCCTCAGTTAGGTCTTCTGACTTCAAATCCAAATTCTAAACATTTTCTGAGTCATTCATTTTGTCTTTTTTTTTTGGTTAGGCAATGGGGCTAAATGACTTGCCCAGGGTCACACAGCTAGTAAGTGTTATGTGTCTGAGGCCAGATTTGAACTCAGGTTCTCCTGAAACCAGGGCCAGTGTTCTATCCACTGTGCCACCTAGCTGCCCCTAAGTCACTCATTTTGATGAAATGTTAACGTCTTATATTTTTGCATAACTATTTTATCTACAAAATGATGCATTTATTAATAAATCCCCTGGGAACAAAGCTCATTTCAATCTAATGGCCTTTTACTCTCTAGCTTCCTCTCCCAAATACTCTATTGGAACAGTTGGGGGGTTGGGACTGGGGGATGTAAGAAAGTGCCACACTCAAGCTGAGGATTGGATACAGAAAGGGCGGGGTTGATGATGACAGCTAAGTTTCTTTGCAGGTGCTGGCTGCCAATCCCTACTCTACGCTTGTTTTATGATAAGCTATCTAGCTATCTAGCTAAAGCTTTAAGGCTGAAGGTCCCTCCAAGGACAAGATAGCCAAAATGGAGAATAGTACTTTCTGTGGGAGCTTTGATTTTCTCCTGAGTCCATCTAGATCCTGAGACCATTGCTTGTGCTATGATCCCAATATGAGATTTCCCCCAGAGTTTCTTTTTCTTCATCTAGTAAACTGAATATCGAGTGGGTAGCTCTTTGTCCACTTAAGGGGAAGTAACAAATGAAGCAAACCCAAATGATACATTTCCTAGAGTAAAGGTCCATTAGATTAAAATGAGCTTTGTTCCCAGGAGATTTTATTAATAAGCTTATCACTGAAATATGGCAAGATCAAGAAAAGGGGTGGGGCTCTGTTGTGTGGTGGGGACTCACAGCTCCATTATAATTGGTTACACCCACAAATCCCTTGATAATGATTTTGTACCACTCTATAGAAGAACAGAAGGTCTGCTGACTCAGAACTATCATTTCTACCTCAGTAGGGCAGATGCAAACTGCCAAGGTGAGCATGGAACTCCTCACTGAATAGCTCTCGATGTCCCCTGGCAATTAAATGAACAAAAATCATACCACACATGAAGGAGGTTGCAAACGTATCTGGTCCCGTGAATATCTTCTCAAGGGCAACCTTACATATTAAGTTATGGGCCTATCGTGGGCAGGCTTGGCACCTGACCTGGCTAAGGGAGGATCACATTCCTGGGGCTCTTACTTGTCCAGTCAGATGAGAGTAAAGAAGGCACTGCCCAGGGTGGGACCATTTCCCACTGAGCCAGAGACTATCCTGAGAATTGGGACAACATGGTATATCATTAGCACATATTATCTTTATTAAGTGACTTCTATGTGCTTCTTATTTGCCCAATGAAACTGCAAACTCCAGGGGCACGGGAAGCATGTCTTAAAACTTATTCTGTTCCTCCTCAATGCCCAGCAGAGTCCTCCGTACATACTAACTACTCAATAAAAGTTTTCCTCATAAATATTAAAAGAGAATAAATACAGTTTTTATACTATAGCTATAGTTATTGTATTTGGCAACAACAAAAAATGGAACTAGGAGTCAGAAAGTTTGGTCACAGTTCTACTGCTTTTGAGCTGAGTAATACTGTACAAATCACCTCATTTCCCTGAAACTCAGTTTTCTTATCTGGAAAAAAAGGATTACCCTATCCTCTATCCTACCTGCACTGCCTACCTCAGATGGCGTGGAAAGCGTCAAAGTTAAATAATGTATGTTAAAGCACTTTGGAAACCTACACAGTGCTATATATTGCTATGCAAACAATGAGTGGGCTAATAGATCAGAGTGGGATATATATACATATACATATATACACACATACATACACACATATACACACACTATAAAACCACCTACAGATTTGGAGGGGAATTCACTACTGATAAAGAAAAAGTTTTTTTTTAATCTCTGTTTGTAAAGAAGGCCAAAAATGCACTTTTAAGGTCCTTCAGATATCTGTGGAAAACAAGATGAATTCAAAATGCAAAAGTTACATTCATGTTCTAGTCTTTTCCCCAACAGTTCAGTTGCTTTTAAATAATGATAAAATTTGGAAAAGAAAGCTATAAATTTGTCTATGTTTTCTGCTCTAGATGTTGAGAGTTGATTAAAAGAATTCCTGAATAAAGCTTTTCCTGAACCCAAGTTTCCTAGTAGAGGGATGGGGAGTTTCTAGGCATTTTTCTGCTTGTTGAAATGATATTCTTTTCTTCCTTCAAAGCTTATCTCAGATGTCACCTCCTGCACAATATCCCTAAATGAAAGTGATTTCGGTCTCTTCCAGTTTTGTTATAGGAATAGGCTTTCTTATAGGCTAAGGGTAGGCACTAGCCTTTTCTAGGCTAAGTTCCCAGAATTTAGCCTTCTAGCCAGAGAAAGGGGAACTTCTGGTCAGCACATAAATAACCCCGAGTTTGAGAATTCAGAGATCTGGCCTTCCTGCAAAACAAGGACACTTCTTGAATAGCTCACCTCTATGGTGACAGATTTCACCTGAGGCCTTCAGTGCTGTGGAAAGCAGCCACCAGGGACTGAAAGTCATAATATGGAGGAACAATTTGCCTTTATTTAGTTCTACTATTACATTTGGACTTATTTGATACTGTGGTTCTGAAGCTTTGTGTGGCAGCTCCAAATGTGATTTCCTGCTAGGGCAGGCCAAGCCCTAAAGAGTAAGACAGAAACTCACTTAAAGGTCAGGGGTTGATGGCACAGAATCAAAATACAGGGTGGCACTGAGTCTTGAGGACCTAAAGTGTGGGAAAGTAGCATTCACTGGAAAGGGAGGAGAATTGAATTGAATATTTATTTGCCATTGTGAGTCTTTTATGGGTTTTCTGAATTTGTTTATGGGTTCCTGTGAGTCCTTTGCATTTTTTGCACTGTTAATTAGGGAAATAAATGTTATCGTCTACCTGGTGGTAAATATAATATTACTCCGAGTGCTCACATGGAAGCAGAAGAGTATCTTACCTACATTGTCGAGACCTACACATGAGCTATCCACATAAGCATTAGTCTTGAGATTTTCTCAGAGTGAACAAACACCCTGGTGGAGGACGTAGCAAACCAAAGAGATTAGTAATATTTTGAGTTTGTCCCCCAATATTCAGCTCAGTCCATGTAAGAGTTATGGGATACAGACATAACACTTGCCTGTTTCTGTGGTCACATTATTATAGAAATGAAAGAAGAAAAGCATAAAAATGTCCATATGAGAAAAAAGTCAATGCTTAGGAAACAACAAATTCATGTGAGATAATTTAAGTTTGCAAAGAATGAAACATTTTTTTTTCTACAGGTTGAAACATGAATTTTTTTTTCTTCTAAAAAATGTGGTAAAGAATTAAACATGTTATAGCCACAAAAGTTTTGCTAGTTGAAACTGAAGCTTAAACTAAACTATGTCCCTGGCTCTCAATTGAGCACCGTCAATGCTATAGACCATAGTTTCTTTAAACACTGGTGCATATATCTTCCAGGGGTTGTAGAGAATGAGTTGTGTGCCTCTAAATGTCTTTTCCTTAGTGAAGTAAGCTCAATTAGCTCAGGCCCTATTAGTTTTTTCACCCTTTCTTTTCCTAGGCGCTTGGTACCTACTAATCACCCCTTCCTAACATTGCCTGTCCCTTATTATCATCATTATTCCTATTTCTTCCTGGGCTAAAGAGAAGTATTCACATCATTCTCTTTTCTACATGTGAAAAACTGGTCTTTTTTTTGGTAGAAGAATGATGAGAAGCTTGAAAAATGGTGGCATATCATGTATGGGAGCTTGAGTCTTCACAGGATTTGTGAAGGAAAAAGTTTGGGCATACTAACACAGCTAATTAGGACCCAAAAGACTTACTTCATCAATGACCTAATCAGAATCTGGAATAAAAATAAGCCATGAAAGGCTGAGACATTAGTAAATGGTGTTCTCTTGTGCAGATTCCTGCCATTATCAAACGTTTGAGATCCTGCTGGGAATTCTCAAATGCAATTATAAATCCAAGTTGCTAATGATGCAAGTCACCTATACTTTATGCTCTCAGTAAGAAGACATCATTCTGGCATCAGTTTGATTAAAATTTCTTTGATCCTCTTATTTTTAAAATATAATTCAACAAACATTGATTGAGCATCTTCTGAGTACAAGGTGCTATGCCAGGTACTGAGGCTACTGAGATTAAAAAAAAAAAAAACAACTGAGTTGCTGGCCTTGAGTAATTTGTAATGTACTGAGGATATAAGACAGATGAGCAGACAAAACAGTATGAGAGATGGGTAGAATGTGATGAGGGCAAAGGAAAGCTCCAGAGAGCTAGACTCCTATAAGAAAATGTGAGAAGGCAGACATCACTTGTAGTTACGGAGATAGAGAGGAGGTATCATTTGAGCTAAGCCTTGAAGGAAGAAAAGGATTTCATTTCAACAAGCAGAAATACAAAGGGTCTCTTTTGGAGATGGGTGATGGTCTGTGCGAATGCAATGAGTAATGATAAGGTAGAACCAAGACAGGGAAAAACTAATAGCATACTTTGATTGGAATGTAGAGTGTGTGAAGGAGAACAGTGTGAAATAATGACAGTCACTACTATATTAGATATCATTTATATAGCATCTTAAGGTTTACAAAAGGCTTTGTATATATTACCTCATTTGTTCTACAGCATCCCTCAGAGGCTGGTTCCACTATTATCTCCATCTTACACATAAAGAAACTGAGGGTAAAAGAGGTTAAGTGATTTGCCTAAGACCACACAGCTATTAAGTGTCTGATGCAGGATTTGTACTCAGATCTTCCTGACTCCAAGTCCATGCCACCTTGCTGCCTCATGAAAAAGTAGTTTGTAGACATATGATAAAGGATTGTAAATTCCAGGCTGAGGATTTTGTGAGAGGCCACTGGAGGTTTCTGAACAAGGAAATGATCATTTGACTGGTGCATTAGAAAGATTGCTCTCAGTTGTGTGAACAAGACTAGAGGGAAGCAGGCCAAGAAGGAGCCTATCACAGAGAACTGGGGGTGGTTATAGTATGTGTGGGGAAGAGAAGAAAAACATGGATAATATCATGCAAGTAGAACCCTCAGGGTTTAATGACAGATTAACTGCGAGGGGAAAAGGAGTGACTGCGAATTTATCCATCCCAGCTCACCAAGCTAGTCATACGTCACACCAGTCTACCCTTCACATCATATCCAGCCTACTGCCAAGGACCCCCATTCACCTCCTTCTCTCTCCCTCCCCCTTTTACTCTTACAATGGATGCAGAAACTAAATCAACAATACCATTCATGCTTTTGGAAAAGGTACTTAAGCTGACTGCCTTATGGATCAACAACCATCCCTAAGACTCTCCAGACCAAAAATTTCTTCCCCGGCCACCAATCTCCCTATTTGTGTTTTCTTCCCCCATTAGAATATAAACTCCCTGAGGAGTTATATTTATATCATTGTTTATATTTGGATCCCTGGAAGACAGCATAGTGTCTAACACAGAGACAATGGAGTGGTTTACCATTTTCTTTTTCCAGATCATTTTATAGATGAGGAAACTGAGGTAAACAGGGTTAAGTGACCTCCCCAGGGTCACACAGCTAGTAAGTGTCTGAGGCCAGATTTGAACTCGGGAAGATAAGTGAGTCTTCCTGACTGTAGATCCAGTGCTCTATCCACTATGCCACCTATATCAAGTACTTAATAAGTGTTTTTTCATTCATTCATTCATTCATTCATTCAATTCATTTAACTGTTTGGTTTCCTACTGTGCCTGTTTAATTATTATTATTCTTCATAGTTTTCTTCCCCATATTACCTTAGATTATCAGAATTTCTGTGATTTCACTACATACACTCAACTGCCCCATAAAAGTAAAATACAATTCAAATATACTATTGTCTAATAAAACCATCCAAAAAAAAAGGGCTTTACGTTTTTGTTAGAGAAGACTATATAAAAGTTAACAACATTGAGAAGACAGCAAAAGTTGCTGTGTCCGACAGGGTTGGGGTGGGGGGTAGTGGGAAGGTCGAGGGTCGGGATCAATAATTTTACTGTGGTAAAGAACTTCCCAAAGGGACCCCCTTCTACAAATGCAACTCTGCAACTATTCTGTAATTTAGAGTTTTAGAGAGTTGCTTATGGGTACTGAGAGGTTAAGTGAGTTTTCTGGGGACACACAGCCAGTGTATTTCAGAGGTTATTCTACCTTTTTTTTTTTACCCTACTCTATACTAGTGGTTCTCAAATTTTTGCAGTGGTAGAACCCTTCAGTTTAAAGAAAACTTTGGCAGAAATCTTGGAGTAAAGTCCTCTAAAGTTATTGTTTTAATAGCTATCACCAAACAACATAAGGCTCCTTTGAAAATACAACAACCAACATGGGATGCTTCATGGTTCCTTAGAGTATGGTCTGAGAAATACTGTTCTGTGTACTATCTATACCATGTTGCTTTTTAATATAGATATCAAATCATATCCTTATTAAAACCATGTTATCTTTTCTTCCAAACCCTCTTCTTTTCCTAGCTTCCCTATTTTTTTTTTTTTTGAAAAGCCTACAGCTCTATTTCCAAAGATGGTGCGGGTGAACCAAAGTTCACAACCTCAGAATCATGGCGGACTTTTCGTTCTCCTTCATCCCCTATAGCTGCTAACTTCTGTTGATTCTCCTCTACATCTTCTCTCTTCTTTGTCCCCTGAATTCCACTTATACGGCAATAAGCCCAGAATGGGTCCTCATCACCTCCTGCCTGGACTATGGTAGTGCTTAGTTTACTCATCCCCAGTTTCTCCCCTCTCCAAACCAACCTCCACACAGATGCCAGTGAGGTTGCTAAGGCCAGGCTGGACCACTTCATTTCCCTGATCAGAAAAGCTCCAGTGACTCCCTCTTGCCTCTAGGCTAAAATACAACCCCCTTGGTATGTAAGGCCCCTCCCAATCTGGCTCTAGCCCCCTCTCCTTCACACACTCTGCCTGCTAGTCATATAAGCCTTGTTTGCTGATCCATACACATAACATGCCTTTTCTCTCCCTTCCCTCCTTCTACACAGGCCATCCCTATGCCTGGGATATACTTCCAAGGTACTCTCATGTCTGGCTTCTAGAATCTCTAGGTATCCACAAGGTTTCACTCAAGTGCAATCCCCTTCAGGAAGCTTTTCCCCCTACCATAGATATAAGTGCCCCTCACATTATTCAGTGTGTGCGTGTGCTTGTGAGCACACACACACACACCATATATAAATATATATATATATATGTATACATATATATATATACATACATACATACATACACACACACATTTACTAGCTGTGTGATCCTGGGCAAGTCACTTAACATCTGTTTGCCTCAGTTTCCTCACCTGTAAAATGTGGATAAAAACAGCATCTACCTGCTAGGGTTGTTGTAAAGATCAAATGAAATAATAATTGTAAAGCACTTAGCACAGTGTCTAGCTAGCATATAGTACAGTAAGTGCTATGTAAATGTTAGCTATTATTGTTACTATTATTATTATTTAATCTATGTACCAGCTGTTTCCCTACACTAGAATATAAGCTCCTTGAGGGTAGGGACTATTTTTTTCTCTTGTGCAGTACCTACAACAGTAGGTACTTACAAAATGCTTATGAATGAATGAATCCTTACTGTTAAGTAAAATCAAATTTAATTGAGGGAAAATCTTGTTTCCTAAGCTAATGAGATTCCTTGATTTTTGCCTCTTGTTGCATATTTCCAGAGGGCGGTGCAATGAATAGAGAGCTGGGCCTATCAGCACTGGAATCAGGAACATTTGAGTTCAAATTTATCTTCCTCAGATGCTATGTTACTTAACCACTATTTGCCTTAATTTCCTCATCTGTAAAATGAGGATAATAATACTACCCACTTCACAGAAGTGTTGTGAGGACCAAATAGGAAAATATTTGTAAACCACTTAGCACAACACCTGGCACATAGTAGGTGCTTAATAGATGTATATTCTCTTCTTTTCCTCCTGGTCATAAGGTCCCTTAGAACGATGCTGATTCTAAGATCTTTGGCACATGGCTTCCTATAAGGAAGGCTTTCACAGATTTGTATTACAGATGACCCCAAAGTGCCAACATGTATTGTAAGCTGAAAGTGGATGTTCTGGGTAGCACACCCTTAGCATGACTTCAAAGATTCCAAAAAGCCCTCCTCAGCCACTTATTTCAAAGGCCCCTATGAAAATGGAAAATATTTTCTCTAGGGGATAAGTAACCAGACACAGTCGTTAGCAGTTTCACACAATTAGTTCATCTGATTACTCATCCAGTCTCCTAGCAAGCCCTTGAGAAAATGGGACACAACACAAGTTAATTTTCACATCTGAGGAAAGACCTGATACATGCAATGCTTCTTGGAAAGATGGGGCAGGTGGGACTCTATAGTCTATAGAGGACTCTAAGGGAGTATGTGGGCACTTGATACATGGAGCAGAGGGGATGCTGAAGAGGTAGTAGTCAGCACCAAAAATCAGGGTAAGGGGTGGGGCAAAGGGAAATCAAAGGTGGTCTTTAAAATGACTCTGGCAGACTCTGTCATGCCACGCTTGCTGTCCAAACTGCTCAGTCTCATTCCAATCTAAGAGCCTACAATCACTAAGTATGATCCCTGATCCATGATTTGAATACAGAAAATACAACACATGTATGCAGGATGAGGCTGATAGTGCTTACTGGCTGGTAGAACAAGTTCTAATATCTTGTGCATGTGCAAAAAAAGACACAAAATTCACAAAATCAACTTAATAACTGAAAATGAAACCTGGTTTTTGTGAAAGGTATAAACATTACAGAGAGTAGTAGAGAGATGTTTTACCTCAGGTTTCAGAATTTAAGAACCTATTCTGGAACTCAACATACTGTTTCCAAATATCATCAGCAACAAATAACTTGTGTCCAATATTGTAGACAGTATATGTGGGTAGAATGAGTATATATGGGTAGATTATACACAGCAAATTTAACAAATTAGGCTCAAGGTTCTCTCTTCTACCTAATATACTTCTGGGCTACCTGCCTCCACTGCCAGTTGCTTTGGCTTCTGTCCAGAGAATGCAAACTAATTTTACCATTATCTCAAGCCAAATACAAATGGGAAGGTAAATCAAAAAGCCAAGAAAAAAAAATTTACACATATATATCACATTCTCCAGATAAATGATAGCTGATTATATGAACCACTTTTCCATCCAGGTATACAAGTGTAACTCAAAGTTAATTGTAGCATTAACAATAATAATGAAACTAAGTCTAAAGAAACTCTAGACCAGAGCTTGTACAGTACTAGAGTTTCATTACTTGGTTTCAGTGCAAGAGATGATGAGTAGTAGGACTAAATTTAGATTGTTTGGATGGATCTCAGCTCTAACCTGTCCTCCTGACATCATTGTAAGCAGCAGAGTCAAAGCACTGAGGACATGGGATCAACTTATTTAACAAGGACATAGCCAAAAATGGTAATGACAAACAGCAGGCTATACCCATGAAAGCCTCCATCAGCACAAGGCCAAAAGCAGCAAGGAGCACAGGTAACTTCATACTCTCAGTGAGAGCAGCAAGTTACTATAAATTCTCTCTTCTCCTCTTCCTCTACCAGTGGCTTTCTCCTTTTCATCACAACCTCACATTTAAGGGCCACCTGGTCCTCTATCCACAGCATAAATATCCAAGTTTAAAATCATTGCCAGGAACAGAAAATATCAGACATGAATCAAATCAAACAATGAACCAAAAATCATGCCACATATGAATATGGAAAAGCACTGAGAGGAAGTTAGTATTTATTATATTATTATTATTATTATTATTAATGTTTTAAGAACTGAGAATGGTCCCCATAGTTAGGATCTTGAGAAATATTACATTCAGGATTTGAACCCAGGTCACCTGTTTTTTCTACCATTCCACCATGCCAAGATGCCTCTCAATGATACAACTGAAACTATGAGTTAGTTATGGAATAAGAACACTGTAAACAAAGGTAAAAAAACCAGTAGGTGCTATGGAAGCTCTAAGTATCACAAGAACAAATTGGTCAGGAGAGGGAAGAATCTTACTAGTAGAAGGAGCAGTCATATCAACAAAATCACGGGTCTAGCAAAAAATGAAAATAGCTAAACAATATTATATTTACAATGAAAAACAGTAGAGAATAATAATGTTGAAATAGTAAGAAATAAGAAAAAAAATTTAAATTGTTTTAAATTTATCTTGAATATTGCTTTAAAGAATGAGCTATCCTCTAGAGCTCTAAATCCATGATCATCTGTGGACCTAAACTGGAAACTTCTTCTGGGATTACAATAATGGTTTCTGCAAACTTTCAAGGGCTTCAGAGGTTGATGAAATTGATCCCTTATTATGATCAAATTCATTTAAAAACATAAAACTTTCTATTTCCTTTGTAACATCAGTCTTTTTAAGAGCAGGGATGCTAAGAGTTACAGTTGTAATTGACTTTTAGAGATACTTCTTCCTGTGGAGTTGAGGAGAGTGAATTTAACTCGGTGAAGATCTATGGGAAATTTGTGGAGAAGATAGAGAAAGAAGGTAATGAGAAGAAACTTCTATTGGTAATGTGATTTTATGAGAGCATTTTACAAGGAGTTGAATTTGAAGAGAGACTGTATATAGTGTGAGCTCTTAAGAGAAACTGAAGAAACTGGTTTTTTTTTAATCACATCTAGAGAAAAACAGAACAGAAAGAGTGAAAAAGATTCTTACAGAGATTTTATTAGCTATCTTGAGTGAATTAAATGGTATGGGGCTGTTTTCACAAGTAGAGAAGTTATCTGCTGTTACAAGTGAGAATGATTGTGTGATCAGTCTCACAGGTAAAATACTGTAAATATCTACATCTGCTTAAGTATTGAATTCACTATTAATAAATCCAGTAATTTCAATATTCGTCAGATCCTAGGGAGATTAAGGAACTTAATAACAACATAGAGAAGAAAAATGCAAATAAACTAACATTAGGAAATGAAGTATCTCCTTTTTAGGGATAGGAATAGGGACTGGACCTTTGATTCTACTGGTATAAGGGAACTCCCAGATGATAAAACTCCCTTTACCAATGTATGTTAACACCTTCTCTGCAATATACTTAATAGTCTAGAGAGTTGCCTAAAGCTATGACAGGCTAAGTAACTTGACTAGAGTCCCACAGCAAGTATGTGCAGAAGTGGACCTTGGATGCATGTCTTCCTGGTTTTGAGACCGGTTCTCCATCAACCACAGTGAGATGCTTCTCATTATTGCCTTCTTCCATTTGTTTTTTTAAATACTGAGCTGGGGTGGAGAATCAAGTTGATCAATTAGTGAGAAAGGCTGAAATTTTATTAATCAATAGAAAATACACAAACTTAGCCCTGGATTATTTTAGAATTTAAGATGATATGATTAAATATGGGGATGAGTCAAGGAGAAGGTTAAGGGGTTATCTATAAGTGAGGTTGGCAGACACCTTCTACGCCTTATTACACTTTGATAGAGATCTATTTTGGCATTATTCTTACACTTATTAGCTGAGACATGTTTTTGGTTCATAAATGGAATGAAGACAGAGAGAGGGACAAAAAAAAGAGTTTCTTTAGAAAAAAGAGGTTCAACAATTTCAGCATAACTTTATTCTTTTTCTGCATTAAAAAATAGAACAAAAGAAATTGTTTTTCATTATCCCCTTCCTTCTCCGTTAGAACATTTAAATTATTCCCACAACAATCACAGAATTTGAGTTAGAAAGGACCTCATTGGCTACCTACTCCCACCCAAAATAGAAAGGAATTCCCATTTTAATTTGCCCCACAAGTGAGCATCCAGTATCTATCTGAAGTCCTCCAAAGAGGGGCAACTCATCACCTCTTGAGACAGCCCATTCCACTTGTGGACAACTCCACATTTTGGCATTCTTCTCCTCACTGGTTTTTGGGACCTTTTTTGCCATTTGGGTTAGTCAATTTTTTAAGGTGTTATTTTCTTCAGTATTTTTTGAGTCTCCTTTAGCAAGTTGTTGACTCATTTTTCATGATTTTCTTGTACAATTCTCATTTCTCTTCCCAATTTTTCCTCTACTTCTCTTACTTGCTTTTCAAAATTCTTTTTGAGCTCTTCCACAGCCTGGGACTGATTCATATTTTCCTTGGAGGCTTTGACTTTGTTGTCTTCTGGTTGTGTGTTTTGATCTTCTTTGTCACCAAAGTAAGATTTTACAGTTGGAGTTTTTTCCTCTGTTTGCACATGTTCCCAGCCAATTACCTGACTTTTTAACTCTTTGTTAAGGTAGGGCTCTGCTTCCAGTGTGGAGGGTGCACTGTCCCAAGCTTCAGGGGTTTTGTGCAGCTGTTTTCAGAGATACTTCTAGAGACTTGTAAATTTTCAGTTCTTCCAAGGTGGTATGATCAAAGCAGAGGTGTTTACCCTTTCCTGGCCTGTGCTCTGGTCTATGAGTGACCACAAGCACTGTTTTCTGCCTTGGAACTGTGACGAGGATTCCCTCTCCACTGCCTGCCACAAGATCTGCCATGCCAGCACTCCTCATCCCAGAACCACCACCCAGGACTAAGATCCAGATCCAAGCACAGGCAAAGCAAGAGAATCCTGCCTCAGTGACAGCAAAGAGATCCCTACAATCCCCCTCTGATCAGCTGCTTGATCCCCCCACCATCTGTGGGCTGAGAGTTTTGGAAGCAGCCATGCCGGGGCTGGGGCCAGACCACACTCCTCTCACCCAGCTACGCCAGACATTTCCTACTGACCTTCTAAGTTGTCTTTGGCATTTCTGGATTGAGAAGTCTGGAAACTGCCACAGCGGCCTGTGATTCAGTCCCCTGAGGCCTGCTCCAGGTTTACTGGGGCCCCATCTTTGCCTGCGTGGCCCACGCTGAACTGCACTCCTCTCCTAGCCTGGTGCAACAGACCTTTCCCATCAACCATCCACGTTGTCTTGGGCTGGAAATTTGTTTCACTATATTTTTGTGGGTTCTGAGCTCTAGAATTTGTTTACAATAATTTTTATAGGTATTTGGAGGGGTTTGGGGAAGAGCTCAAGCAAGTCACTGCTTTTATACTCTGCCATCTTGGCTTTGCCCCCCTACCTCCACATTTTGGGAAGGTTTTTTTCATTTATTTGTTTTCCCTCATGACATCAAAGCTAAATTAGCCTCTTTGCAATTTCCACTCTTTGCTCTTGGTTTATCCTCTGGGGATGAACAGAAAATGCCAAATCCTTCATCAACAGCTTAAAGACAGCTATCACTTCCCTTGTCCTCTCTTTTGCATGTCCCAAAGCCCCAGTTCCTTAAACTGATCCTCAGTGGACTCAAGGCCCTCACCATTTGGGTTGCACTCCTCTGGAGGGCAACATGAGGAATCAATAGATAAAGGGACAATGATATCTCCCATCTATTACTTAATTTTTCAAGGCTTAACTCAAATGCCACCTCCTTCATAAAGCATTCACAATGCTTCCTTCTCCCTCAAATCCTCCACGAAAAGAAAAGTCCCCCTCTTTAAATTTCTTATAGCATTTTGTTGGGAAAGAGGGCAAAGGCTTATTATTATACTCTTTTTTGTAGCATAAGTATCTGTGTGTATACCCTCTCCCCGATACCCGGGACACCTGTTTGCTATCTAGAACATCCTCAAGAACCAGACTATGCTTGTTTTTATATCCCCAATACCTAGCACAATACCTTTTCACAGAGTAGGTACTTAGTATAGGTTTGTTAAATTATGTTGAATAAAATTTTATAAAGGAATTTTAGTGATATGAATTGACAAGCAGATTCCAAATATTTTGTACAGCTATTTAACCAGAATACTGAAATGTTCTTCAAGCAGAATCAATTTGAAATTACATGTGGTTACAATCCATGGAAAATATGAAAGTGTGAACCACTTTCAAAACCAGCAACAGATTGGGCAAGATGTACTTGGTTATTTTATTGTATTTAATATGCAGTACTTTGTAGATAGCATCTCTCTTACTGCCTCACATTTTAGGTTTGCTGCTTTCGTGTTTTTACTTTCAGGCTGTTTGTGATAAGAAAGGAAAGCAAACAATATGCAAATGACTTCATGTCCTAGATTTAATGCTCACAGAAAAAAAAAACTCATAAGTTTACATCCTTGCACTTCAATATCAGGCAAAAATACTGAGTCAATTTCATTGTTTTGCAAGTTGCTATTATCTATTTCCAAGTGTTATATTTTCCTATCCCAACCTTCTTTCCATTAAGAAGCTTTTGTGTGTGTGTGTGTGTGTGCCTGCATTTGAGGGAAAGAAATGTGGTATTACATAAAGACTGTAAGTGTGAAAGAAAATGGAAGCTGAACAAATGAGATGTTGTATTTTAGCTCTTTCTTTTTTATAAAAGAAAAGCTAATGTTAATTTTAATATTAGCTGGGGAGGTCTCTTAGCTAGAGAGGAAATGTGGAAAAAAATGTTAAAAGGAGACTTCTAGGATTCAAATATAAGTATTTAGAAACAAGGACAACAAGTAATTTTGTAGCAAAACGAAGACAGCAATTTGCAATATCCAAATAAAAATAAATGTTAAATTCAGTCTTTAAGTATTTCAACAGACCATGATGCAGTAGATTAGAGCACTGAATGTGAAAAGGAACACTATTTATGAGAAACTGAAATAGTTCAAATCTGATCAAATAATCATTTACTAAGAAGGTGTCAAATGGTGTTCTAGGAAGAAGGACGGATAAAAATTTAATCTGCATAGCTCACTGTTTTCTTGGATCCTGCATTCTGACGGGGGACATGACACAGACACAGTGACTATTTATAGTTTCAAGTTAGATGCATCATAGTTACAAAGCAAAGGCTTTGTGAAGTCAGAGAGTTAGGGAGGAAGAGGGAGCTGTTACCTGAAGGAAGGTTGGGGTGAACTTGGGAGATAGAGGAGAAAGGAAAAGAGTGGCAATATTGTATAGCAGAAAGAACACTAGCCTTGAAGTTGGAGGAGCTGGGTTTGAATCTTACATCTGTTTCTTTGCTAGTGTGACTTCGAGCAAGTGACTTAGCCTCTCTGGACCTCACTCTCTTCATCTGTAAAGTAAGTGAGTTGAACGACAGAGCTCCAAGATCCTTTCTGGTTCTAGATCTTATAGCCAGGGAATATTTGCAAAATCTAAAAAGTGAACACATACACATTTATAGATTTAGGTATAACTAATGGCATGCAGGAAGAAAGAACTTTTTGCAGATTAGGCGAGGGGTAGTATAGGATAAATATTAATCATGTGGAACTATATAAAATTTTGTTGTTATTCAGTCATTTCAGTCGTGTCCTACTCTTCATGATCCCATTTGGGGTGTTCTTGGCAAAGGTACTAGAGTGGTTTCCCATTTCCTTCTCCAGCTCATTTTACAGATGAGGAAATTAAGGCAAACAGGGTTAAGTGACTTGCCCAGGGACACATAGCTAGTAAGTGTCTGAGGCTGGATCTGAACTCAGGAAGATGAGTCTTCCTGACTCTAGGCCCAGCACTCTATGCACTCTAGCGCTACCTAGCTGTCCCATGGCAGTTAGAATGCAGATCTAGAATTTCTCCTATAATACAGTATTGTTTTTTCCTATAACCTGCTTCACCCACCGTGTCAGATTATCTCATCATTTGCTCTTATTTTAATTTTTATAAGGAACTCTTCAATCTTGTTACCTAAAAAGTTTCCTGTAGGAATCTTCTTCGTTGACAATACACAGTTGGAAATGTTCTGTACGACTTCATTTTTTCTCTTTTCCCACTGCTTTCTCACAGACACCTACCCTCACTGTGCAAATGCAGATATCTTCATGCCCCATTACTGTCCCCTGAGGTAAAGTGTACAAAACTTTGACCTGGCCTTCTCAGCCTTGACTTTCCAGGGGAAAAGATGCAAATGAAGATACAAGAGGGCAGTTCAAATACATCAGTGCGACAACTTTAGATTAGATGGAGATCTAAAGGTGACTAAAGTGATGGGACTATTTCTGCATGTAGCTTTCTGAGACAGACTGCAGATTAACAACATGACACTAACTTGTCAGAGAGGTACCAGGCACAGATTCACACATAAGTCAGGGCTTTTTTTATTCTCAAGTTTTTATCTCTCAGTAGTTGCCTCATAACTCACAGGACTTGGTCAATCTCTTCCTACTCAATACACAGATGTCTAAGAGGGAGGCCCAACAACACCCAGACTACCCATTTCCCCTGTTTGAGGGACTGAGGGAGGGCAGTAGTACCAGTAGAGAAAAAAACCAGCCCTAAGTGGGTCTGGTGATACTCTATATAGTTCTGTTGCTATTAAACCTAGAAGGGAATACAAATTAGTAAGTGTGGAGTTCAGAGGTCCACAGGAAGGGGAGAATATAATCATACTTGCAATATAATTAGTTTTTTTCCCAATTCTTTTTAACATCACTCCTTGAAACAAATTCCTTTAAACTGGAGAAAAAGACAATAAAAAGACAACTTTCAACACTTTCTTCAATTAAAGCTTCAAACTGGCTAAGTTCCACTTCGTTTTTATTAATGCACTTATTTCAATGATATATTTCTATTTTCCATGTAAGACTTTCAGTCTTGAATTCAGAGGCAGAGAGATTTCAGTGAAATCTGAATTCATGGAAGAAAATATATTCTTCTTCCCCAGGGAATGACCCCTAGCAAGAAGTTTTGATAGGCATTCTTCAATCTCCTCTATTTCTGTGCATCTTGATTTAACTTTTTGCATCAACATCATCTGCTTCTTGGCAAACTTGATGAGATCTTCCTTGGGTAATGTTTCCAACTTAGATTTGCCAGCCCCAGGTGTGGCTGATGAGGCCACCACATCTTGCCCGGGATCCTCCATGTCCATGCTGGATCACACACACCCACACACACAAGCACACCCTCACCGTGGTCCGGACTAGCCGGTCGCAGTTGCTGCTGCCGCCACCGCCACAGTCACTTCCAATGACCTTTATTTCTTTAATAAAGTTATATCTAGTTTTTAAAAATGGCTCAACTTCAATTTAGATTTTACCCAACTTTCTATAACCTGCTTCTGCTTTATCAGTGACATTATTTCTTTTTACACAGAACCTTTTATCTTCTATAATATATATACATGGATTTCATTCTCTTAATACAATTTTCTTGTAAACACCAGTTTTTTCATAATGTTCTTCAGTTCTAGCCTAGTTTTTCTATTTCCTCTTTATTAATTCTAGTGCCTATTCTCATGTTTTGTTTTTTTACACCACAGGTATAATATAGGGTCCATATAATCACACTTTGACCTGATAAACATTTAAATAGTACTTTAGAGACAATTTCTTACCTGAACAAAGCTGTTCCACTTTTGTGTAGTTTAAAGATACTATGTCATTCACCCATGCAATGATGTCATGTCTGCTCATAGTCTCTTGGGTTATCGAGGTAGAATACACATTGACCGCCATTCCCCAACTGGAAAAAAAGATATATTTACTTTAAAATAAATAACTATAATAGAATTCTACAAATAAACCATACTGAAATTGGAGCAGTCTTTCAGACAACTGTTGCTTATAACTACCCAGATGTAAGTGACACAAAAATTTAAAATTTAAGCTTTTTTTTAAAAAATAGCTGTCAACATATCTTATACTAACAATCTCCAAACTATATGGAATGAAAAGCTTTCAAAATATATTTGCCTTAGGGAAGACATTGACATTATGTGGGAAAGGATTGAGACATAAATCATCCCTGTTTTCAAGTATTCTATTGGAGTTTTCCCAAAGATGCTTTTGGTGACTCTAGAGAAGAAGAGTTTACATTCCAATAACTGTATTCAATTACAAAAATCAATTATCTTATCCATCTACATAACAGCAAACACAACAACTTGACTGACAACTTGATTGCTCTCAAACCATTTCTATCTGTACCCCATCTAAAAAGACAAATAAAGAAGATAACAGTGATAATAATAACCATGAAGCCTATGAAAAAGATAAAGTCCAAGAAAGGAAAGAACAGGCCCTCCCACCCTTCATGAGTAATACCTATATGAATTCTACCAATAATATGTCAAATATGTCAACAAAGAAGCATCAAAAAGATCTGAGTCATCAGGATTTTTTCATAAAAACAGAGTAATTTATCAGTGATACAAGCTCAAGTAATTGCTACCAGAAATTAGAAAAAGGTCATCCTTAAGAAGCCCAGACTTACTGATCAATGAAGATTTTGCACGCAAATGGTAGAAACTATGCAACATATGACTATAGGTTGTAGCACATGCTGAATACCTAGAAAGACAATATCAAGTGGGCTAGAATTTTGTACCACAAGCTTGATATCCTTCTTAAATTAAGAGATAACAAATTCCCAAACTAATAAACCCCTAAATATCCTTGAAAATTCAATAAGTAAATCTGTTCAGTAATGATACTTCAATTCTAGACATACTACCTACGAAATGTCATAAAACACATTTTTAATGGTGTTACCATACTGAATACTCAACCTCCAAATGATATTGTCCTTTCATGCATTTTTAAAGACCAGGTTCACCGCCACTCATCTAATTTCTTACAGTATCAGAATGGCCTTTCAAGTCTTAAATAATAATAATATAATAATAACAAGACAACAACAATAACATAATAAATAAAACATTTACATAGGACTTCAAGGGTCCTTCCATTTCTAAATGATTATATCAGACTAACTAATCTGACTAATTAATGGAATTTTGACATCAAATCTACAACTATGTTAATAATAATATCTTGAATTTCTAGTAATAATCTACTTCTGTAAGACTTTACAATTTATAAATTTACTTCCCCATGTATTTATCATATCATTCGATCTTTATACCCATGGAAATGGAATCCATGGTAGGAATATCCTGGAAACATTGCTCTGCTCCTATAAGCAGAGGTCCATGAAGTTCAGGGATGGCAAGCAGGAGAGTCAGGAATGATACCTCCTCTATAGATGCTAGAATCCTGGAAAAGCCCTAATCGGCATCTGGATGGCACAGTGGATAGGGTGCTAGGGCTGGAGTCAGGAAGATTCAACTTCCTGAGTTCAAATCTGGTCTCAGATACTTAACTTTTATTATTATTATTATTATTATTATTACTCATTCATTCACATATTCATTCTTCCTTTGATCATCAACCAAGAAATGAAAATCTATAAAATAAACCAGACCCATATTTTAAATGGTTATAAAGTTAATTCCAAATTACCTGAGGAGGAAAACAAGTCTGTAGTAATCAACAATGAAAAATGAATGTTAATTAAGTCCCATAGGCACTCAGTGCAAATAGATTGTAAGGAAGTACAAGCACCAAAAAAACCCCAAGTAAATAGTAGTTATAGCATATGTTTTGTGTCTGTAATCCCCCTTGTAAACTTCAATAAAGATTTCTTATTAGTGCTAGGGATTTGAAGTGAACAAAAGCTTAACTAAATCTTGTGCTTGAGGCAACTACTACAAAATGTGCCCTGGCAAGTAGTACCCTCAAATCAACTTTTTAAAGATGAACTGAATTAGGAATGGAGGAGGAAACCTTGGATGCTGGGACACTGCTCCTTTGGGATGGGGGCAGGGCACAGAGACCTTTGGGCATTGGAGATTCTGGAACATCAGAAGGTCAATACAGAGGGACAGAGCAAGGAAGGCCTAGGTTTGTGGACAAAACTAGACTGTGTTGGGGCTCCTAGAGGAAGGAGCAGTGCCATGTAATAGCTTCCTGTTTCAACTAATTAATCTGGCTAATTAGGCACTATGCTCAACTGTATGCACTGGCTTGGTTAAAAGTGTTGCCAGCATCCTCTAATTTTTAGTGCTCTGGGACAAAGCCTCCGCCATTTAGCCCTAGTTGAAGCTCTAGAAATGAAACAGCAAAAAAAAAACCAAAAAAACCCAAAACCAAAATATAGCTGAATAAAAGTTTACATTTAATATTACAAGAAACTGCTCTTCATTAGTAATTCTTTATTTGTTTTTTATTCAGCCAAGATTAAAAAAAAAGGATTGTAATAAATAGTTCAAGAATGAAGTTATAAATGGGAGTATAGTTGGTAGAAAAGAAAATGGGTCAATAAAACATGGGGATGATGCTAATTAGTGATTGTTTGCTTACCTTGCTATTTCCTAAGACAGACTCACTAAGAGTCTTGGAAATATATGTCTCCATCTCTCAATAAGTTCACTAGAACCTGGCTCTCACACATATATATTTTCACACTTGAGACAACATTTTCCCACTTTTCTGTCCTACGTGATTTATTCTCTAGGTTCAATGCTGAGGGATGTAATATGGTGATTACTCTCACCTTTACCTTCTTCCTCCAGTTTTGCCTTTTTGGCTGTCCTGGGAACTATATTACGATTTTATGCCATTGTTTGAAAAAGAAAATAGTACAAGAAACAAGATTCACAAGGCATTAAAGAGGAAAATAGTCAAAGATATTTTAAAAGTATGTCTTGGTGTATCAAGAGAACATTTAAATTTTTTGAGATAACTATTGTTTTTTTCCCTTTTGATTATTTTTGATTCTTAAATGGCTGGGTCTGGTTAATAATTTATTTTCACATCAGCTTTTGCTCTTTGGGCACTCAATTTTTTCTTTAATAAATTCTTTGTAACTCAGAATGGAAATATGATTTTTAGACTTTGAAGAATTTTTTGGGAATAATGGAATAAAAATACATGCCAGAAAATAAATAATATAAAATTCCAAACATAGGTATCCATCACATCCTGAGAAAGATTTACCAAGTATATAATATATGTGTGATATATATGTGTGATAAAATTATGGGGTCACAGTTAATAATGAATTAAAACAAGAAAACTGACTAAAATGTTCTTCTTTGGTTAGTGATAACATCCATCTAGGTGAACTCATTTATTTGATTTTATTTTTACCATTTAATAAGAATCTAAGACAAAGGACTAAGATTCCTAGATGTGGTTTATTTTTATTTTTAATCAAAATTTTTAAAACTGCATGGTCAGGATGCAAATTTTGGTTTGATCATTGTATGGGACAATTAGTTTTCTTTTATTTCTTACCCACAACTTGTATTTCTATATTTGCCCAGTCATCTCATAAACTATAGGTTGTTGGTTGCAAGGCAAATTTGTGGATGGCTCAGCACAATTCATTACAACTACCAGAAAAGCAACTCCAATCATAAGACCTCATGATTGTGGATTAGCAGCAGCCTCTTCATGTCTAAAAAACACAATACTATTTTTTCCTTTCACATTTCTGAAATGATTCTTTCACATGGAAGGTAGATCAGTTCAATGTGGAATGTTAACCCAAATTGTCTTGAGACTGAGGTTACTGTTATACAATGAGGCTTTTTTGAATTTCAGATCTTACACATATTTATCCAAAATTATCTATAAGCAAAATTACCATGAGATCAATTTTGGACAATTATTACTACATAACCTAGTGTAGAGAACACTAGGATTTTCTTTTTGACAAATGTCCTGTAATTCAAAACAAGATACTGTTTTTAGTTTTTGAAGAATATTTTTGGAAAGGAGGAAACACGTGCTATCAAATAAATCATACAAGAAGCCAAACATGGATATATGACTAATAATATATTAGGAGGCACTGGTTCTAGTTCTAGCTTTTCCCCAGGGGATCACTGTGAAATTCTATTTTTAAAATCTCTTTGACTTTAAAATGTAAGGTACATATTATTCCTACTTCACAGGGGGCTCTCTGGAAGAAATGACATATAACATTCAAGATACTTATTATTTTTATTTATTGAAGAATTTCAAAGAATTCTTTTCTGTTGAGAAAAAGAACTTGCTACGAGAAGGCTAAGAATGGTGATTGCAGAAGGAAAGCTGACAACACATTTCATGGCATGTATCCTTATTTTTGGATCTGTGACCATGCCTTTAACACTGCAAACCGTCTAGCATCTGGGATGTATGCATTTCTCCCCTGCGACACCCTTGCAAAGACAGGAAAAGAAAGTGCTGCATTCTTATTTTGTGACATTTTGTTAACACTTTTAGGGGCAATTGTGATGGTAGATGGAGGGCTGGTCTTTGAGTAAGACAGTGAGGTTCTGCTTCTTGCATATGCTAGCTGCATGACTATCAGCAAGTTAGTTAACTTCTTGGTGCCCCCAGGATGCTTGATTTGGAGTTAAAAAAAACCTGGGCTCAAATCTGGATCTACCACTTGCTATTCTACTTACTACCTGGAAATATCATTCACTTATAGCACAGTGCCTGGCACATAGTAGGCATTTAATAAATGCCTATTCCCTTCTTCCTTTCCACATATATCTCTAATGATCTGGTTATTAGCAGTGAGCAGTATTTACATTTCCCCCTTGGAACAAAATTTTCTACTTGCAGATGAACACGATATTCTTAGATTCAGTTCATGGCGTGTATACAGTGGGGAGCAGAAATTTTAAAATATATGATGATTCAAATGGTGAATACCTCAGGAGATAATTCTCTACTCATCATTTTCTTATTGGAAATTGAGCAAAGGCAGGAAAAAAAAAGAGAGGCATATAAAAGAGAGAAGTAATAATTTATATGGGTGGAGGATGGAAAAGAAAAATATAGCCCTTTAGAGACAAGCCTTGACAATAACACAACATCTCCCTGGAGACATACTACAGTAACTTTATTGAGTTTCATTTAAAATTATATATTAAGGCTTCCCTTTAGATTGGAGAGAAACTGTCATGTTCACAGATTCGAATGAATAAATGGAGTCATCTCACTATTTCTCTACTTTCTGGTTAGAGACATACTTTAACTAGTCTAAATAAAAGAAATTATTTTATTCTTAAAGACTTTTTTGATGTCTCTGTCATAGAATTAGGTTGGAGAGTACATAACTAAGGTAAATTTACTCTTCTAGACCTAGACATTGAGCCTCTTTTAGTAAAGACTACCAAGTTAATGGTGATACCTGCTTAGAGTAACTTAGGTTCACTGGTTAAATTTACTTCATGAAGAGATAATGGAGAAGTGTAATGATACAACATGAGATCCAAAGTATTTTAAAAAACATATAATTTTAGTAAAATAACACAGAGGAAACATGATTTTTAAAAAAAATGGTTCGCAAATTAATGGAAAACAAACTAATATGATTATGTATCTTTGTTACTCAACTGCACTTTTAGCAAACTGTGATTATATAAACTTTCAAAGATCATTAAATGCCATAGCTGATGTGGTCTTGGTAGAGGCATTTTTATTTTACAAATGAGAAGACTTGCCTATCCAATTAAAAAAAAAAAAGCGGAACTAGAACCCCAGCCCAGGGGTAGAGAACCTGTGGCCTTGAGGCCACATGTGGTCCTCTAAGTCCTGATTCAGTCAAGGTGTTGAGGACCTACAAGGCCACATCAAGCCTTGAGGCCGCAGGTTCCCCACCCCTGACTGTAGACTCTTAGTTGCCAGTTACAGTAGTTTTTCCTTCATATCAACTGACAGACTTTTAAAAAGTATCATCTTCTCTATTTACAACTCTTATTGCTGCCTGTGATGGTATTTCTTATACTCCCTTACAACTCCCATTCTACTTAGAACACTTACTTTACTTTGTAGTTCTTTCTGGTAGAAACAGTAACAAAATCCTACTCATTTCTTCAGGCTAAAAGTCACCTCCCAAGCCCACATCTCCTCATCCTGTTTATTAATCGCCATCACTCTGACAAAATCTCATCACAAGATGGTGAGACATCATCTTTCTCCTTGACGCATCAGGCATGCTTTTCCCTTATGCCAATGCCAACTTCTAAATGACATTTTCTTAAAGAGATACTAAACCCTCTTTATCTTACGAAGATTGTAAATTCTATTAAACAAGTGAATTTGGTTTAAACTAAATATATAGGTTTCTTTATGATTTTCAAGAAGAGATTACACAATAATCCAATCCAATGGGTTACAGAACAGCATTCATTACCATTCAACAAGTAACTAAGTATTTATTAAGTATATTTTATGTACTAAGAAATAAAAGTACTCCCTGACATCATGAAGTTAACAATCCAGGGGCAGGGGGAAGGAAATAACGTTAACTTCCATTTATATAGTACTTAATAAAGTGCAAAATTCATTCCTAACAATAAGCCCATGAGGAAGGCAATGGAAGTATTATCATTGTCTCTATTTTACAGATGAGGAAACTGAAGCTCAGAGCGGTTGAATGGCTTGCCCAAGGCAACCCAACTAGGAAACATCAAGAGTGGGAACTCAAGCCTCAAGTTTCCTTCTGGTCTGTCCTGGGCTCATAGAATTACATGACCAGAGGATCTACATTTAGAGTTGAAAGGGACCTTCAGAATCACCAAGATCAAACACTGTCCCCAGCCCTTTTTATAGGAGAGGAAAGTGAGACCCAGAGAGGGGAATTCACTTGTCTGGGGTCACAGTGGTAGTAAATGGCAGCAGTATCAAACTCAAATAGAAATAGGGGTCAGTAAAATGTATGTAAGCACCCCTGTGGGAGGAATGCTGCCTCAAAAAACCACACAATCACACTATGTTTTATTGCATTTTTATTTATTTTGTTAGATATTTTCCAATTACATCTTATTTTGGTTTTTGGGAGGCCGGCTGGCCCGTGATTGGCACCTGTGCCCTATAGATACTGGAGTAAGGGAGTGACATGAACAGACCCACACATAAGTGACATTACACCAGCAATAGTATGAAGAATGAACTAGGAAAGGGAAGCCCCGGAAGCAGGAAGACCAGTTAGGAGCCTATTCCTGGATGAAGCAAGATGAGGCTTTATTTAACGGAGCAGTTAAAGTAGGAAAGGAAGGAAGGCACACACATGAGAACTACTGCAAAAATAGACTGAAAGACCTTGGCAACATAGGAGTGGAAAGAATCAAAAATGAAAAGATGAATCCATGGTTTTTCAAGCCTGAGTGACTGGCAAAATGGTAGAAACCAGAGAATATGAGAAGTTTTGGGGAAGGGTGGATTAGAAAAAAGGGAATTTCCACTTTAGACATTGAGTTTTAGATATTCATGGAGATATCTAGCAGAGACTTGGAAATATAGGACTGTTGTTCTAAGGAGAGGTTGATGGAAAGAGAGACGGATCTGGCAGTGGCATACATAGATATAATAACTGAAGCCTGGAGAGTGGATGAGGTTCTCAAACCAGAGAATGTAGAGAGAGGAGAAGGGGGTCAAAGACAGAACAAAGATTCTGATTAACCGATAACAGAATGAAACTCAAAACAGCACAAGATTTCATAAACTGATGTAAGGCCTCCAAAATGACTGGATAGGGAATGTCCAAGGGTCAGAAAGATATTTAAATTCTATAGGAATTCTTCCTGTGATTCCCAACTACAAATTCTATAACCATATGGCACAGTAGATAGAGAGCTAGGCCTGGAATCAGGAAGACCTAAGTTAAAATCTGGCATCAGATACTAGCTGTGTGACCTTGGGCAAGTCACTTAAGCTCTGCCTGCTTCAGTTTTCTCAACTGTAAAATAAGGATAATAATAGCACCTACCTCCCATGGCTGTTGTGAAGAGCAAATAAGATAACATTTGTAAAGTGCTTAGCACAATGCCTGGTTCATAGTAAACACCTAATAAATCCTTCTTTCCTTTCCTTCCTTCTTTCCCCCCTCCCCATCCTCAGTGTGGCTCGAGTACAAGACAAGAGATGATTTTTTTTTATCAAGGTTAAGAGTATTTTAATTAAACAGTATAACTACATTATATTTGCAAGAAGTAAAAAAAATTTATTTGCAATGTCCTAAATGTCCATGTAGTTGAAACAAATGATTGACTTAACATACTTTAGGAACAGAATCTCACTGTTGTAGAGAACGCTGCCAAGCTACTCATTCTGCCTTACTTACTGATAAGCCATTCTCCTCTGGATACCTACTCAATTCCAGCTTGTCCTTTGATCTTCAACTCCCTGCCTTCTGCTGCCTTCCTCCCTGACCCTTCCTGCCAAGACCCCAATACTCCCATTAGGTTCCAAGTCTTTAGACACTCATGTCGTTATCCATCATGAACCTGAGTCGACTTTGGGCAGCAAGAGGCCACAACTGAGAAGCTAAAGCCAGTGCAAGACATTGTTAGGAAAACACAACATAAGATAGCACAGGACCTAGACCAGAGTGCACAGGTGAGTGACTGTCTGGTACTTTAGCCTCTCAGTTCTGCATCCTATTGTCTCCCTAGCAGTTTACTTTCCAAATCTGGTGTCCAAGATTGTTTTATAAAAGTGGTTTTCGAGAAAGAAAGGATTCTTGCTTCGAAAAAAGCAAAAGACTGAAAGCAACTTTAAGTTGACTCCTCCCAGAGGAATTTGCTTTTCATGGTAGCCAAAACTTTAAGTTAAAGGAATGAAGTTCCTTTGGGAGAATTTCAGAAAGGAAATGGGAAATTGGGGAGTGGAAGAGATGAGCAAGGCACAAACTTGCTAGGATCCTAAATCACATTAAACAGGTAAATGTTTATTTTGCCTATGAGTAAGGTTAGTCCTGTGAGTACATACTACTGGAGGAAAAAGGAATAAGAACCGAGCACAGTATTTAGAATGGCAAGATGATACAGAAAGAATGGGGTATTAAAGACCACAAAGGTGACCCTTACCAAAATTATATTCTTTCCTTAATTTTACTAAGCATCATTTTCTATTCCCATTATAATGAAAGTGGACACCTAATTTGAACCTCTTTGAAGGAGACACCTGGAACAAAAAGACTTAAGTGGCTAGCCTCTGGATTTAGAGCTGGGAAGGATTCCTGGCTCACTAATCTGCCAGCTGTAACATATAAACCATGCTGATATTTTAGGAATTACTGGATTTAACATTTCCAGTGACTACATATTTTATTCCTTGGGTCTTTCAGATTGCTATTTGTGGTCGCTTGGTAAAAATGGACAAAGACCCTGCACATCATTCCTTGCTTGTAACTCTTTTCAGCCCTAATAAAGACTTACTTCAGAGTTCCCGATTAGTATCTTGGCTACATGTTTAGCAAAAATCTATTTTTGAAATTAAAAAAAAAAAAGGCCAAACCCAACAACAATAACCCTTTGGGAGTATTACCCTAGAGGACTTGTGCCTATCCAAAGGGCAGTATTTACATAACAGTAAAATTCATTTTTAAACTCTCTGAGAACATTTTGAGATGGAAATAGAAAATGATGTACCAATAAAATTAAGCCTATTAACAAGATAAGGAAAGTGTAAACTACTAATGAAGAGAAAATATTCCAGTGTGTTTGACTCCAAGATATGTAATGTCCGTCCATGTCTTCTTAAATTTCCAATAGCTCTATAGAACTGTAGACAGAAACAGGTACAATAGTAACTGTCCCATATATCTGTGTAAGATTTCAGCTTAAAACAGCTCAAAGTTGTGATTTGGCTCTTACTGGCCTATATTCTACTATGGTGTCAAAACAGCCATTTTCAAGGCAGAAGATAATTATTTAATTTGAGATGAAACTTATAAAGCTTCTTAAAGAATATATAGTGATGGGGCAGCTAGGTGGCGCAGTGGATAGAGCACCAGCCCTGGAGTCAGGAGGACCTGAATTCAAATTTGACTTCAGACATGTAACACTCACTAGCTGTGTGACCCTGGGCAAGTCACTTAACCCCATTGCCTAGCCAAAAAAAAAAAGAATATATATAGTGACAATGCATTGACCAGTTGTACTATTTACTTCTACAGGACAAACTGTTATAATAGGGTGTGATTCCAACTTGCTTTGCTTATATGGTCTAGTTGCTTTCAACTAAATAGGTGTTATCCTTGATTCTTCCTTAGCACTCACCCCACATGTCATCTGTTACCAAGTCTCATTGTTTCTACCATCACAACATCTCTTGCATAATTTCTCATCTTGGGGCTCATAGAATCATAGGCCCTCATCACCTTACACCTCCACTACTTTAATAGCCCCACTGGATGGTCTCCCCAGGAAGTCTCTCCCCATTTCAGTCTGTCCTCTACTCAGCTGTCAAAATGAGAGACCTCCCTCCCTCTCTTATATTCAACTATCTTGTATTAGTTCTGTATTTATTCTAAATACATAAACACACACACACACACACACACACACACACACACACA
>NW_020955033.1:9331563-9351152 GCF_900497805.2 Vombatus ursinus
ACACACACACACACACACACACACACACACACACACACACACACACACATATCTCCCCCCAGGAGTATGCGTCTTACAAGCAAAGCCAGTTTTCTTTTTTTCTTTTTGTCTTTGTACCCCCAGCACCTGGGCACAGAGCTTGGCACATACAGGTAGCAAGTATTTGATAAATGCTTGATAACTGACTGATTTTAAGAAAACTGAGTAGAATTTCAAGTCCACTGGACTGGTGGTCAGTCACTTAAGTGCTGACCACCAGTTGCCAAGTCATCTGGATCTCACCGAAGGAAAGGCAAAAAGACTTGGGCTTTCTTCCAATTCATGAATTCTCAGGTGATTTCTTGGTTTAGTTGTTTTGATACAATTGTGTTGCCTAAGAGTCAAATGATCCTCAGCATTTCTGGACGTCCTTACTGACTGGAAAGGAAGCAATCACCTTTTTAAAAAAATAGCTGTGCCCTTGGTCACCATAAACTAAGGGAATCACAGGATGTTCTGTCTAATAGGATTTGGCTTCCTTTCAGGGAATGTCCTAAGGCAAATTCTTAAAGCACATTCCCAGATGATTCTTGGATGACCGACTCAATCACAGCACAGTAAATAGCAATGTATGAAACTAGAAGAAAATTATTGCTAACATATAACCAGCAACACATCTTGAATTTTGCCTTAAGGTTTTGGCAAAAGAAACATTTCTATAAATGAAATTAAATGGCACTCACAACTACATATTAGAAGCCCTAGGTCATTGGTGAAACTCAAAGTGACCTCTAATTTCTTAAGCCTGGAGATTGTTAAGCAAAGTAGTAGACTTTGGATTAGCCCAAAGCAGCTTCCTTCCGTAGCTCTGTGAGCCAAGATTTTTTTTTTAAATGACTAGGCACTACATCGGACAGTTTCAATATAACCTCAAATCCTTGTGTGCTTTCATATTGTAAACTCCAATATTTTTGTTTTTGAATATTTTCTTATTCAAGGACTGAAAGAGAACTAAAAAACAAAAACAGAAGTCATCCAGGGAACACCAAAATACTATCTTCAGAGAGCAGCTTTCTTTTCTTGGTCTCTTAATATATAAAGCCAAATAAATGTACTATTCACTTTTCAGCGCAAAACACTAAATGAGTTTAATATGATTTTTGCTTCCTCTTTCAAGAAACTCAGTCTTACAAACAGTATGTCACACAAATTTTGCTGTTAAGCTTAATGTAGACAACTTTGGCTTCTTGGGTTAAGAAAACAATAAAAATAAGGAAAATCATGTTACATGAACAATCTCTCAAAGGGTTCTGATGAAAAATATTTAATGTGGCCCGTGTAACAAGAATTTTTAAAAACACTTTTCATTCAGCATTTTAAGTGTTAAAACTTTTATGACTATTGAATATAACCCCTAAATTTAAATATAGTTATATGAAATCTTAAAGATTTTTATCTTTCTTCAAAAATAGAATTTATTCAATGGAATGAAGAATGGAGAATAGAATTCTTCAAAATAGAATTTCTTCCAAAAAAAGAATTTTAAGGATTATATTATGGTGACATACTTCCTTGATTAATCAATACAACCAAGAAGTACTTGATTACTTAGAAACTCCGGTGAGTCCAAGTACTGCACTAGGCCTTGTGGCACATAAAAATATTTCCGTTAGAGTCTTCACAGCTGATAATGTAGTTGAGAAGATATAATGAACATACATGAAATAATTGGAGAATAAATCAAATATAACTGAATATCAGATTGCATGGTGCAGGCTTGAAATTTTTCCCTAAGGACAGTTTAAAACAGTAGGTGGATATGACACTGTGCTAGGCCCTTACAAAGTATGGCAAGTCTTAGATTAGGATGGGGCTTGGAGTAGAAAAAGATGATGCTGAATTTTCTTGACCATCTCTCTTCATGCTTAAGCAAATTTCTGACTGGAGCTGAGGTGGTTGTGACCCACACAAACTATCTGGAAGGATATTCACTGTTGTTTCTATCAACACTGGAAAGTCTGTGTAGTGACACTAACAGAGAGTAGGGAGATGGGCTCATTCCACCCTTCAATTTGATCACTTTATCCTTAACTGGTTTTTAAGATAATCCACCCTTCTGGGTTTTTGTTTTGTTCCGTTTTGTTTTTAGGAAAATTTTTAGGTATCTAAATAACTTGAGGGTAAAGGCCTCAAATTGGATTGGTGGTGGGAATAAAATGTCACATAATAATCAGTCAAAAGATTCTCCATTTCTTTCATAGCATCCCAGGTGATAAACATTAGTTATTTTAACTCATTCACCCCCTCTATCCAGCTTTTCATGAAGTCCTTTCTTTTTTCCTTTAAATGTCATTTTTGTCCTTAGAAATGTCAACATTTCAAAGTAGAATCATGGAATTGTAAATTTAGAGCATGGGACCATAGAGGTCCCACAGTAGGGCATCTCTAGCACTTAGCATAATGCCTTGCATGTAGTAGGCACTTAATGTTGAATTGAACTGTTACAGCTCATCCTTTCTCCCAGGAAGGGCGAGTTGGGAGCTCAGTTCGAGTCATTCAGCATCCCTGCTCCCATAACACCTAAAAGATTTCCTGGAGCCAGGGTGAGGTGATGGAAGATTTCACTGCTTACAAAGCAAGTCTAATTAAGGTAGTCAGGTGGGGCAGGAGGGAGAAAATCTAGAATCAGATTAAGAAACTACACAAAATCCCTATCCCTTTCTTCCATTTCCTCCACTCCTAGGGAGTCATTCTTGCAAAGCTCAGGATCTTTCTGCATTTTCTTTTCTTCCTGGATATTGAACAGGTCCCTATGGCTAGATGGAGATAATCTCTTCAAAGCCTCTCAGTCTTTGTTTTCAGTTAATTGTTAAGTCTCACCACTGGAAAACCACTCAGCCTTAGCCCAAGCTGCTGGATAATCTGTCTTGGTGTGACCAGACCAGAACTGTCCAGTGAGCTCATCCCACAGTTTTTATTAGTGATATTACCATGCAAAATGAGTAAGATGGGAGGGCTGGGTTTGGGAGTTGGATGAGGAGAGAGAAAAACAGTAAATATTAGAGAACACCAATAATTTGTAATCCTGGGAGAAATTTAAAAATATGTATATATTGAAAAATAATCCTTTCAGGAGATTGTTTTGCCTTCACTGCAAAATTCATGGAACAATTATTTTGCCTTTACTACAAGGTGGATGGAATATACTCATCCAGCTGCAAACATCACAAAAATATACAGTCTGTTTAAAGGAAATGAATCAACAAACTAAATATATTCTATGGTTTGGTATGTGGCAGGAAAATAATAAGTGATGCTGATGCTAAAAAGTAGATGCTACATGAAAAATTAATTGCAGTATTTCATAGATGAGTCACCGAGTTGTTTTAGCAGAATAAATAGATTTTCATTAGGCAAATATGTTTAAATCTAGTGGTATACTTGAGACTTCAATATGATTATACAATTTTCCTTTTTCCTGAAATTTATCTGACACTATATTAAAAATATTTTGGTTACCTTTTTACTATCTCAGTTCTATGTAATACATATGTAGTTTATTCTTCCTTAACCTTAAGCAATCTTAAAGAAAAAAAAAAAATAGGATTGCCATCGACTGACACAAATATAAGGTGGGAATAAAAATATAAGCTTCTCATTTCCCTCCAAGATGCTTTTTTTCTAATTCCTATAACTATGAATTAGTCTCTGATGATAATTCTTCAATTGACACATTTCATTTAAAAATACTGTAGGTATGAAGATTTTTTTCCTCCACAGAAGAAATGTCCTAAGGAGATACAGTATTGGACCATTTTTGTTAATCAGTAACATACTTTTTATCAAGGCACACCTTGTACACTGAGTAAATGGTTTAAATAGGACATCTAACTATTTTGGTGTAGCTTTCATTCTTAAGAGACTGCTGTTCTAGTTACTTTGGGATTTTAAAGCTAAAAGCTGTTTCCTTTATTAAGAATATCAATCCTGTAAAAATTCAAAAGGGATTTTGCTTTTCTGCCACATTACAAGTAACCTGAAATGTCATTCTGAGATGCCAAAGAGTAAATTGAAACAGCATATTTTAGAACAGCCACAGCTGTTCTCCTTATTTTTCTCCTTATTTGCAGAGTATAAACTGAAAACCATGCGGAAATACATGGAAAGCAACTATATAGGATATTAGTGTTCATAATCAAAAGTAACACTGTGAACATCAGAAAGCCTCCCTGAGATGTCATTGCCTCTAGCCTTTTTGACAAATTACCTCCCAGGGCTTTGCCAGGAGGCTGAAGCTAAAGAACAAAGAATTAATGTCTTTTAAGTCTGAGACCCGAAGAAAAAAACCCCAAAGAACAAAAAGCAAAAAATCATCAATTTTTAGAAAACCAAAATAGAATTATACTCTTAATTCTCAATCATAATCTTGGCAAAATTCTGCCAAATAATAATAAACTATTAGAAATAGCAAAAGAAAAAAAAGAACATCAGCCAATGGATGTCAAAATATTAAAAGAACCATCTTTACACATATTTAAAATTTGCTTCTTTCCAAAGCAGAACTGTTTATTTTGATAGATATGTAGGGTTAAGGTTTGGACCTGTGATTTCATTGGTGCAGGGACTCTATCTAGGTAGGTGGTACTCTATACCAATGCAGGTCAGTACTTTCTCAGCAATTTATAGACTTAAAAAGTTGCTTAGAGCATTTTGGGGGGTGGGTGGGGCAGGGAATTTAAGGTCACACAGTCAAAATTGTCAAAGGTAGAACTTGAACCCAGGCCTTCCTGAGTTCCTTTCTTACTACTATAGCATACTGCCTTCTGCATAGGTATGCATGCATGTGAAATGACTGGGAGTTGTAGATCTTCCAAAAAGAAAAGCTTTTAGACCGCATAACATTTTAAAAATGGAGCCTTAAGAACAATCTATGTATTTGTAAACAATAATAAATATAAACAACCCATTTCTTATCAATCCTCTTTCTTGCCTTAACCCTTTATGAACTATGTCCCAAATCTGGTTCACAGTGCATTGATTAAGGTTCACACTTTTCCTTATATGTATCAGGTGTTGTTCAAGACTAAGAGAAGAGTTCTGTATGACTGGAAGCATTATCTTCACTGATAAAAATGAAACTTCCTCATTGCTAAGAGGAATGAGTAATTTGGCTATTTCATGTAAATTATCATTTTTAAGAAATAGTTTTGCCTCAGGAAAAACCAGTACAGTCATGATAATGACGTTCTTAATAAGAAGGCTCCTGTTGGCGTGGTTTTGTTTCAGCTCAAGGGAGTAGAGTCCTCGTGAGTATGGGAAGAGAAAAATGTAGGGAGTGGTTAAAACGTACACATGGCCCAGAGACTGAAAGATACCCCTTTGAGGGCTCATATAAAGGTGTGTCTTTGATCCTTGCCTCACTAATTGGTTCCTTTTGTGAAAAATAATCTCTGGAGAGGGGAGAATGGTAGCAAATATAGCAGAGATAAATAATATAAATCCCTCTATTCTGACTATAATTATCTTGAAATGGAGAAAATTTAATTCGGGTTTCTGCCTAAATAATCTCTTAAGTTCCCCATTTTTAAAAATTCATTTATATAAAAAAGAAAAAATAATTAGACACTGAATGTATAATATTTCAAAATAAAACAGGAAATGAGATTCACGACAATATTTTTGGGTAGAGAGAGCTGGACAAGAAAGATAATAATGATAATAATTAGCATTTCTATGGTTAGCACTGAAGGTTTGTAAAGTACTTTACAAAGGTTATCCCATTTGATCCTCACTACAAACCTGTGTAAAGTAGGTGCTATTATGATCCTTATTTTAAAGATGAAGAAAAGGAGGATGACACGAAAGTAGCTTGCCCAAGATGGCAAAACTGGTAAAGTCTGAGGCAGGATTTGAACTCGGGTCTTCCTGAGGTTTACTCTATTGACTATATACCACTTAGCTAAGAGTTGTTGTTGTTCAGTTGTTTCTGACTCTTTGTGACCCCATTTGGGGTTTCCTCGGCAAATATAATAAAGCAGTTTGCTATTTCCTTTTCCAGCTCATTTTACAGAAACTGAGGCAAACAGGGTTAAATGACTTGCCCAGGGTCACAGAGCTAGTAAGCGTCTGAGGTCAGACTTGAACTGAGGTCTTCCTGACACCAGGCCTAGCACTATATCCACTGCATAACCTAGCTTCCCTGACCTAGCTGAGAGGGGATATTAAAGCTTTTCCTGGCCAAACACAGTATATGCAATTTGGTATTATAGAAACTTCTAGTTGAAAAAATACCCAGAAATTCACCTAAAAGGGATTTTCCTGACAATGAAAGTATCATTTCTGTGAACTATGATAACAATAAAGAGAAGTGTTCCATAAAAAAGGTACAAATCCATTTTCTCCTAAATTAATAAAATTTGAAAGCAAATCTCTATAATTAACATTAGGACACCAATTTTGTAAACTGCTTCTCATCAATATAATCTTATTCAAAATATAAGTGGAAATGCTACAGTTATCAGGTCTAGCTTCTCAAAAAATTTCATCAGCCTCATCTCCCAGGACATTAAAAGGCAAGACAGGATCACTGACAACATGACGAGTAGGACAGCACCTTGTGGGGAGGGAAGGGTGCTGTTTTTGAACTAACAGTAATGATGGACTCTGCAAACTATGTCTTTAACTTAAAACCAAAGGCTTCTGGATACCTCTACTGATTGTATATACATATGAATGACGACACTAGGGACAGCCAGGGAAAACTCTGCAGTCAAGAGATGGAGAGTCTTATATATAGAATAGCAAGGAGGCCAGAGTCACTGGATCAAAGACCAAGGCCCAGCCCCTAATGGGCCTGTGCTAAAGATCAATTCGCTTTGCCCTTGTTAGAGAATGCCTGTATGAAATAAAATTACTGCCTTTGCCTCAGTCTCTGAAAAACCATCTCTAGTACCAGTAAGAAATCTGAAGCCCTTCTGGCCCCAAATAGACTAAAGCAATGCACTCAGCATAATGATTTGAAAATGAACTTCCCAAGAGTGTCATCTCCTCCTATGAATAGGGGTACAAGTGTTGAGGAGAGAGTCAGAATAAGCTGTTGAATGCTGGAGCATCCTCACCTCTCTACTAAGCCAATTGGGAACTCATTTCCTGGCATTCCAGAGAGGTACAAGCTGCCAACCTGCTCATGGGGGGCGAACAGATGGCTTAGAACAAGCTCAGTAGGGTACTAGGTGACCCTATTTTTCCAGTGTATTTCAATTCAATTTTTAAAAATTAATTCAGAAAGGAAGATACATTCCAGCATATAATATTGACTTCACCCTCCTCCTCAAAAATCATCAGTAGCTCCCTATTTGCCATTGGATCAAAAGCATGGAATGATGTCAGAACCACACAGAATATTCTAGATCTTCTACCATTACCCTTGTCTTATGGAAGACAAAAATGAGCTAACTTTCCTATTGGACCTTAGGGGTTCTCCATGATGAAGCCTCATCACACTGATCCAATCTTGTTTTCCAACATATTATCCTCCAGTCTAGTTCTCATTCCATTTGTATTTTTGGTCCTGCCTGGAATAAACGCCTTTCTCCTCTTGATCAACCTAAAAATTATGCTCATTCATCAAAACCCAGCTCAAATCTCATCTCCTCTATAGAATTCTCCTTAACCCCTCCAGGAGTCTGTGGTCCCTTCACCTCTGAGTGTCCATAGCACTCAGTGTCCAGAATTTACCATTTTGTTACATTCTCTAGAGGCGGTTTGGTATAGTGGATAGGGAACTGTAAGCCAAGAAGACCTGGGTTCCAGTCCCACCTACTGGCCATGTGACCCTGAACAAAGCTCTTAACCTCAGTGAGTCCTGGTAGCTCTTTAAGATTAGAAGTTGCAGAATAAGGTGCCAACCTGCATTGACAGAGTTTCCTCACCCTAGAGTTCTCTTCACCAATGAAAATCCTAGGTCTAGTCCCCATCCCTTATTATACTGTCATGTAATTTTCGTGTTATTTCTTGTGTTGGTAGTCTTTTCTCATGAGCCTCCGGAGTGCAGAGACCAGGCATTCTTGTCCTTCTGAATTCCTTAGAATACCTACCACACTACTGTGTACGTAGTATGTGCACAAGATACACCGCTTGAGGGGCAGCTAGGTGGCGCAGTGGATAAAGCCCCAGACTTGGAGTCAAGAGGACCTGAGTTCAAATCTGGCCTCAGACACTTAATACTTACTAGCTGTGTGACCTTGGGCAAGTTACTTAACCCTGATTGCCTCACCAAAAAGCAAAAAACAAAACAAGATACACCACTTGTTTAAATGATTTCCAAATTTAAAATGAGTCAATGGGAAAATGGGGTTTTAGATGGGTATATCAGACAGTCACTGTACATCTATTAAGTGCTTACCGTGTGCAGGTACTGTGCTAAGTGCTGGGAATGCAAAGAAAGGCAAAATATAGTCCCTGGTCTCCAGGAAATTACTGTCTAATGGGGGAGACAATACAAAAATAATTAATGTATGAAAAGCTATTTACAGGACAAATGGGGGAAGAGTCTCAGAAAGAAGGCACAAGAATTTTGGGGGGATCAATAAAAGAAGGTGAGATTGTATCTGGGACTCGAAGGAAGCCAGAAGGCAGAGATGAGGAGGAAAAGCACCCCAGGATGGGGGGCAGACAGTGGAAACGCCTAGAATTGGGACATGGAATATCTTGGTAGAGGAACAGTAAGGAGGCCAGGGTCACCGGATTACAGAGTAAATTGTGGGGACTAAGGTGTAAGAAGACTGGGAAGGTGTCTACCATATTTAGGACATAAAGTAAAGGCTTGGGACATGAAGACAAAAATGAAAAACAAAGATTTTCATTTTCTGGCCCTATGATTTACTGATGGAGGCTACTCCCAGTGAGGAAAGTCTCTGCCAATGCAGAACTACAATTGTCCTGTAACTTTCAGTCTCAGGAAGTTGCCTGGGAGCACTGAAGAGGATATGTGACTTCCTCAGGGTCACCCAACCAGTATATGTCAGAGGCAGGGTGTGAACACTGGTTTTTCCCCGTATGCTACGCCATACTTCCTTTTTACACAGTTGAATGAATGAATGGATGAACAAATGCACACACACATATAAACAAAATACAAAGTAATTTTGGATGATGAGAACACTAGTTACTGGAGAAATCAGGAAAGGCCTCCTGTAGGAAGTGGAATTTGAACTGAGTCTGAAAGGGAGCTCAGTGTTCTTACAGTGAGACTTTGGATGGAAACACACACACAGACACACAGAAATAGAACATATTTTCTTTTTGTCCACACTCAACTTTCTTGGTGAACTTGTTACTTCTCATTGGTTCAACTATTATCTTTATGCAGATGACTCCTTAACTTATACATCTATGCCCAGCCTGTCTCTTGAATTCCAAGCCTGGATAGGCAAATGCTTAATCAAACATCTCCAACTAGATGTCTCATAAGCACATGCCCAAAATGGAACTCGTTCTTTTCTCCTCCAAAGCTTCCCTTCTTCTGAGCTTCCCCATCCTCCCTATCTTTGTCTTCCTTGACTTCTCACACTCTCTCACCCCACCCAATCTGTGGCCAAATCTTGTCATTTCTACCGTCAAGGCAACTCTATGTATCCTCTTCTGTTCACTCACATAGCCATCACTGGTCCAGGTCCTCAACATCTCTCATAATGATGATTCCAACAGCCCTCTAATTGGCCTCAAAAGTTCCTCCCTCCACTCAAATCCATTTCCACCCAGCAGCCAAGTGATTTTCCTAAAACTTAGGTCTGTGTCCCTTCTCCCCTCTACCTCTGCTCAGTAAATTCTAGTATCTTCCTATTACCTCCAAGATCATACATATAGTATGTTGTATGGTATTTAAAGTTCTTTGCAACATGGCCCTTTCCTACTTTTCTAGTCTTCTTACACTTTATTCCCTCCTTGCTTTCTATGGTCTAGGTACACTAGCTTGCTTACTGTTTCTAATATGCAACCTTCCACATCCTATCTCATTCCCAATCTCCAATCCCCCAGTGCTCTCCTTCCTCACTATCACTTCTAACACTCCTTGGCTTCTTTAATATTCAGTTTATATCCTACCTTCTATTGCAGTCCATTCCTGTCTTAGCTGTTAAAACTTCCCTCTCTAAAATTACTTTCCATCTTACTCCATAGAGATCTTGTATGCACAAAGTTTTTCAGTCATTTCAGTCATGTCTGACTCTTCATGACCCCATTTGGGGTTTTCTTGTCAAAGATACTGGAGTGATTTGCCATTTCCTTCTCCAATTCATTTTACAGATGAGAAACTGAGGCAAACAGGGTGAAGTGAGTTGTTCAGGATCATACAGCTAGTATCTGAGGCTAGATTTGAACTCAGGAAGATGAATCTTAACTTCAGGCCCAGTACTCTATCCACTGTGCCACCTAGCAACCCATGAGCATAGTTACATACATGTTATTTCTCAGAAGGTGAGTCTCTGGAGGACAGGGGTTGTTTTTGTCTTTCTTTTTTCCCTGGGCAATGCATGGCATATATTAGAAAATTGCATATATGTGGCATTAACAAATGCTTTAGACTGACTGCTTCAATATATTTCAACACCGACTTTTCTGTATTGATTTTATTCTTTGAAGGGAGGAAAGTTGGCAAAAATCATCTGCAGCAGAACTCTGAATTGAGGACTGATTTTACAGATCTAGTCAATATGGGTAAAGGAGAAATCAGGGTCTTAAGAGCAGAGTCAAAGGCAAATATAATGGAGAAAGAATGATGAAAAACTTCCAGACATAAATATCAGGAGTTTGTTATGCAAATCTTTTTGGTCATTCATTCACAATTTCTTTACCCTCCTAGGGTTCAACACTCCTAGACCTAGGCAGGGGGGTGGGAAGCAGAGAGGGGATTGCAGAGATTTAATAAGACTTGACCTCTGCCCCCAAGGAATTTACAATATACTAGACTGTGTTTAAACAGTCTTTAAAGGAAAGGGATTTGTGATATAGCTGTGCTTTTTATGTACAAACTCTAGAATATAGCTATAGGAAAATCCATTTAATATTTCATCATGTATTATTTTGTTATCCGAATAATTCTGCTGCTACTGTCCACAGTCAGTAACTTTTGTCATGAGAACATGAGATTCTCACTGTTTCCAAAGCAATGATAGCTTACTATTATTTTAAAGCATGATACTAATGAGATCAAGGTGTTGGGTTTGCTTCCGGTGTGGGTGAAGGTAGATTTCTCAGTTCCATGATCATATATGACATCTTTTTTTGGTCACAAGAGAGACTAAGCAAGCATTTGTGGGTGGGTAGCAAATCTGTCCCCTCTAGAAAAATAAATTTAAAAGGCATGTCCTGTGGCTGGTGGACAAATATCTTCATCTTCACATAGGGACCTTGTCTCACTTTAGGATTAATGTAATGTGCATTTTAATATCCTTGTTCAGATTTCTTTTAATACTTTGTCTTCACCCTTCCTTTGTCCTTATCACAGCCTATCTTTGGTTGCACATTTTGTTCTTCCTGTCAGATTGTAAACCCAACAACAGCAGGGCTATGTTTGTTTTTCATCTTTGTATGATCATTCTCTGAGACACACTGGATGTTTAATAAATGTTTCTTGAAATGAATTCATTTGAATGTACCAAACAGAAGAGAAACAAGGGGAAACTGAAAAGGGAGAGAGATGAAAACTAGCAGGTAATTCCAGTTTAAAGCAAATGACTTCTTCACAGTCCAAGTTCAGTTTATGCAAAGGAGTCAGTACTCAATTATCTGCACAGATTATTTGTAGCATATTTTTAAGCAAAGCAAGGTCTTAGTCTACCTGGTCTATAGGAATCTTTCAATTCCTGAGTCATTGCATGCTCAGGAAATTCAAACTAATTTTAATATTAGACTTGTATTTGTTCTCCTATTAACTTAGTATCACGTTCTCTGCTGTTCCTTAGACCCCCCATTCCAAAGTGTCTTTACTCTCCTCAAGATTCCAATGCCAGCAGTCTCTAAGCATTCAATCTCAATAGGTTTCATCACCTATTACATTAATAAGAAGATGGAGGGCACTTGGCATGAACTCTCCATCTCCTCTAAATCTCCAAATGTCCTCAACTATCATTATCTTCCCTCCAGGCTCAGAGGAAGAAGTAAACACTCTTGTTCATGCTAACCATTCCTTCACCTGTAACTCTCCATTCTGTTCCCTTCCTGTCTCAGTCTCAATTGAGACCTAACTCTATTATAAATTCTCTATTTTTCATGCATCTTCTATATCAACCTGTCTGGTTTTTTTTTTGTTGTTGTTGTTTTACCACATTCTACAAACAAGCTATCCTAAAACTGGCTGCCTTCATTTCTGTATACCTTACTCAAGCCCCACCCTCCCAAAATGTTCTGGTCCTACCACACTACTGAAACAGCTTTCTCAAAAGGTCACTAATAACATTCTTATCACTATATTCAAAGGCTTTTTTCCTCCTTTCCACATTCTTAGTTTTTCTGGGGTATTTGACACTATTGACCACTGTGTCCCAAGAAAAATAACCTCTTTCCTCGGACCTCTAATACACCAAACAATCACTGTTCAATTCTCCCCTCTCTGATGATCCTTTATGCCTACAATGGACTGGCTGCCCATCTTTCCCAGCTGAAATCCCTTCCCCTTCCTTCCAGCCCCAATTATGCTGCCTTCGATCTCCTTCATGAAACCTTTACCAGTACAATCTGAAACTGATCTTTTTTATTGAAATATTTTGCCTGCTCCTCTCTTTAGCTCTTATTCTCAAAAAGACAGGTTAAGTTGGATTCAGGGTAACATTTTACTCTTACTTGTATCAGAGTTATTTATAGAAATGTTCTTTTGTCCTACCCAATTGGAATTCCTACTGTATGATTTGTGTCATATCTATCTTTCTATTTTCAGCATCAATCATGATAATTTGATCATAGTAACCACCTAATAAATGTTTGTTAAATTGAAATGAATCAGACTAAACAAACCTGCCACAATAATCATAATACAATGTATTTCACAACCAATATGACTTAGGATCTTTTAATATTTTGAGTAATCTTCACATTTCTTCCTTACATAATTTCCTTTCCCACTTATTGACTCTTACTCTAAGGAATGCGGAGAATTTTTTTTTTAAAAGCAACAAATCTTGTTGTTAGTTGTATTCTGAAAGAAAAGGGGGCACTAAAAAAAGAAATCTACTTATCTACCTAAGTCCTAGGAAGCTCTTCCAAGCCCAATGACTCTGCTGAGATAATGCGGTGTAAACAGATACCACCACTGGTGCAGGAACCTGAAATGCAGGAAAGTATCTTTTGCCAAAGAGGAGAGCAAAGGAGAAGGGCTCCCAAAGCACCCAAATCCCAATAAGTGACAAATAGGTTCTTTTCAGTTTAAATATTTGGCCCCAAATGATAATAAGCTTCTTTTTTATGTATTCTAAGGAAAAAAAATCATTATGCAATACCTCATTTAACAGTGGTCTAAGGAGATCATGCTAACCTTTGTTATGATCCATGCTAAATTAGGCTTTTAGTAAAGTACCTCTTATTCAAGTGATATGCTATGAATAAAGGCATATCAAAAGCTATGTAACAAGGTAAAAAAATAAGGATGGCCAAGTCTATTAGCAGGACTAAGTTTCCCAACTAAGTGCAAATAAAAACTGTTCAGTCTACAGCCTACCATATGATCGTACTATTCTTTCTGGTATTGTTTTAAAAAGATTGTTAGTGTTGTTTGATAGAGTTCATTTAAAAAATTACATTTTGCAAAAAGTTGGCTATCATAATCAACATCTGATGTCAGTTTTCTTTTTATCTTTTAAAAAATAAAAAAGATGATTTCCAGGGGCTAGTGTTTGTTTATAAGGAGAAACATCATTACAGAAACTTATGCTTCTGTACTTACACATTGCAAGTAACAATGTGGAAATCATACACTAGACTTTAAATATATTCATTCTTAAAAGCTTTGAGTATGCAAACAAAGATGCAGTGGGCAGAGGGCCAGTTAATAAATCTCATTTCCCAGTAGCATCTGTGTAAAACATAGCTATGGGGAGTATACTCTCTAGGGAAATCCAGGGCACAACTCATTCTCTCCATGAATTAAAAGTGTCACCCTAGATCACCAATACAGCACTCATTTTTCCTAAGCACTTGTTAAAATATATGGATGCTTAGTATTCATAAATGTGGTGAGTAAGCTGGGAGCCAAGAAGGAGAAACTGACCCAACAGTGGGCAGAAGCTGTGTAAACAGGTCTACACTGTTTAGCAGTGCCATTTTAGGCTCTGCTTTGTTTATGCCAGTTTCTTCTCAACAAAGCATCCTGGGTCTCACTAATCAAGGAACACCATTTTTTGGAGGGGGGCACAACTTGGTGTTCTCATTAAAGCGTACACCTACTCCAGTAATTATTAGCAACAAGGTGGATAGGCAGCTAGATCAAAGAACACATTAGATAATATGCTTAATGCAGTACACCTAAGGCACATATGAAAATAAAGGCTTCTACTGGCCTTAATTTAAAGGCATGGTAGCTTTCCTGAACACTTGGAGAACATGCTAGACAGAGGAAATAGTTTATAGTCCATTAATCAGTTGGTCCTTTTCCTTTCTGATCTGTAAAAACTGGTACCTAGACCTAGGGCTCTTGCTCTATTAGTTCTGGTGATTTTATCTAACCATAAGATAATAAAATCCTCCCCTCTCAAAAATTATAATAGTGAACATTTATAAGTCCTCTAAAGTTTTCCAAGTATTTTGCATATTTTTTTGGATGTTTACAACCAATCTGTGAGTTAGGTGCTATTATTATCTCTACTTTACAAAAATCAAGACAGCTGAGGCCTAGTGAGGTTAAATGTCTTGTCCACGGTCACACAGCTAGGAAGTATCAGAAGCAGAATCAGAATCCAGTTCTTGATGATTCCAAGTCCAACACACCACCCACCATTACATAATGTCTCTCTGTTGCTAAGTTACAGAAATGAAAATAGGGTGAAGGGAAAGGAAGGTAGGAATCGAAAAGATAGTAAAGAGATCAAGAGTTGAAAGCGTTTTTTGGCCCTCATTTAAGGCTGCCAGTCTCCCAACCCTTATCTCATTACTTAGGACTACATCAAATCTCTAGCCAAAGCCGGGTCTTAGCTTGGCTACAGTCAGGCTTTCAACAGACATTTAATGTTTCCTTAGCAATGAATTGAGTAAATTATTCTGAATCTGCAACCCTAAATTGATTATGTAGCAGAGTGCTAAAATGTGTCTTATTTTTACCTCCCTTTCCTATTACTCTTCTTCCTCCTCTAACTCTATCCTCCAGAAGCAGCCAATACTATATATCACACAGGGTCTCCACACTACAAGGCACACAGGATAATGTCAACCTTAAGAGTGTCTTGTATAACCAACCTTCTGACCTATGATATAAATCCTATTATTTCCAGTAAACCTATTGGATATCATGACAATACAATATTCTCAACAACCTCAGCATTTGGCCAGATGAATCTTGTTTATAGGGTTTCTCAGCCCATTACGGGCAGTTGAGAGGAATTGCTGGCCATAATTCAGTGTAAACAAAGATTTGAGTTCACTTTAAAGTGACTGACTATTTAAAATCAAACCTAGCTTTTACATTTTACTTTCCTGCCAAGGGATTTTCCATTTCAACAATTAAACAAATATTTCTTATATTCCATTGAAAATTTCAAGTCAGTTCAAAGAAGTTATAAATTTCTGCCAGGCAATTTCCAATGGCCCATGTGGTAAACGACAGGCTTCCCCTAAAATGAATGTTACATGGTAGGAATTTAAATCATTTAGGAGAAACATAGGCTTCACATCTATTGCCAGTAAGAAAAGTTGAAATAAATAGCTAAACAAAAATCCCAATCCTGGGCTTTTAAATTCCTTTTAGAAACAGAAGCGTTCATATTCAACATAAGAGGAAAGGTAGGGAACAAAAACTCCAAATTTAAAGATATAAAGGCCTCTAGGAGAGAGTCTCAGAAAGTAATACCTAATTTTGGTTTATGTAAGGGCAGAAAAAGTACTTGGAATCCACAAGGATTGCAAGGATTCTGTATTAACATGTAAGTGGGACCCATGAGACATGAGATTTTTGTGACCTCATGGGTACTTTCAAGATGAACTTCCAGTAAGTATTTACCCAACTGTCAGAGATGATAGAGCAGACTTGCTTCTAAGTTTTGAAAAACTTAACAAATAACGCCTTCTTTTAGTTAATCAAATTGTAAGGAAGATGAGTACTCTGATTTTATTTTGTTATATGATTATATTTGTGAACATATTGTACCCAGTATATCTGAATGTTTAGACTGAGACTTTAAAAAAAAAAGCTGTTTCCTGTTGATCCCTGGAAGAAGATGGCTTTAGATGCATGCATGCTCTCTCTCAAAGCAAAAGCATTGTTAGCTGTTATCAAGGTAACTTTAAAAATAACTGTCCCAAGTACAAAAGAACTAGAGAGGAAATATGCCCTAAGGATGTGTTTTCCTTCAGATCCCTCAGCTCAGGCTGGCTACATATAGAACTCCAGCTTCACTCTCTACTACAACATTGTTATCCTTATCAAAACAATGCAAACAATTTTAACGAGCTTATCTACTAAAACAAACGGTCGGATATGTTAATTTGAAAAAGGCTGCTAACTGTATGGGCCAAAGCATTTCATCAAAAAGGCTTCTTTCTATACAATAACCAAAAGCAGCCCCATCCTCAAATCAGATACATGCAAATCCCCAGAAATCACCTCTTACTCTGAAGAAGAATTGAGCCCCCACCCCATATTTAGACCATAAACTCCCATGAAAATGGGGGGTGGGAAGCACCCTGTCTTTTGACGACTGCTGCAGCTCAATTTCTTTCAAAGAAACCAAGGGTTTTGTGCAGCAAATTTTGGTAAACGCCTGACACTATGACCTCTGCTGTCAATCCTTCCACCAATCAGCAAGCAGAATTCTTACAAAGCTCCATCAATCTGGCGGTTTAACATCACAGACTGCAGTTTAATCTAGAGGATTCTATTTTTTTCCCCCTGTGCGCGCACGCACACACACACACACACACACACACACACACACGCCCATTCACACACTAGGCGAGAGCAAGCACACGCCTTTCTGCTCCATCCAGTTTCCCTCTGATGTTATGGGCACAGTTAGCCAATGTCTCCTTAAAACATTTTTTTAAAGAGGAAGGAGGAGAAAGGAAGTGCTGCAGTCTGAATCCCTTCTGAAGGGGCAAAAAAAAAAAAAAAAAAAAATTAGCATGCATTTTTATCGATATGCAAAGGAGGAAAGACAGAGGGGGAGCTCCTGCAGACAGCAAACCTATTCACAAAATGCCTTCCATCTGGCCAATACAAATGGTATTTGAAAATGCTAAACCTCCCGGCATGCTCAAGAGGAACCATTAAAAGAGAAATAAATGATCATAACTGGCTTACATGAAATTATATACACATATATGCACATATATGTGTTAATTTATAACGCAGTCTTAGGAACCATTAAAACAGAAATAAGGATTAGAACTGGCTTAAATGAAATTACATACACATATACACACATGTGTAACTTATAATGCAGTCTTAGGAACCTTTAAAATAGAAATAAATGCTGACAAATGAAATTATGTACACGTACATATAGATGTATAATTTATAGTGCAGTCTTTGCCTTCGTTATATAATCCTCTGCATAACCCCCCCCCCCCCCCCCCCGCCTTGTTGCTGCAGTCCCCAAAGGCAGACACACACACACGCACATGTAACACACACACAGAGCTCTGGCTGGTAATGGCACTGATTGATTACCTGTAAGATCTCTCCCCACGCACTGTGTGCTTCCTGAAAGGAATGATGGTCCCGTTATCCTGGATGATGTCGTTGTTGTTCTCTCCATTTGGGGACAAGGTTTGGGTAGGACCAGGCATTGGAGCTCTCCCAACAATGAAAGCCAGTCTTTCCTTTGCTCCGGTGAGGAAGGTAGGCTGTGTCTGTCTTCCTGTCTCACCCTTCTGCTTTCTGCTACTGCTCCCCTCACTTGCTCACTGCCTGCCTGCCTGCCTGCCTGCCTCCTCCTCCTCCTCCTCCTCCCTGGTTTCCCTCCCTCTCCTCCCCCTCCCTTCTCTCCTTCCCTCCCTCTAGCTTGCTCCTCTCTCTCTCTCCCTCTCTCTCTCTCTCCCTCTCTCTCGTTGCTGACGTCAAACTGCCTGGAGCAGCACCCTGGTCATGTGACAATGTTCTTCACCATAGCAACCAGCTAACTCATCATATCTCCCCAATTCACACGGGGCTACAGGCATGACCACACCAAGACATCCAAACAGGCACCAGGGGAGGGGGGAGGGCAGGGCCTGCATCAGGGCGTGTAAAACACCCAAACCACCTCTCTCCGTCCCACCTCCCCCCAACCCCCCCCCAGCAGACTTGCCTTGTCTGAAAACCAGCTCTTCCTCTAACCATTTCCTTTCCATTGCATACTGAAACTGCAGCTGTGTACACAAAAGAAGGATTCAGGCAATGGGATGTGAGTGTGTGAGTGTGTGTGTGTGTGTGTGTGTGTGTGTGTGTGTGTGTGTAAGTAGGGGGACCTTTTAACTCCTTCATGACTAAGTTCTTTACACCATTAAAATGAAACCCAGGAAAACCCACTATTTCCCTGTAGGCTGCCCTGTAAGCTGCCAGTGGCTAAAGGCAGTTATTAACATTTACCCTTAACACTTTCTTCCACCCAGACAAAAATGAAACCAAAAAGAGCTTAGAACTTAAGAGGAAGGTCTAGTTCCTTCTACTCAACGTTGCATGTTACATTTACTTTGAATTTTGTGGCAAAGGTTGAATGCCAAAGGCACCCTATTTTTACAAAGGGATCCTGAAAGAGCACAATTAGAAAAGTGACCGGCATTTTTGAAATGCACAGCTACCCTGTGCCCCCAGACTCAATTCCCCCAAGGCCAACTAATCTGTATAAATGCTCCCATGCCGGTTTAATCTGTGGCTATTTTCATTTGGGTTAAAGAAAGACCATGCAGCACGAATGCAAAGTTGTGTGTGTTCAGGGAAGGCTCTACAAATACTGAAGACTGAAATTCAAACTGTTTTACGTTCACCATCACCAAAAACCACTCTTGACTGATTCAGTGTTAGTTACTCTGCCTTCTCTCTCCTTATACCCCCTCCCCCAAAAGGGCATTCCCCATCCATTAGATTACAATGCAGTCTCTAAGGATCTCTTCCAGGGAGCAGGCTGTGAATGTTTTAGTGATGCTGTGCTTACTGGAATCAGTGCCTGGGAGAGGCTGGGGAAGATGAAAGGTATTTTTGTAACTAGATAAATAAATATAAGTATGTATATGTGTATATATGCATATGTATATATGTATATGTATGTATATAGGAATGAAATGGCAAGCCACTCATATATATGTGTATGTATAGGTGCATGTATGTATATACATACATATACACATACATACATGAAATGGCAAATCACGCCAGTATCTTTACCAAGAAAACCCCATTTGGGGTCACTAAGAGTTGGTCACAACTGAGC